>NC_046380.1:2534446-2895465 GCF_011125445.2 Fundulus heteroclitus | reverse complement strand
TTTCATTCCTGTATCTGTCCTTTATTACAGGATGTTTTCTGTTGTTGAACACTGCAAAACGGATCTAAAAATAAGTAAAATGTTCTTACAGTCAGTGTATTTATCCTATTTTGAGCAGGTAATAGATTATCTGCTAACAGAATGAGTATTTTGACCCCAAAAATAGATAATTACATCCTGCACTTGAAATAGGATTGAGATGAAATTGTTCCTATTTTAAAGTGCAAAATTCTTATTCATTGGCAAATCATCTTATCTACCTGCTCAAATCAAGGAAAAATACACCATTTAAGACATTTTACTTATTTACGTTCGTTTTTGCAGTGAAATACAGTAGATGGATCTGTAGAAAGTGAAATTATCAGGAATAAAGAGCCGGGTTAAAGAATGGCTCCTGTCGAGGTAAAATGACCCATGCTGACGCGCTTCCTCGTGTCTTCTGCTCTCCGCCGTCTGCCTGGACTGCAAAGCGACAACGGAGAGGAGCTGGACACGTGGAGTGCTGAAAGCCATTCAGAAAGCCAAAGAGGCCAAGACCGCATGAGCCACAGCGACAGAAAGGTAAACGGCGCCTGGAGGCTCGACACATTCCATCTGCTGGATGCCTGGGAGCTCATTCTGTCGGCCATGTTTAACTGCTGTCTGATTATTATTAAGGTTCTCTGAGGGAGCAGATATTTAACAGGCTTAGATGATACAGTGGTTATTCCAAAAAAAGGTAAAAAACAAAGCAACTGGACTTGTTTTCCGTTTCGCTTCCTCTCCAGGAAGCTTCTCAATTCAAAAAGTCTGGAGTAATGTGGAGTAACAGCTTTATACTACTGCCAACAAGGCCTTATAATGGCTTAGATAACATGCAGATTCAACCGAAACTGGTCCCACCCCTTAGTAATTGTCCTGTTTCGGTTGAATTTGCATGTTATCTAAGCCATTACAAGGCCTTTGTTTGGCATTAGTATAAAGCTTGTGGTTGGCACTGAGATTAAAAGCCATAATTTTATTGTACTGTTGTAGCAAAGCTGCCTGTAGAAAACTGTCTTAAAGACTTAAGTAAACATCTACTAAATATCTTTTGGTTTACTGTTTTTTAACCACTAACAGTGCAGTTAACATTTTGAGCTGAACAACAATTCATTTTTATTGTGTAATTATATTAGGAATGAGGTGCACATTTATTCATTTATTGAAAACAAAACAATTATTAGGGGATAGAAGGTCAAGAAGAGCGGCTGCCTTGAATTATTCTGCTGTAGCAGGACCAGTGTCAGTATCAGTGAAACCTCATTGTCTCTAACTATAATAAAACTAGGTTCACTTCACTATCACCATGGTAACTGATGCTGGCCACCTGATTGGTTCAGAGAAACTGAACCAATCGGTGCACTCGATTGGATGATCATCTCGATAGGAAACTGGAATCCACTTTTAATTAAATAAAACAGGGGTATAAAGATTATGCTGTGAAGATTCTCAGTCATCCAGTCAGGGTCATTTCAAAAAAAAAAGGTAAAAAAACAAAGCAACTGGACTTGTTTTCTGTAGTTGAAGACGTTTCGCTTCCTCTCCAGGAAGCTTTCTCAATTCACAAAAGTCTGGAGTAATGTGTAGTAACACATTACTCCACTTTATGGCTTTAACGACCGCCCATTACTATGGGGTGGACCTGTTTCTGTTGAATTTGCATGTTATCTAAGCCAGTACAAGACCTTTGTTGGGCAGTAGTATAAAGCTTGGTACTCCACATTACTCCAGACTTTTTGAATTGAGAAAGCTTCCTGGAGAGGAAGCGAAACGTCTTCAACTACGAAAAACAAGTCCAGTTGCTTTGTTTTTTACCTTTTTTTTAAATGACCATGACCTGGATGACTGAGAATCTTCACCAGCATGATACAGTGGTCCAACTTTTCCTTTTAGTTCATTCAGCTGTAATTTAACGCCACCTTGTCTCAGGAGACTTCCTAAGGCGTGGGTTGAGGAGCCCCTCCAGCAGAACCAGGCTCAGGACGAACGGCCATCAGGGGATGGACAGAAACAGAAAAGACACGCGTTCCCTGAGCCACACTGCAACAAGGGAACTAAAAGTAAGTCAAGTATTCTTGAAATTAACGTATTTTTCCTTGATTTAAGCAGGTAAATAAAACTATTTGCCAATGGAATAAGATTTTTGCACTTAAAATAGGAACAGTTCATCTCTATCATCTTATTTCAAGGGCAGGATGTCTAATTATCTTATTGTAGGGGTAAAAATACTCACTCCATTGGCAATTAGTCTTATTTACCTGCTTAAATCATGGAAAAATACATTCATTTCAAGAAAACTTGACTTACTTTTACTTCCCTTTTTCTAGTGCAGGGGTGCTTTCTATGGGCAGAAAAGGAGAGCTCAGGTTCAGTGGCTCCTAAAAAACGTAAAACTGAAGAGGAACCAGTAGAGAGAGGAAGAGTTCTCCTGTGCTGCTGGTTGACCTTCTTCTTCTTCTTCTTCTCCTCCTGGCAGATCGGTGAGGACTCCAGACCTCCTGCTCCTCCTGCCTCCTCCTCCTCCTCGCCCTGTCTGGCCCAGCAGGCTGCCTGCCCCAGCCAAGGTAATCATGTATGTATCAGGCTGTGCTGTGAAACAATCACATGACTGTAGGACGGCCCTCCACGGCTCAGAGGATCACACAGAACCACACCCACAGTCAGCGTCCTCAGCATGTCACACATCTTTGTTCCAGAAGTGACCAGCAGAGAAGAAGCCCCCGAACCCCCGACTGTTCTCCCCCCTGTGGACGCTGCACCCCCCCCTGAGAGCTTTAACACCAACGCACACCTCCCGTCTGCCGAACCTGCTCAGGTGAGGCGCCGACACACCTGAGGAAACACCTGAGACCGGATCAGCTGGGAGGAACGACAGCCGGTCGTGTTTGTTGGGTCGGAAAGAAATCTGAGGCAATTTATCAGTTAAAGTCTGAGTTTATTCACCTCCAACTGAACAATATTTATTGTTTTCTGGGTGTTTCTTGGATTATTCATTCAGATTTTATTATGTTGAGGAGAATCAAACAAAGACGGCGGTGCAGATCCTCTACGGTCTGCTAAGGTTCATGAATAAGAAGCAGAACATTTGTAATAAGATTCAACTTTCACCAGAAGTTTACCGGCCTTTGTTTTAAAGGAAAGGTTTTTCACATCATCAGAACCAGAACCATGATAGATCAGGAGGAAAGTTCCTGCTTTGGGTCGAAAGCAGCTGTTCACTTTCTACAGACAGGTTCTGTCAGGTTCCAGATCTGCGGGTGGTTCTGGTTTCACCCGGCGCTGGCTTTCAGATCCTAGCATGGTCCCAACTGGGTTCTGTAGCGGGTTTTATGAGAAACGGGTTGATTGAGGCTGAGCTGGACTCTGGTGTGCAGAAAAAACAAAACAGAAATCTCACCTGAAACGTTTTAACCAAAATTAGTCGAATGAAGGAAAAAGGTCAAACTTTGGTTCTGTGTTCAGTTGATCTGCATGACACCAGCTCACAACAAGCCACCTTAATGCACTTTGACTAACGGATCCAGAAATATACAATCAGTCCAGTTAGAGCTGGATGATAATTCAATAACGATGTTTATCCATGATAGAAAAAAGGGTTAATAAAAAGTTTAATAGAATAACAGTTTTCCTTCCTTATGCATTCTATCATGTAGGTTAATATTATATCATTACATCCTCCCAACCAATCGCAACGCAGACCCAGGAACCAAGCTCCGCCCCCTTAAGAGAGCATGTTTTTTCTTCTCCCAGCCTTGGCAACAAAGACTAGAAATATATAAATGAATCAAATCATTCTTGTTCATCCAAGAGAAACTCTGACTCAAAATGTTTCAGTGACTCTTCTCAGCGTCTTACAGATTATATTTAAATGTTCAGGGACTTCTGAGGTCCATCTGGGATATTTTTTTGGGCCTTTGGGCGAAAGCTTGTTTCCTCTCGCCCACTGAGCACCAGAAATGCACCCGACCTCTCATTGTATGAAAGGCTTAAAATCACAAAGATTGGACTAAACTGAATGTTTTTTATGAAATATGATGGTTATTAATATAATTTTTTTATTGTTTCTGCAGGTAAAACATTCTGTACCCAATCTCTCTGAACCTTCGCCATGTGAAGCCCCGACGTCTAACACAGCTTCTTCTTCTGCAGCCACCTGGTCAGTAGAGCTCATATAGTAATAGTAATATAGTAATATGATCCGATTTCTAGTTTACACTGGAAACAGAACTAAAAATAAGTGAAATTCTTATGAAATTACTGTATTTGTCCTTGATTTGAGCAGGTAAATAAGATGATCAGCCAATGGAGTATTTTGACCCCTAAAATAAGATAATTAGATCAACTGCCATTGAAAAAAGATGATTAAAATGAATTGTTCTTATTTTAAGTGCAAACGTCTTATCTTAAAGTCAGATCATTTAAACTTGCTGCTCAAATCAAGGACAAATACTCATAAAAAAAGTAACTTTTAGGTTTTTTTTGCAGTGTAAAGGCTGACAAATAGAAGCTGACTGACGTTTATCTGATTTCATTCACAAACATTCAAAACTCTCCCCTTCGTCCAGCTGCAGCTGCTCCTCTTCCTCCTCCAGCCGCCCTGAAGTCCGCTGCTCCTCCTGCAGCGCCACCTGCTGTCCTCTACTTCCACCTCCTCTCTTCTCTCTGTCCTCCTCCAACAAAGACTTCATTACCCAGCTCTCCCGGTGGCTCAGCTCTGCCCTGGAGGAGCAGAAGCCAAAGAGGAGAGAGGAAGAGGAGGAGGAGGAGCAGAGGTCCGAGCCCAGAGACGTTCCGGCTCCTGTGGAGGGAACTGATGTCGGCAGTCACAGGTGATTGGTTCTCACTAAAAGCTCCAAATTTAAAAAGTTTACTTTTTAATTTCAGTTTTTTTTTTTTTTTTGTTTGGAAACGACATGAAAATGATGTTTCATCTGTTCGCATGTTTGAAGCAACACTTCAACACTGCAAAAACTAAACTAAATATAAGTCACATTTTCTTGAAATTAGTGTATTTGTCCTTAATTTGAATAGGTAAATAAGATGGTTTTCCAATGGAATGAGAATTTTAGGAACAAGTCATCTTTATCATCTTATTTCAGGTGCAGTATATCTAATTATCTTAGTTTATGGGTCAAAATACTCACTCCATTGGCAGATCATCTTATTTAGCTGCTCAAATCAAGGATAAATGCACTAATTACAAGAAAATGTGACTTATTTTTAGCTTTTTTTTGCAGTGAACACAGTAAAACAAATAATCGAAACAAAGTTGAGTAGCTAAAACTTAAAATGTTCCAGATCTGGAGTTCATGAAACTCCACCAAAGTTTCCGCCGTTCTTCAAATTTGTTCCGGTTTCAATGCAAATGTCCGTTTAAGGAAATTAGAAATTGTTGTTTTAAAAACAGCTTTTTCTATTTTCTCAGGTTGTTTTCTGAGTGATGAGAAATTAGTTTATCTGAAACATTTCAGGGGTAAAAAAATAAAATAAATGTACGACTTCCTTCCTCTCCTGCAGTCCGAGCTCCAGGGACGGCTACTTTGAGATGGGCCTGGATGACTCTGGGGAGGAGGTGGTGGGCTCCTCCCCCTCCTCGCTGCCGGGCTCCTCCCCCTCCTCGCTGCCGGCTCCTGCGGTGGAGGGGGGGGAGCCTGGAGAGGAGAAGGCGGAGGTCCGGGTCCGCAGAGTTCTGTGGTGCTGCTGTGTTCTGGTCGGTGGAGAGGTGAAGCAGAGGGAGGCGTGTCTGGTGCTGACTGACCGGCTGCTGGTGCTGCTCTGGTGGTCACCTGACTGCCTGTCAGCCAATCAGGAAAGAGGTAAACACCCAGCTTTATCCTGAAGGAACCTGTGTGACGATTTTAGTCAAGTTTAGTTTAGCATGCCCAACATTATTATTATTATATTAATATTATCATTATTGTCATTATTATTATTATTATTATTATTATTATTATTATTATTATTATTATTATTATTATTATTATTATTGATGTTTTCATTATTATTGTTATATTATTATTATTATTATTATTATTATTATTATTATTATTATTTTTTGTGTAATTATGGACTCAGACCTGAACAGAACGTAGAGGTTTATTTTCAGTAGGTTAGATTATTTAAACAATGTAGCCTTTAAATCAGCGGCTGTTTGTAAAAGGAAGGAATTTTAAAGTCTTGTGGTGATTAATATTAATATTTTTAGTCAAGTTTAGTTAAGTATGCCCAAAAATTATTATTATTATTATTATTATTATTATTATTATTATTATTATTATTATTATTATTTCATTATTATTGTTGTTGTTGTTTAATATTATTTATTAGTATTATCATTTCATTATTATTATTATCAATATTATGATTATTGTTACTATTATTGTTATCATCATCATTATTATTATTATTGTCATTATTGTTATTATTATTTTATTTATTATTTTGTTTTATTATTTTATTTTCTTGTGTAATTATGGACTCAGACCCCAACAGAACGTAGATGTTTATTTTAAGTAGGTTAGATTATTTAAACAATGTAAAAGTTTAGAGCCTCTAAATCAGCGGCTGTTTGTAAAAGGAATGAATTTAAAGTCTTGTGGTAACTAATATTAATATAAACTTGTTCTCAGGCCCGGAGCAGAGCCCAGCCGTGGAGGAGGTTCTGTCGGGCCTTCAGGTGGACCTCCTGACGCCGTACTCCCAGGTTCTGCTGACCCGGCAGGCCGAGCTTCCTGCTTCCTGTCTCTCCTTCGGCACCAAAGCCTCTCAGACCCGCTGGTTCCTCTTTGCTGAGGCCGACCAGCTCCAGCAGACCAGAACCGAGCTGAGCGGGCTGCTCCAGGTCAGACATCGGCGCCGCGGCTTGATTTGACCGTTGGGTGGCAGTTTGTCCGCCGTTGTCTCTCTGTGGACTCTGTCTGGCTCCAGAGCCAACTAACTAACTAAATAAAGAATGAATGAATCAGTTTAAATTGGATCTTTTATTTTGAAACATTCAGTCAGAAGCAGCGTTCTGGCTGCTCGGTGGAACAGACGCTGCGTAGCTGCAGAACACGGAGCAGGAACCTCCTCAGTCATGCAGACGTGATCATCTGGACCAGGCGTGTCAAACTCATTTTGGTTGAGGGGCCACATTCAGCTTAATCTGATCTCAAGAGGGCCACACGAGTAAACTCATTGCAAGATTAAATAGAACTAATAAATGTGGACTTGTTCATTTTTATATTAAGTTAATTTCACTTTTACACAATATATTATGAATACCCTCAGCGTTTTTAAGAAAAGTATGTGCAATTTCAACAATACTTTTATTCAGTTAAACATTTACTAGTGCATTATGCATAATAACTGATCACAGTGATTGTACAATGTTGAAAAACATTTATTCACATTTTTTGGAACTTAAAAACACTGTCCTGCATGACAAAATACATCAAACAGATAAAAATTAAGAAATGATATAAATTTTTCCACACCTGAAGCTTAATCTGCTAATTAAAACACAGCGCCCCTCGTGGACAATATAGGAACTGCAGATTTTCAATTAAACGAAGTACATGTTTTTTTTTCAATAATTGTTTTATCATTCTCTTCCTTTTATCTTGTCCGCTTGTGAAAGTCAAATCTGATGAGCTCTTTGTGGCATCTTATTGCCACATTGCTAGACAGGACACTGGGAAAAAAAAACACGCCTGATCTGGACCTTCTCTGTGTCTCTCAGGACCCTCAGAGTCCGCCGGAGCCCCACGGAGCTCCTCAGCTGCTGCCTCCCTCGCTCCTCAACTCCTGGGAGGTGGAGGAGAGTCAGGGAGCCCAGGGAGGGTTTCCCGCCCACGTCCTCTGCTCCTCCTCCTCGGCTCCGTCGGGCGCCCCCCCGCTCCTCGCCGATGTCGGGTCAGAGGAGCCGGGCCTCCTGTCGCTCCTCTTCCTCACACACAGACACCTGTGGGTGCTGCGGATGGACTTCAGGGAGCTGCTGAGCGAACAGAGCCCCGCCGTCCCTCAGGCCTCCTGGTGCAGGCTGCTCCGTCTGCCCCTCGCCTCGCTGCTCCCTCTCTCTCCGCCCGGACACGGAGCCGACCTCGCCTCCTGCCCCGACCCGCACCACCGCCTCAGGTGCCGGCCCGATTACCTGCGCCGGTGGTTGGGTTCCCGTATCTTCGTCTGGGTCTAACCGTGACGTTTTTCTCTCCAGGAGTCATCATTCGGTGGACCTGCTGGCTGCTGGGCAGAAGCTGCTGCTGCTCTTCCCTCTGGCCCAGGACAGGAGCTCCTTCCTGGGAGAGCTGAGGCGAAGGAGAGCCTCTCTGGAGGGGCTGAAGATGGTGGCGCTGCCTCGACCCTGCAGGCCCTGCCCGGCCCGACCTGGACCAGGTGAGGCCCAGCGAGCAGGTAAACCTTCATCTGCAGCACGCCGGCTCTCCTCGGCTGATCGCCTGTTGTTTCTTCAGGCTGCTGCAGATCCAGAGATCCACGCCACCATCGCTGCTGCTGCTGCTGCTGCTGCTGCAGCGACAGGAAGCCACAGCATTCCAGCAGGTAGACGGCGCTCCTCTGATTCTCCTCTCACTGCAAAAACGGATCTAAAATATGGCAAAAACGGATCTAAAAATAAGTATAATAATAATAATGTTCTTAAAGTTAGTGTATTTGTCCTTGATTTGAGCAGGTAAATAAGATTATCTGCCAATGGAATGAGTATTTTGACCCCTAAAATAAGATAATTAGACATCCTGCACTTGAAATAAGATGATGGAGATGAATTGTTCCTATTTTAAGTGCAAAAATCTTATTCCATTGGCTAATCATCTTATTAGCACTGATTTTAAGAACATTTTACTTATTTATAGTTCCGTTTTTGCAGTTCTGATGCTCCTCTGGTGCTCCTCCAGGCTGGAGCCGGCCCTTTAAGAGACACAGAAAGGGAGCTTAGAGGGAAGCTAACGTAGAGTTATATTTAATTACTCAAATGCAGACTTTGGTGCATTAAAATCTGCTTTGAATTCAGTTCAATTTGAATTCAATTATTATAACTGGTTAATTACAGCGAGTGTTTTCACAGAACAACCGTCACAAATACTGTTCTTTCATTGCCAAAGAGCTCAGTTTAGTATTGTTGGTTAAATTAGATTATTCTAAATAATTTGCACACTAGATGACCATCTTTTAATACGACAAATGAGCAAAACGGTTTTTAAATTTTGGATCTACAATGATTTACATATTTATCTTCTATTAAAAAAAATCTGACTTATTTATTTACTTAAAATGATAATATTTTGTAGAGCAGGCAAAAAATAAAAATACATTTTATTTTTTTGTTTTTTGTCCCTCAAGTTTCTTTCACTTGACAATTTCGGCCCATGTACCGAAAAGTTTGGACATCCCTGGTTTAAATAATAACATCTGAAATCGGATACAAATCCTACGGCCCTAAACTCGGATCGTCCAATCAGAACGCTGGAAATGCAGATGTTACGTTTACGTTCTGCTGGACAATGTGAGACCATCTAATCAAGGTAGATTTATTTGTGTAGAACATTTCAGCACAAGGACAATGCAAAGTGGTTTACATGATTAAAACACTGGAAAATAAAATAGAATAAAAGCAAGTTAGAATAAAATGTAGGAAAATTTAAACTAAAAGCAAATATTAAAATATTAAGTGTTGGTTATCCTTGTTAACTCATATTAAGGATTGATGTTCAATTGATAAACTTTACTAGTCAGCCTTTATTTATAATTGTATGTATAAAAACATTTAGCTTATATAAAATGGTATTTCTAATGTGGTCGTTTATGCTAATTTATCTGTTTGATTTAAGATTAATCACAGTCAGGTTGTATTAATCACAGAAAATGAGGTTTTGTGTCCCACTTAAGCTGCTAGCTCACCTTCCCCTGTAGCTGAACCGGGTCGGTTCTGGTCGGAGTCTGAGCTGAATAGTAAAATAAAAGGGACACATTTTAAAAAGATTTAACTCTTTCAGTTAACACGTGTGGAAAATTATTATTTTGTGATCGGCAGCCGTTTTCTCACTTTTATGGTCATATATTGAATTTATGCTGAAAGCTGCTTTATTTTTTCCTCTGCTGTCTCTGGAGCTGCGACCCGATGAAGCTGCAGGCCGAGGAGAACCAGCCGTCCCCCCACCTGCTGCCGGGTCTGTCCCCCGGACTGAAGCTGCTGGCCGGACTCGGAGGACAGCAGCTGCTGACCTACTTCAGCAGACATGTGGCTCTGGTGAGACACCGATGGCTGGAAAGACGCGTAAAAAGCCTTAAACCTGCATTTATCTTTCACCGCAGTAACATCCAGACTTTAAATTTAAAACCTTTATACAGACAGAAAATAAGAAATAATCACTGAGAACAATTATTGGAACATCTTATAATTATGCTTTAGCTTTATAGTTTATCATATATTTCTAGGTAGTCAGAATTAGTTATCTCTCACTTCCTGTTGCACAATCATAGGTTTGGTTTGGTTGTGAATAACTATTAATAAGCTCCAGAAGCGTTTATGAACAGAATTGGTAATTTTAATCAAAATGAACAAGTCAGAGCGCCGGCTGATCATCAGGAGTTAATTAACCAATTAGCTCTCAGCCTTGTATCGTTTAATGCCTGCTGAGGCCTGGTTTTATAGGAGCACTGCAAAAAAACCTATAAAAGGAAGTAAAATCTTCTTGAAATTTCTGTATTTCTCCTTGATTTGAGCAGCTAAATAAGACTACTTGCCAATGAAATAAGGTTTTTGTACTAAAATAGGAACAATATGTCTTATTTCAGATGCAGGATGTCTAATTATCTTATTTTAGGGGTAAAAATACTCATTCAATTGGCAAATAGTCTTATTTACCTGCTCAAATCAAGGAGAAATACTGTAATTTCAAGAAGATTTTACTTACTTTTAGTTCACTTTTTGCAGTGAACCGTGTTTCGTCAGTCATCCATTTCTTATTACCGTATATTTCAGACCATAAGGCGCACTAATGCACTAATTATTCTTCCAAAGTGTGTAATATCCCTCCTTCACTTATACAGCTCTCTATCTGCCTTAATTCAAGTGCAGGATATCTAATTGTTTTATTTTAGGGGTAAAAGAAATACTCCATTGGGAAATTATTTAGCTGCTCAAATCAAAGAAAAATACAGTAATTTCAAGAAAGTTTTACTTACTTTTAGTTCCCTTTTTGCAGTGCGCCTCCTCGTCCACAGCTCTCTATCCGTCTCTGTGGGGAGGACAGAGTAGCTGGACTACACCGCCATGTTTCTAACATAAAGCCAAAATAAACGTAACTTTTATCTTGAATTAACTTACTAGGTTTCAATAAATGTTTGTGCTTGCTTTTATTTCCCTTTTTGCAGATCAGGAATTGTTAATCTGACGTTCTCAGACACCGAGTTCTTCACACATGTTCAGAAAAAGCAGCTTCTGTCCAAAATGCAGCAGTTTATTAACAAAATATGTCTGAGTGTCTGATGGAGGACCTTCAGGAGACCAGAGCAGCTTCCAGCGTTAGCTCCGTCATAACGTTGTGTTGTAGGGTCAGAGTTTATGATTAAAACCCGGTTCCTCTCCTCCAGAACCAGTCTGAGGCGGAGGACCTGAGGCACGTCCTCTGGCTCTCCGTGGTTCTCTACACGGCTCCTGAAAGCGAGCTCACCTGCTGCCTGCTGCTCTCCACGGACTCCATCTACTTCCTGCTGGAGGACGCCGCCTCGGCGCCGGCTCCAGGTGAGTCACGACCCCAGACGCCCGCTTCTTTCCCACCGGGACGTTTGATACCGACACGATACAGGTTGAGGTTCTGAACGTTTCTGTCCGTCCCCCAGTGATGGACGCGTCCACCTCTGCAGACCCAGAGACGAGTCTGTGCTGCTGCCTGAGCATCAGGCTGTCTGAGCTGCAGGCCGTCAACGTGGGGCTGTTCGACCAGTACTTCAGGGTAGTAGGTGAGTGGACCGGACCCAGACGGCCCCCCCCCCCGCCCCGCCCTACCCAGAGTTCTGAGTTTTGTCTCCATGCAGGACGCTCGGCCGAGCAGGTGGTGTGCTGCCTCAGCAGGGACAGCTACGGCACCGGCGTCTTCCTGCAGGAGCTGATGTCGGCCCTCAGCCTGCAGCAGCAGCAGCTTCCCGCCCCGGAGCCGTCGGACCAGGACTTCTACTCCCAGTTCACCGGCACCGGCACCGGTAACCACGCCGACCGTTGTCAGGGTTACCTGCCCGCTCCCAGACCAACAGGATCTGTCTCCCCCCCGCAGGTAAGATGCAGAACTACGAGCTGATCCACAGCAGCAAGGTGAAGTTCATTTATCCCAGCGAGGAGGAGATGGGAGACCTGACCTTCATCGTGGCAGAGAGGAAGACCTCGGCCAGCACAGCATCCTCATCCTCCAGCTGCTGCAGCATCCTGCTCTACCTGCTGGTGTTTCAGGTGGAAGCTTAACGACAACAACCCTCATCTCAGCTGCTTTACGCAGTAAAAACAAATTAAATCACTTTTCATTTAGAAGGAGCATTTTAATGGACTCTGCAGATAAACGGCATTAGAAGACGATGCAGTGGAGATGTTAATTATTATTATTATTATTATTATTATTGTTGTTGTTGGTGGTGTTGTTATTTAACCTGGTAAGGTCTCGGTTAGAAGAAAAATCTAACTGCAGCAGCACACAGACTTTACCCGTCATAAAACAACAGGTACAAATTAAATTGCAATTAATCAAATTAACCTTAAATCTAATTTATAATATTCACAAATTGTGCTATTAATGTGCACACAAAACTGAAAATAAATGACAGATATGGAATGAGTAAGTGATGTAAAATTTCTTTGGGGTAACATTAGAAAATAAGTTAAGTTGGAAACCATATATTGACTATATCAGAACAAAGTTGTCTAAAACTTTAGCAGTGTTATATAAATTTAAAGACCTTTTAAATCAAAAAAGTGTGGGGAAACACCTATAAAACTAATTTAAACCCTCTGTTCATAATTCAAAAGAGAGCTGTTCGAATTGTAAATAAAGCAGATTATAGAGATCATACAAACCAATTTTTTGTTAATTTAAAAACATTAAAATTTAAAGATTTGGTTGACTTTAAAACTGCTCTATTCATGTACGAAGTAAAGAATAATTTGTTGCCAGCACACATTCAGGGTCTGGTTTTGATCTTAGAAGGTATAAAATGTTTAGAAAAACAACAACAAATGTAAAACAACGTTTAATTTCTTTTGTTGGGGTTGATGTACGGAACAAACTAGATCAAGAGCTAAAAGACTTTACAACATTAATAAGGTTTAAAAACATAATTAAGATTTATGTGATTAAACATTATGAATCATGTGAATGTAATTAATAGCAGTAAGATATTGGGTGTATTACCTTTTTTATATATTATTGTAGAATAATTATTTTTCTAAAATCATATTTTGGTATGTATTAAAAAGGCAGCCATCTTTTTTAATTTCTAGTCCAGTGTAAATTGGTTTTGGAGGGCGGGCATTATAAACTTATTGCTTTTTTTATTTATTTTTTTTATTTTATGTTACAAGGACATATATTGTCATTTATTGTATAATTGTGTGTCTGAAATAAGTAAATAAATTCAGATACGGTCAATTAGAAGAAGAAAAGCCTGCTGGGAGGAGTCTGATAAAAGCCGCCTGGCGCCCCCTGGTGGAAGTGTGTCGCTGGTGTCCTAACGTTTATCTCCCTGCAGGTGCAGATCCCGGGTCAGTGTCCCGCCTCCAGTCCGGCCGCCGACCCGTCTCCGGTCCTGCAGCCCCGGACTCTGATCCTCACCGGCACCGACGTCTTCCTGCTGGACGAGGACTACGTCAGCTACCCTCTGCCGGACTTCGCAAAGGAGCCTCCGTCCAGGTGAGCCTCCGTCCAGGTGAGCCCCCAGGAGGGAGAGCGCTGCTCGGTGGAGGTGAAATGATCTTTAGTTACCGGCTTCAGTGCAGATCGTGCTCTGATTGCTTAATTAAACTACAGAGGCGTAAATTAGTGCTGCTCTACTCAATCAGAGGGGCGGTCTACAGATGTCAACACCGCCCCCTAGTGGTGAAATATCGCTGATTGCTCCTTTAAACAGAAGAAAGTAGCTTTAATGGCTAAAAAAAGATGTAATAAAAAAAGTTAGCACACCCTAACAGCGTTCAGGGAGATGCTTCTCGTTCACCATCTCTGACCAGAAAGCTTTGCTCCACTTTGAGGTTCTGGCTGTTCAGCCCGTTTCAGGGCACCCTGCTGCATCTGGACTTTGACTAGACCCACAGCTGTCCATTACCGTATTTTTGAGACCATAAGGCGCATTAAATAATCTTCCCCAGTGTGTAATATCACTCCCCACCTCAAGAAAGGAATAAAAAGTAATTAAAGTTTTCTTGAAATAAGTATTTGTCTTTGATTTGATCAGGTAAATATGACAATGTTTTGCACTTGAAATAACAGTTCATGTCTGCCGTCTTATTTCAAGTGGATGATATCTAATTATTTTATTTTAGGGATAAAAATGCTCATTCTATTCACAAATAGTCTTATTTAGCTGCTCAAATCAAGGAAAAATACATTAATTTCAAATTTTACTTACTTTTTTAGTTACCTTTTTGCAGTGCACTCCTCCACGTCCACATCTCTCCATCTTCTCTGTCAGGAGGACAGAGTAGCTGGACTACACTGCCCTGTTTCTAACATAAGGCCAAAATAAACTTTTATAGTGAATTAACTTAATAGGTTTATTGCTGCTAGCGCGTACTCCAGGCTGCCTTACATGAATGCACTTCTAGTTTAGACATTACAGTCAGGCAGTCTGGTAGACAGCTCAGGGGTCCTCAGGTAGTGACACAGTGTACCGTAATGCTCCTAATATCCACTGAGCAGAGCGGCTTTGTTGCTAATCAAAGTCATACTTACACATTTTAACAGATTTATGAGCGTATTGTATCACATAGAATCAGTTAGTAAACACAACGGTGATCATAGATGAGGAGCACCATCAGTTTTAGAGAAGATTTAAGGATTTTAAGTGCGCCTTATAGTCTGAAAAATATGGTTCTTACATCTCAGCCAGTCCTGTTTGTCTTGCTCCAGGGTCCAGTCCTGCTTTGGCTTTAATGTTTTCTCCAGATGGCCTCACAGGTTCTGATACCCGGCAGAGTTCTGATCGGGTTCTGATCGGGTTCAGAGATGCTGAGCGGTCCTGGTCCTGCAGGAGCGAAGCTGAGTCTAGTTCAGTTCTAGACTCAGCCGTCCCAAGAACCCGATCCCTGCTGCGTGTTTCTGTTCTCTATCATTAACTCGGTGCCCCCCCCCCCATTCCGTTGTCCTCCTGCAGAGAGCGCTACCAGCTCTGCGAGGCCCGGAGGATCCGGGATCTGGACCGGGTCCTGCTGGGCTACCAGACCTACCCGCAGGCCCTGACGCTGGTCTTCGATGACCTGCCGGGCCCCGACCTGCTCTGCCACCTCACCATGGACCACTTCGCCGCCGCCGCCGCCGGGGAGGAGGCCCCGCCCAGAGGGGGCGTGGCCAGCCGAGGCGCCGAGGGCGAGGTGCAGTGGTGCGTCTTCGTCCCGGGCGCCGACAGCAGGGAGCGGCTGATCTCGCTCCTCGCCCGCCAGTGGGAGGCGCTGTGCAGCCGCGAGCTTCCCGTCGAGCTCACCGGCTGATTGGACGACGGGGAGAGAACCGCCGTCTGGACCCTGGCGGCACCGAGCCGCCCGCAGGCGACCCGGCTCGTAGTTTTAGGCGTTTTTAGGCCTTAAACTAAATACCTGCTGCTGGAAAGCATGGAGGGGTGAGAGCTGCACGTTTTTAAGAACAGCAAAAGAAACAGTTACCGGCGCTGCACTGCAGGGGGCGCTGCACTGCAGGGGGCGCTGCACTGCAGGGGGCGCTGCAGCGCGTCCACAGGAGTTCAGCCATGAATATTTAGGTTGGTGTGACTTTGAAGAGCTTCGCTCAGCACAAATACCGGGTTAGGGGCGAGCTGCTTGGTCCACAGACCTGCTTCAGACCAAAAGCTGCTTTCATGTTACAGAGTTCTGCTGCCGGCGGCCCGGTTCTGCTGCAGACGGCCCGGTTCTGCTGCCGGCGGCCCGGTTCTGCTGCAGACAGCCCGGTTCTGCTGCAGACGGCCCGGTTCTGCTGCAGACGGCCCGGTTCTGCTGCCGGCGGCGTCTCTAGAAGTATATCAGCACACAGACTCACACGAGTTGCTTGGCACAATCTACATTTTAAGTCTTGCACATTCTAACAGACTGAGCAGTATTAACTTCTGAAGCTTTTTATTGATTAACTTATCCGGGTCGTTGCTTTATGACGGACACGATGTTTTTCCACCCTGAAACTCAACTTTGTGGGGAAAAATGAGGTTTTCTGACATTTCCAGCATGAACTCCTAAATACTACAGCTGCTGTTGTCGTACAGTGTTATTTTTTATATCTATTAACGCACATTATGAGCGTTTTCCACATTGTTGTTGTTCCCCCGGCTGACAGGAGAACGCCTCCGCATTAAAGAGAAACTGAAACCTTCTCTCGCTGTGATTCATGGTGGCAAAAACACATCTAAGAATAAGTAAAGTTTTCTTAAAATGAGTATTTATCCTTGATTTGATAAGGTAAAAAAGATTATCTGCCAATGAGTATTTAACTCTTAAAATAATTTAATTAGATAAACTGCACTAGAAATAAGATGATGATGAATTATTCCTATTTTAAGTGAGATAAACTTATTCCATTGGCATACAGTCTTATTTACCTGCTGAAATCAAAGAAAAATACTAATTTCAAGAACATTTTACTCAGTTTTAATTCCCTTTTGCAGTCTAATTAACCGTCTAAATTTTATTCTGTCAATTTTTCTTCCTGCCTCTTTACTGATTGGACAGAAATGAACACGATTTGGTCAGAAGTTAATGTTAAAAGCCTTTTTTAAACAAAATCACTGATTTCCATCTTTTAATAAGGAAATAAAACCTTCACTGCAAAAACAGAACTAAAGATCAGTAAAATGTTTATTGAAATGAGTTTATTTGTCCTTGATTTGAGCAGCTAAATCAGATTATCTGCCAATGGAAGAAGTATTATGACCCCTAAAATAAGATAATTGGATAAACTCCACTTTAAATAACATGGAGATGTTATTCCTATTTTATGTGCAAAAATCTTATTACAATGGCAGATCATATTATTTAGCTGTTCAAATCAAGGACAAATAAACTAATTTCAAGACAAATTTACTTATTTATGTCAAGGTTTTGAGGTGTTTGGTCCACATGCAGACACAGACGGACTACAGAAACAGTCTTAAGATTTTTATTTAAGGCTCTACGAGGGTTTGCACACTAAATGAGCAACAGGCGAGGTCGGAACGTCAGAGCGGAGGAAACTGTGGGAAGAAAGAGGATAAATGAGCACTAATCAAACCAGGGGACAATCTCCAGATGCTGCTGTGCTTACCGCTTGGCTGGGAGGATGAGTGGAAAAGGAGTTCTGTGACCGTAAACTCTCTGGTGGAAGGAGATGGCTGAGTGACAGGAGGGCTGGCAGATGTTACACAGGCGGGGAGCCCGAGCAGCACCACTGCGGCGGCAGGCAGGAGGAGCAGCTGGAAGAATCAGGGTGAATCCAGGGAGGGGGTCTCGTGCCCGGCTTGGTAACACCAAGGGAGTTTGAGGGGAGATGCCAGAGCAAAATCTGAGCAGTGTGGATTTGAGAAACTGGTCTTCGATGCACGGAACCAACACAGGTGAGCAAATCCAAAAACACGACGAACTGGAGAAGACAGGAGACAAAGTTAGATCCAAAAACATGGATTTCAAAACCTCACAGGTATGAAGCTCAGATGAGAGATCTGTGGCCTAGGCATACCACGACGGGGTAACACTCTGGTGTATTCCAGCTGTCTGAGCACTCCTTTTAGATAGATGCTTCTGCGCCACATGTCTGCAGCTCCAGGTGTTTATTTAATTTATTTCCTACACCATCTTGTCTTTTTGTTGTTTTTGTTTAACGTTTTTTTTTTTATGAATCGATGTCTCGGTTTGTCTCTTTTTTTTCTGTCCGTACTGTTTGTGTTGTTTGGAAAAGGAAATAGATAAAACCATGGGATATGAATATTAATATCAATATAACACTTGAATACATCTTTATTCCCAGATAACTTTAGGGAATTAAAGAACCAGCAGAAAGTCATAGATTTAGACATGTTATTGGATAAAAGAGTAAAAATAGATTAATAGTCCTTTCATTAAAAAATGCCAGGAGAACAACAGCAGGAGGATCTATGGAGAAAGCAGGAAGGCTCCACTGGTGAAAGTAAAATCTGTTGAGCTCTTTTTGACATTAAGACAATAATTATTAATGCCTCACTGCCAGACAGGACACAGAAAAAAAGAACCTGTAGAGAAATGACATAATCAAACATTAAGAAAAATAAATATCACCAGATTAGGAACCCTTTATTTACCATGTAAGGAACCGACATGACATGTTGGATAGGAGCGCCCAGAGAAACGTAGCCATCAATGATGTTTGATATTAGAGAAAAGGGACTAAAAAGAAACTTAGACAAAAATCCAGTTTAGGACAAACAAATAGAGGGGTGGGGGTCCAATTTAATGGACATGTTAACTGCTGTTTTGTTCTATTTTGTCTCAGCGTTTAACCGTTTCTCTCCTAGACATAAATATCTGCAACCAGCCGTCTGTCTTTCATCCTCTAGACCAGAAAAGTTTATCAGAGTTTATCTGCTCAGCTGTTTCTCACCTAGATGAAGCCGCTAGATGAGCTGCTGCCATCAGTCGTTTACTTTTCTCTAACATAGAAAGTACTCCTGGGTCAATGTGAGCTTCTGTGCTTTCTGTGTCTCTGCTCTGTCTTCTCTAACATAGAAAGTACTCCTGGGTCAATGTGAGCTTCTGTGCTTTCTGTGTCTCTGCTCTGTCTTCTCTAACATAGAAAGTACTCCTGGGTCAATGTGAGCTTCTGTGCTTTCTGTGTCTCTGCTCTGTCTTCTCTAACATAGAAAGTACTCCTGGGTCAATGTGAGCTTCTGTGCTTTCTGTGTCTCTGCTCTGTCTTCTCTAACAGAGAAAGTACTCCTGGGTCAATGTGAGCTTCTGAGCTTTCTGTGTCTCTGCTCTGTCTTCTCTAAGCCCCAGTGGGTGGAGGCAGATGAGCGTTCACACTGAGCCTGGTTCTGGTTCTGCTGGAGGTTCTCCTCCCTGTTAAAGGGGAGTTTTCCTCTCCACTGTCGCTTCATGCATGCTCAGTATGAGGGATTGCTGCAAAGCCATCAACAATGCAGACGACTGTCCACTGTGGCTCTACGCTCTTTCAGGAGGAGTGAATGCTGCTTGGAGAGACTTGATGCAACCTGCTGGGTTTCCTTAGAGAGGAAACTTTCTGACCAACCTGGAGGATCTGATGGAGTCTGACTTTAGAAAGTACCTTGATGATGATGTGAT
Source organism: Fundulus heteroclitus (assembly GCF_011125445.2). Lineage (NCBI taxonomy): Eukaryota > Metazoa > Chordata > Actinopteri > Cyprinodontiformes > Fundulidae > Fundulus > Fundulus heteroclitus. The sequence goes on along the minus strand of NC_046380.1, from coordinate 2,875,955 downwards.
GTTAATTGAATTGAATTACTGTATATTGTGAAAAATTTTAATGTAAAAAGAAGTCATGAAGTTATGACAAGACTTTTGTCACAGGCTGTATGTAAAACAAAGACTCTTGATCTTGATTTTTCAAGTCTATAACAATGGCTGGTTGGTTTTATCCTGAATCTAACTTTTCACAGACATCTGTTTGTTTTTTTTAGCTGTTTTAGACAAAATCAGCCTGGAGTGAAGGTTGGTGTTAGGGAAGAAGATGCAGAGGTTCAGGGATGGGGACAGATGTCTCCCTGCAAGAGAAAAGGCCAAAGAAGAGGATAAAATCAGTTTCCCTTCAGTTTCCCACCAGTTGATTGCTGAGCCAACAGGAAGCCTTTTAAACGCCGTTCAGCAACAAAAAAAAAAACATCTGAATGAGCTGCTGAGCAGGATTTGGACGCCTTTTGTGGAGAAAAGGCGTGAAACGCGCCGACCCCCCCACCCCTCCCAGCTCATCCAACTTCCTCCATTTCCTGTCTGCCAGCGCCGCCCGTCATAAAACCTGACTCACTTCCTTTCTGGGGAAACGGCAGCAGAGATACTGTACCAGGAAGTGCCTGATCAGCAAACCTGGGATCTGACCCGTGATTGGCTTAGAGCTGGCTCCACGGGGTCAGCGTGTCGGTGGGAAAGATTTCTGCTGTTTTTAGGTGGGGGGGGGGGGGGGGGGGGGGATAATGGGTCACATGCAGGGGTTAGAGCAAAACAGGATTTCTGCAGGAACATGGACCGTCACATGACTCAGCATTTTTTAGAGAACAAACCGGGTCAGCTGGACTCTACAGAACTGCTGCCGCTGCTCATCGTCTTCAATGGTGGCTTTCCATGTGGACCAGGCGGTTTGGACCCGGGTTTTTATTAAAAGATCCAGTTCAGCGACACGAAATGACCACTGGGTCAACCTGGCCCAACTTTATTTATAAAGCACCTTGAAAACAGCAGCACCGACCAAAGTTCTGGACAAAAACAACGATTCAATTAAAGATGTTACTGCACTGTGGGAGGAAGCTGGAGTACCCAGAGAGAACACGCAGGAAGACAACACACTGGGATTTGAACCCAGGACCTTCTTACTGGAGGGCAGCAGTGATACCAGCCGGGGCCAGTGTGCAGCTCTTTAAAACAAATAAAACAATTAAAAATGGAGATAAAAACATGAAAATTCAGCATAGGAAAAAATAAGATTCAGCGGGTCAACGCTCGGATCAGTGGCTGTAGAACCCCGTTGAGCCGTTAGATGACGGTTTCGGGTATTTCTCTGCTGGGTGATGAGAAACTGACAGTAAATCTCTTTCTTTGGGTCTTTTTCTCTGTGCTGGGAGGCCGGATCAGGTTCTGCTCCCTCTCTGCTCCTCATCTGGGCTTCTGTACGCTCAGCAGTGGCTCACAGTGGTCCAGGTCCACACTCACACCAGGCGTGTCCACAAACAGCCCAAATCTCGGTACCGGCACCTTCTATCCGATCAGTCAGATGGTTTTAGGAGTTTATTAGGAGGGGAAAAAATATGAAATAATAAACCTGATGTGAAAACATGTTTTACATCAAACACAACTCACAGATTTCCAAATATAAACTTCAGTCACCTTCGAGTCCGGGCTTTGACTAGGCCAGTCTGTGCTGGACCTGCTGCAGCAGACGGCAGCAGGTTCTCCTTCTGGTCCAGAAGCAGGAGGCCCGGCCCAGACACCCACACACCCACCGCCGTGTTTGACTGCTGCCGGCGTCTTCTTTTGGTGAAATGCTGAGCAGGTTTGGCTCAGTTCAACGCTACGGAGCCTCGCCTTCCAGAAAGGTCCGCCATTTTCTTGTCAGCGTGTTTTGTGGATCATCGACAGTCTTCTGGGTCGGTGGTGGTTCTGGCTCCGGTTTTAGCCCCGCCTCCCTCAGGTAGCGGAGACTAGCGGTGCTGCAGGTGTTCTGACGGCTGCTCCATGCACACCGACCTTCATAATTTTCTTTAACTTTATTCGTTCATTTATTTAGGGAAACATCACTTGTTTCATGGGTTGTCGTTCTGTAACCTGATGATAGACGTTCAACAGACCGGCATGGCAGAGCCACGGTTCTCCAAGACCCAAGAAGTTATTTAACAAGTAACTTAACTTCTCAGATGTCTTTAAAACGTCCTATTAGGTCATAAATGAACGGACGTGCAGAATCTGCGCTCCATGTCGGCTTCTTTGTGGCTCGTCTGACAGATTTATTGACGAGAGACGCGGTCGGACGGTGTCAGGAATCTTGTGACTGGATGTTTGGAGATTACTTTGTGCCGATGCAGGCAGGACCCAATCTGCTGCCGAGGGTTCTGGAAGCGCTTTGTGCCCGGCGTACTTATCGCCCGCTTCCTGCCATTGTTTGTCAAGCTTGCAGGTCGACCTTTGACCCCTGTTCGCGGCCACACTCGCTCCCGCTGTGCCTGCTGATCAAGCCAGTCTCAGCTGAAACAGGAAGAAAGTCAGCTTTCACATTTCGTTCTCCTTTTTCTTCATCCTGAGCAGCAGACGGAGTCGTGTCGGCTGATGAGGAAATCTGCAGCGGGAAAAATCCTCCAAACACTTCCTGTCTACCGAAGAGACGATTTCTAACGACATTCGTCTCAGACAGAACTGAATGCAGCGTTACGGTCTGGGGTTTAAATCCCACCATCGCTGGCTTGAGTAACAGATGATTTTGGATCACATAATGATGCATTTGATCGTTTTTGTTTGTTATTTCCAGGGTATTTAAATAGATTCCATTGAGATTTGTTGTGGATTTTCTCTGATCCACAAGATGTAAAACTGTAGACCTTCAATTCTTTTTTTTTTTTTACAAGTCCTGTCTGACAATGTAGCTTTAATGATTGTTGACTGAATGCCAAAAAGATTCCAACAGGTTTTATTTTCACCAGTGGAGCCTTACTGCTTTCTCTATAGTGCTCTGCTTGATTTATATCTGCAAGAAGCTTTACTAGATTTTATGCTGGGACTACTTCATGTTCAATGGACACAGAAACAGGTAGAAGAGCTTTCTTCTCTAACATAGAAAGTACTCCTGGGTCAATGTGAGCTTCTGAGCTTTCTGTGTCTCTGCTCTGTCTTCTCTAACATAGAAAGTACTCCTGGGTCAATGTGAGCTTCTGAGCTTTCTGTGTCTCTGCTCTGTCTTCTCTACCATAGAAAGTACTCCTGGGTCAATGTGAGCTTCTGTGCTTTCTGTGTCTCTGCTCTGTCTTCTCTAAGCCCCAGTGGGTGGAGGCAGATGAGCGTTCACACTGAGCCTGGTTCTGGTTCTGCTGGAGGTTCTCCTCCCTGTTAAAGGGGAGTTTTCCTCTCCACTGTCGCTTCATGCATGCTCAGTATGAGGGATTGCTGCAAAGCCATCAACAATGCAGACGACTGTCCACTGTGGCTCTACGCTCTTTCAGGAGGAGTGAATGCTGCTTGGAGAGACTTGATGCAACCTGCTGGGTTTCCTTAGAGAGGAAACTTTCTCACCAACCTGGAGGATCTGATGGAGTCTGACTTTGGAAAGAGACTTGAGACGATGTGTGCTGTGGTTTGAATTGAATTACCGTATATTGTGAAAAATTAAAATGTAAAAAAACCGTCACTCTGTGGCCAGACAAAAATCCATCTCAATCAGAGTAATCGGTTTGTGAAAGTCATTTTGCTGATTTCTTTGTGGGTTTTTTTTGTCATCTTTTCTTGATTTTATAACATGAGATAAAGGACACACTCCGGCCTCTTGTTTACAGCCAATCACACGGCAGTATTTCAGAGGTTTTAGGCATCTAGATGTGATGAAGACACCTTGCTGAAGGTCACAGTGAACGTTAAAATGGGGAAGAAACTTCAGAAACTAGAGCCAGACGAGCTGGTCTGAGTCTTTCAGAAACTGCTGATCTGCTGGATTTTTCTTAATGCGCAACTGTCTCTACTGGTTTTCATGGTTATTGTGGTCTGAGAAGGAGGAAACAAGCAGGCGTGTGAATGCAAAGGTCTGAGGAGGAACGGCCGACGAGGCTGAGATGCTAGAGTAGCTCAAACAAACGGTAAACGGTTAGGAGCTCGGTGTGCAGGAAGTCGTCTCTGAAAACAAAGGAAACGAACCGATTCACTCAGGATACTGGACAGTGAAGCGTTGCCTGGTCTGATAAACCTGGACATGGAGCAGAGGTCCATCCTACCCTGTCTCAGCTCTTCAGGCTGCTGGAGGTGTCGTGGTTCATGGGATATTTCTTGGCTCACTTCAGGGCCTCTTAACACAACAGCCTGCCTGGGAGCAGTTCCTGACTGTGTTCATCTCTTTATCAACACAGTGGACCCGGTTCTGACGGCTGCTCCCAGCCTCCATGTCATAAAGCCCAGATCATCCCCGCCTGGTTTCCTGAACATGACGAAAGACAAGTCCACCAGAGTCCACCAGAGTCTAAAGGCCTCTATAGCCTCCAGGTCTCCATCCAGATCGGGACCAACAAGCCTCTGTGGATGGTTCCTGAGACACTGTGAGACTGTGGCATCTCTGCTGCAGTGAGCAGATTCACAGACGAGTCGCTGGATCACTGTCCAACGCAGTACCAGCTTAGACGTGCCTAATAAAGTGGCCAGTGAGTGTCTGACATTTTCAATAAAATTTTATTTTATCTATATAGCGACAATTCACATCACATCATCTCAAGGCTCTTTCTAAAGTCAGACTCCATCAGATCCTCCAGGTTGGTGAGAAAGTTTCCTCTCTAAGGAAACCCAGCAGGTTGCATCAAGTCTCTCCAAGCAGCATTCACTCCTCCTGAAAGAGCGTAGAGCCACAGTGGACAGTCGTCTGCATTGTTGATGGCTTTGCAGCAATCCCTCATACTGAGCATGCATGAAGCGACAGTGGAGAGGAAAACTCCCCTTTAACAGGGAGGAGAACCTCCAGCAGAACCAGAACCAGGCTCAGTGTGAACGCTCATCTGCCTCCACCCACTGGGGCTTAGAGAAGACAGAGCAGAGACACAGAAAGCACAGAAGCTCACATTGACCCAGGAGTACTTTCTATGTTAGAGAAGACAGAGCAGAGACACAGAAAGCACAGAAGCTCACATTGACCCAGGAGTACTTTCTATGTTAGAGAAGACAGAGCAGAGACACAGAAAGCACAGAAGCACACATTGACCCAGGAGTACTTTCTATGTTAGAGAAGACAGAGCAGAGACACAGAAAGCACAGAAGCACACATTGACCCAGGAGTACTTTCTATGTTAGAGAAGACAGAGCAGAGACACAGAAAGCACAGAAGCTCACATTGACCCAGGAGTACTTTCTATGTTAGATGGTAATAGTGGATGATCTGCCTCCCCTGATGATGTCACAGCTAACAGAACGCCAGACCAGGTGTACCTTCTATGAAGAGAAAAATGACAGAGAACAAAAAGTTAAAAGATGAAATAACAACAAGCAACGCAGATTGGAGAGCAGTAGGAGAACTCAGCAGAGAGAGAGAAATAGACCCTGATGTCCTCCAGCAGCCTAAGCCTATAGCAGCATAACTATAGAGATAGCTCAGGGTAACATGAGACACTCTGACTAGAAGCTTTGTCACAAAGGAAAGCTTCATCTTAAAAGTAGACGGGGTGTCTTCTTGAGCGTTTTGCGGGTAACACTCAGGTCAGACGTGTCGGACGTGTTTTTTTTTTTGCAGCTTTTACCTCCAGAGGACTCTGACTGGGGGAACTTTTCGCCGGTACCTCTGCTGGCACCACCAGGGATGAAGTGGGAGGAGATGACCTCTGCTGGGAGGTTCCCGTCTGCCAGTTTCTGTTGGCTTTTCCTCCCAGACCAGAGGAAAGAGGCAGCAGCAGTCGCTCTGTGCCTCGGCTGCTGGACGCTGGGCTCGGGGTTAACGTGTTGCTGTAACCGGTCGGTTATTTCCTCACACATCAGGCTCGAGGAGTGCCAGGAATCTGCTGATAACGCCGTCGACGCCTGGACCCACCCTGTTGTTTGTTTTTATACAAACTTTGATGTTTTTTTTCTTCCCGTTTTTGCGCCCATAAGGAGGAGGCAGCTTTCGGTTTTTCTGACGGTTATTCCTGCTGGAATGGCCATTGTGTTCCTGGACAGAGGATGTTGCTATCTGTGTGTTTTTTCCTGAGCTGCGTTGCGCAGGTTGGATTTTAGGGCTGAGAGTTGAGTTAGATTTTGATGTCTGGACATTTATTCTGCAGAACGAAGATCCTGAAGCTTAACTTTCCTCTCTGGATGTGAGACTTTGAGCCATGTTGCTCTTTCTGCTTCTGTTGCTGAATTTCTGCATCCAAACCTCGGGACAACAACAGGTAAACCCCGTCAGACTCACTTTCTTTATTTAACTTTCTCACCTGAGATCTGGATCATCAGGTGTCCTCTAGGCTCTGAAACACACCTGCAGCCCCAGCACCGGCTTCCAGGCTTCACATGTTTTAGGTGACGACCGTCAGCCATTAGTGCTGAATGAATGAAAAAGGTAAATTAGCTGCAGACAGAAGCAACTTAGACCAAAACTTTAGTTACTAAACTGTGAAACATTCATACTGACTTTGCTAAATCTTATTTATAGCCGAAAATCTACAAATATTCTTCACTTGATGGGAGAATAGTCCATCCCGATGGATGGATGGATATTATCCAGTTAATAATATTAGAAATATCAGATGGTCTTCATCAGCTGAAACTGCAGCGTGACGTTGGAGGTTGATGTAAAGTCTGAGGGCCGGTTAATACGTCTCTATCCTTCTGTAGGACAGTTTCTTCTGCAGGACAGCTTCTTCTGCAGGACAGCTTCTTCACATTCAGATATTTCACGTTCAGAGGGTCAAAGATTGGTCCTCAGCCTCTGAATTGAAAGTGAAAAGCAGGAAAAATCTCTATTTTCACAGTTTCCTTTCCAATGAACCAACAGTAATTGAAGAGCTGGACTCCAAGCTTAAACGAACTCTAACCACTGGGCCTACATTTCCCATAAAGCCCTTCTTCTGCTCTCCTCTGCACTCAGACTAATGATGCCTTCCATTCGCAGTCAGAACGCGGAAATTCCAGCCTCCCGTCGGGAAAATCAGCTGGAACGGCCGCTATGGTCGGACTTTCCTCTCGGAAAGGCGGAGGAATCTTTTAAGAATGGCAGCTTCACACATGAACAACAGGAAGCTGTGACGAAAACATGTTAATTTTACAACATTTTTACGACATGACAACAAGAAACAGCTGTAAGAGTGCGTCTAAAATCAATGTTACATGTAGCGGACAAATTAAAAGTGCTGTTTATATGTGGAAAGTACAGCTTTAAAGGTCGTTTATAACAGACACTACAAACGATACAACAGCTTTCCTGTCCGTCGCCATGTTGGAATCCTGACCAAAAGGTTTTTGGTTTTATTTTGGAATCCCGACTTTAAATGGAACACTGTTTACTCGGGTTTACCCGGTTCCCGGCTGTTGTTTTGGACTTCCGAGGCAACATGAATGCAACATAAAGGTGCAGCACTGGGTTGACTTTGTTCATCCCTGAGAAGCTGAGATTTATGTTTGAATAATGGAAAGTTTCTTTTTCTGTGGGGTTCCTCAGGGTCCGTTCCTCGGATCTCTTCTTTTTTCTCTTCAGGGCTTTTACTGCAGCAGCTCCCAGATCATGAACCCGTCGCCTTTCCAATCTCCAGGGGAGTCTTGACACGCCGTTGGCTCTTAGGGTCTCACTATAGGATGCTCATTTTATTTTGACCCTGTTGTTTTACTGAACTCTGTCTTGTCCGTTTTAGATGCTATTATTTGTTTTTATTCAGGTTCTAAGTGTTTTATTTAGTTTTATCCTCTAATGTAATTTATTTGTTCGCAGTCTTTTATGTTCCGCGCTTTGCTCAGTTGTTCTGTTTTTAAAGTTCCTTAAAGTTGTATAAAACTGCTGCCCATCATTTAAGGAGAACGCTAAGCCACGATGGGCACGTCTCATCTGTTCTGTCCTCTCTCTGTTCCACAGAATTCATTATAAGATCCTCCTATTGGCTTATAAATCCTAAAAGTTGTCATCGTCTGTTCCTCTCTGACCTGCTTAGCGGAGCCTTAAAGCAGCAACCAGCTTCTTGTGGTTGACCTCAGCTGCCATTTTCACTAGTGGCTCCAAACTTTGGAAACTGAAGTTGCCTTCAAATAGTTGACTAATTGTTCACTTCCTACTTTAAAGTCTCTTTTAAACCAATCTGTTCCCAGGAGCCTTTGGAATCATGTGAGCTGGGGAAACTCCTTTTTATACTTCAGTTTTTATTTTTTATTGCCTCTGTGCTATGCTTTTATTGTTGTTTACGTCTTGGTTTTGTGTCTTTTACAAACATTATTAATATTAATAGTTTTGACTGATGTGATTGGCGAAGTCCAGTTCTGTCTGTGGTGGATTCTCAGCAGAAGAAGCTGAAGATGGTGGAGAGGGGAGTTCTCCGTTTTCTACGCTTCCAAGCATCACTACTGGCTGACATGCAGACCATCGATGAGGAAGAAAATTATTACTTTAAAAAGAAAAAACAGTTCTAGTTCATATCAACAAATTAAAAAAACACAGAAAAGTCAATTTCTTTCAGTAACTCCATGTCTCAGTGAAACTCGTTAGCTCAAGGGTGTCCAAAGTCATTTTTCTGCCCCTGGACTGATTCTGTGCGACCCACAACTGCAATTCAGGAACGATTCGGCCCAAAAGCAGGAGCGGGTAATCCAGATGGACCATTTTTTTATTTAAATGAGAGGAAAAGTATCACAGTCCAATTAAAATCTTCTTGCAATTTGAAAATGTTAGGTACAACACAAAGTATTCATCTTTTAATTACCTCACCTTTTGCATTCTGTCTAATTTCATAGAACACAGGAACCCAACTATTCAATGGCATTTACTCAAAAACAGGCTTTGGTGCACAAAAATCTGCTTTTAACTCATTTAATGAAATTGGCTAAATATATCAAGTGTTTTCAAAGAAAGCGTGACCCAAATCCTGTTATTAATGCTGAGAATAAACAAAAAAATCTCTTTTTTTTCCTATCGTGATGACCATCCAGTCAGTAAAACAATTTGCAAACTAAATGATCATCTTTTAATGAGGAAACTGTGCAAAACACTTTTTAAGTTCTGGACCTACAATGATTAATGCGTCCCTTTCCTACAGAACATCTGACTAATTTGTTTAATTAAAATATTGCATGATCGTATTTTGTGGAGCAGGTTAAAAAAATCCCAATACAATTTTGGGGTAATTAAACTTTTATTTTTTATTTTTTTGCCCTCAAATACTTTTGACTTAACAATTTTGGCCTAGGTGACAAAAAGTTAGATTAATTACACACAGACTAATTTTGTTTTCAAGCCATTATTTCTAACACATTTAGGATTAGAATATTGGATCAGCGCTATAAAAATACTTAATACAGAAATTTTAGTTTAGTTAAAAGTTTGTTTAAAGGTTGTTATTTTCTAAAGGTACTTTAGAAATAATTGACGTCATCAGAACCCATATTCTAATTCACTGAGATGTGCCGGTATGTCTGTAACGGCCACCGTGAGGAGTTCTGATGTAATCTGGCAGTTTCCAGAGCGTCTGACAGTCAGTGAGTAAAGGTCAGCAGAAGACACAGGAGAAGGCCTTTTAGACAAATTAAGCAGCGTTGTAAAAATAAAACGTGAGTCATTTTAGGGCAGGAGCTCCTAGATTAAAGCTCCTATGTGTGTTTGAGTACAAAAGCCCCGGATAAATGAGTGATGCTCGCTCTTCGTGTCAGACCCCTCCTCCAGGTCGCTGTGATGTTCCTCAGAGGATCGACGTCTACACAGACTGCACCTCCTGCGCCGCCTCCATCACCGCCGGCTGCCCCCGCGGCTTCACAAAGCTCCACACCACCAACTGCAGGTAGGCCCCTGGAGGCCCCTGAAGGCCCCTGGAGGCCCCTGGAGGCCCCAGTCGGCGCGTCTCCATAGCCGGAGCGGAGAGTTTCTGATCATCGTCTTCTCCGCAGTTACGTGGTGCAGATCGGCGGCAGGGAGGTGGAGCTGGAGGGATGTCATCACCTATGTGTGAGGAGCTTCCTGCATCCACAGTGCTGCCCGGACCACTGGGGGCCCCTGTGTCTCTGTGAGTAGACCCCTCAGGTCCCATCAGCTTCAAGCTGTGTTCAGACTGACGGCAGCAGCCGTCTCGTCTGTTCTGTGTCAGGATTCAGAGTCAAGATCAATGCAATCAAATAAAATCTATTGTGTCTGCTGCTTCCTTAAGAATGTGAACGAGGAAAAAATAAAACATTTCTGTATAAATTCAGAGGAATGTCGCGGTGATGGGAACTTCCTACGGTAAAAGCTCATTTTTGTCCGTTTTTTCTCCAGACTTTACAGCCTCAGCAAAACAACTTTTCTGACTGAAGTTCCTTAATCCTCTCAGCCTTGAAATCTCTTCTCCTCTCAGGTTTAATCAAAAGTCAATTTGAATTATTGTGTTTTTCTGGGCTTTTTCCTTATTTCTACCTCAATAAGCACTTAAGGTTGGCGGTCCTTCGTTGGGTCAGAAGTTTAATCAGAGTCAATTTATCCTCCTCGTTATCCAGGTCTATCAGAGGAAAGGACCAGGATGCAGATCGATTAACCTATGCTTCCATATCGTGGCTGAATGTGGGAACACATCTGCACATAGATTCTTCACCTTTCTTCTGATAATAATAATAATAATAATAATAATAATAATAATAATAATAATATTAATAATAATAATAATAATGACCGATAGTAAAGGAGCCAACGAAGTACACGTTACCTCATTTATAGGAACAGTGATAAAGGAGTCAAAATGTTTTAAAAAGATTACAGTGAAATAAAAATGCTTGTGGGATAAATCAAGTTAAGAAAATGCAAGGGGGAATAAAAGAGGTATAGACACATCTACAAGTAAAAGAAAAACATGAAAAAAACAGCAAATTTAAACTCAAATGCTGAAATAAATATATTGGAAATAGAGAAGAAATTTGAAAGTCAGTGTAAAATATAAAACATGGTAAAGTAACTAAATGGGATATTCTAAACAAAGACATATCAATAAATATAAAAAAGTTTTTCTTTTTTTAATAACTGATACATTTTAAGTGTAATTTTTATCATTGCACTCAGAAAAAAAAAATGGAACCACTTCTAATTAAAATAAAACGGGGTAGAAAGATTACCGTAAACTCTGACTGTTTGGAAGGAAAACATAAACAAATGATCGGTGGTTCCATCTTAAATTAAATTAAGCAACTTTAGCGATAAATGGTGTTTCTCCATCCTGTTTGGCATCATTGCTGATGTCCCTGAACTTTAATCTCCTCCTGTCTTCATTTGTGCGTCTGCAGCGTGTCCCAGCTGGTCAGGAAGGACCTGCAACTTCAACGGCGCCTGTGTGGACGGAGACGTCGGCAACGGCACCTGCATCTGTGATGTCCGTTTACCTTCCTGCTGCTTTTTTAAAAGCTGCATTTAGACCTTATTTATTGGTAGAAACACACAGCTGACATACAAATAAACAATTAATTACTTTTAATCATTTATTACATTTATTGCTTTTAATGATCTTATCATTATCATCTTTGCATTGTTAATGTTGCAAAATCACCATAGCAATAGTTTGCATGGATGTAATTTCTGGTGGGACTCTATTTCATGTACTTTGCATTCAAACTTTGCACGCCAGTAATATAGACTGGCTTTAAACTTTTAGTGATAGCGACCAAGATACTAAAGCTGCAGCTAACGATTGTTTTAGTAATTAAGTATTCTGTCGATTATTCTGACGATTAATCAGATCAAACAACTGGCAATTTCTTTTCATTTAAAGTACTTATGGTTATAAAATAAAAGAAATAAATTAAAAAGCAAAATGCAGAAAAAAACAGAACCACTAAAACACCGCTGAGGAATTCAAAGTATTCAAATTTAACAAGATAAAAGATGCAAGTGGTTTTTACATTGTTGAGGTCTGACGTCTTTAGCACTGTGACAAAATTCACTTTATTACACCCAAAATGTTTTTCTTACATGTTATTGACATTTGAGATAGACTTTATTGATCTCACAGTGGATAAATTCATGTGTCACACATTTATGGGATTTAAAGAGATAAATGGCATGACAATGATGTTTGATTCTTTCTGCAGGAGGGTTTCACCGGCTTTGCTTGTCAGGAATGCAAAAATCCGAATGCATTTGGGAAAAAGTGTGAAAAAGGTAGGCTTTCTTTCTCTCTGACGTTTTAGGCCTTTTATTGCTCTACAAGGAGCTGAAATAGTGAAGAGAGACTCTTTTACTCTTTGAACTTTGTTTTAGCTTCAGTGCGACAAAACTAAGTTGATCAATTAGACAAACTGATTACCTTCCTATTGGGACAGAATGCTGTAAAAAAGTGGTAATTGTTGCTGTTTTTATGACAAACATTTCATGTGTGTTTGACAAGGCGAGGAAACCTGAGGGACATTTTCCAGGCGCTCAGCAGGACGCAGCGTCTAGTTTTCACCACTAGGTGTCGCTAGGGCTGACAGAGCTCCCTGCAGGTGTTTGCTAACCTGGCAGCCGGTGCTGCTTTTGGGGAGGACCCGGGTCCACAGCCAGCACCATGCAATAGCAATAAAAAAAACTCTCTAATGTCTCACCCTGAAGCTATTATGGGTTCAGTTAGGACAAACACCACATATTACTATTTAATACCTTTTCTGTTTCAACCAGTGCTTTTATTTCCAGATGAACCAGTTTAGGATAAGACTCAGACTGAGACGTTCTCTTCAGGTCAGAACCAACAACACTGATACAGTCAAACAGATCAGTTCTGCATTCTGTCTTTTTGTGGGTGAAGAGAGAAAAACTGTAACCTGGTTTAAGGATGGGAGCAACTTGCCCTCATCTGCCGGACTTCATGGAGGCTTTTTTTTACTCCTTCCAACAAAACAGCTGCAGATTCTCTGCTCTGGGTGTTCTGTGAGCGTATAGAGAAGCTGAATGATGACGTTCTGTGTCTGTGTGTCTGTGCAGTGTGTGACTGCGAGCACGGCGTGTGCAACAAAGGTCCAGACGGCGACGGGCAGTGTCTGTGTCAGCCGCCGTACGCCGGGACGCGCTGTGACCAAGGTAGGAGCCTCTTAGTTTTTAAAAATGATTTTGATGCAAAGTTTTTTAAGAGCCACTGTAGCTGCAGACCCCTGGTCTACATCACAGGCAGGAAAATGTAAAGAAACAAAGGCTGCATCAATTAAATTTTATTTATAAAGCTCCAATTCATGATACATATCATCTCAAGGCTCTTTCCAAAGTCAGACTCCATCAGATCCTCCAGGTTGGTGAGAAAGTTTCCTCTCTAAGGAAACCCAGCAGGTTGCATCAAGTCTCTCCAAGCAGCATTCACTCCTCCTGAAAGAGCGTAGAGCCACAGTGGACAGTCGTCTGCATTGTTGATGGCTTTGCAGCAATCCCTCATACTGAGCATGCATGAAGCGACAGTGGAGAGGAAAACTCCCCTTTAACAGGGAGGAGAACCTCCAGCAGAACCAGAACCAGGCTCAGTGTGAACGCTCATCTGCCTCCACCCACTGGGGCTTAGAGAAGACAGAGCAGAGACACAGAAAGCTCAGAAGCTCACATTGACCCAGGAGTACTTTCTATGTTAGAGAAGACAGAGCAGAGACACAGAAAGCACAGAAGCTCACATTGACCCAGGAGTACTTTCTATGTTAGAGAAGACAGAGCAGAGACACAGAAAGCTCAGAAGCTCACATTGACCCAGGAGTACTTTCTATGTTAGAGAAGACAGAGCAGAGACACAGAAAGCACAGAAGCTCACATTGACCCAGGAGTACTTTCTATGGTAGATGGTAATAGAGGATGATCTGCCTCCCCTGATGATGTCACAGCTAACAGAACGCCAGACCAGGTGTACCTTCTATAAAGAAAAAAATTACAAAAAGTTAAAAGCTGAAATAACAACAAACAATGCAGATTGGAGAGCAGTAGGAGAACTCAGAGTGAGAGAAAAAAATGTGTTGTAAACATGATTTTATACTTTTGTCTCTTTTTGAAAATTTCTATTTCAAATCTCTACAATTGACGTTTATCCATTTTATTCCATTAAGAAAAAAATAACTGATTCTGCTACACGTTTAAACCATAACTGGACTGATTTTCTTGGCCAACTAAAGCAGTGGGATCAGAAAGGTTATTCCCTCACTGAGAAATCTCTCATAAATTATGGGCTTAGATTTGGGCATCGGGGTAAATTTCAGGACACGCTCCAGTTTGTTCCTGATCCGTCTCTGAAAGTTCTGCTTTGTAAAAAGGAAACGGGTCGGGGAGATCCTGTAGCACCACGGTTTGGAGCAGCAGGTTTCCCTCCATGAAGTCTACATTTGTTGTATGGCATTTAAATCACTGCGTAAACTAAGCTGTGCTGCGCTGAAATGCCTCACTGCTGAGGACACGACCGGTCCAAAGATCCACAGACTGGTTAAATCTGCATGCATGCTCCCGTTGATCTGCAGGTATTTAATACTGTAACATCGTAGAGCGACGTTCAGCAGCTGCTCTGCTGGCTGAAAAGGCTGAAAACGCTCCAGAAGCTCAACGCTCATTTCACCTTTTATCTCCCATCCTGTTTAATATGTGGTTAGGGTTAAATGTACACAGGGTTCCCACGGGTCCTTGAAAGTTTGTGAATCTGAAAAAATAAAATCAAGGCCCTTGAAAGTTCTTGAAAACAGCCAAAAAAAAAACACCTTGTCCATGAAAGTCCTTGAATTTTTTTGTGGGGTTGAAAGTTCACACGGATGACGACTCGTGTCATTATTTTACTACCACACAATCTTTTAAAATTATGTTGATTCCGCAGACTTTTAATTTGCAAAAGTACGTTTGCTCTTCTTCGTTAGTTGCTAGGCTACGGTTTAGGCCTACGTGCGTCCAATAGGTTGCATTCACGCAGTTTTGCCAACTCAGCGACTTTGTCGCTATATTTAGCGACTTTTCAGAGTCAAACTCAAAAACTAGCTTAATCAAAGATGAAAGTAAGTGAAACAAATTGATATAATTCTGAACATCTCAATGCTGCACTTTTTTCCATAAAATTCCATGAAACGGTAGGCTAATGTACATCTTATATGTAATGTAGTATGGCATAGACATGTACTGTGGATATAAATGTAGGCTATGAATATGATCAATATCAATGTAGGCTATAAATTAAGTCCACTTTCTTGCATTGCTTCTGACCCAACAACTTCTATGCCGTTTAGTCTTTTATTGAATTTGCATTGTATTAAAATATGATAACCTATTCAGCGGTCACAGTAGGTAAATGCCGCCACGTGTGGTCCTTGAATTTGAGGAAATTGGTCCTGGAAAGTCATTGAAAGGTCCTTGAATTTGATGTTCACCAAGGTGTGGGAACCCTGTGTACAGTTTTGTTGCTAATGTTCAAAGTAATCTCTGTTCTGGGTGAATAAGACATAAAACGTCTCAGGCGGATCTCTGTAGCTCAGGACCTCAGAGACATAAACCTGCGTTTATAATGACGATGAACTGGAGCCATTATCAACGTCTGGCTGTAACCAGACAGCTTCGTCTTCTGAACGGAGGATTCCTTGGTGCCCAGGCCTGTAAAACCTGCCGCTGCAGCGTTGAGACTCCGGCTTCTCACTGTTTACTGCTGTGGTTTCTGGTTGTTGTTGACAGTCAGCAGTGGGTGCCGTGGCTGCAGCTCCTTCTCGTACTGCAAAGGAGAAGAACCAGATGCAGGCTGCGACTGTTTGCCCGGCTACCGGAAGATGAAGGACAACCGGTGTTTGGGTAAGGACACATTTCCCTCACCAGACCCACTGATCCAGGTTCAGGTTGGTCTCAGTAACCAGGTGTTAAAAGTGTTTCTTAGTTTAATGAACAGCTAAAGCAGAGATAATTGGTGCTATGATGGACTCCGGCTGTCCTCTCAGTCTCTGTGAACCTGCCTCCCTGAGCTGAGCTGCTTCTCTCTCCAGTTTCGTGCTCTCAGAGAGACTGTGACGCCAACGCCCAGTGCTCCACGCAGGCCACAAACATCCGGTGCACCTGCAAACCCGGCTACGAGGGGGACGGCAGGATCTGCGTACCTAAGAACCCCTGCCTGGAGAACAACGGCGGCTGCCCCCTCAACTCCACCGTGTGTGTCTTCAAAGGACCCAACAAGGTGAGGAGGAAACCTGGAGCCGGGTCAGAACCAGAGGGACCTCTGAACCGGTGTTGATTTCACCTTTTTGTCGTCTGTCAGGCCAGCTGTGAGTGCATGTCGGGCATGTCGCCTGTAGGGGGCGGCCCTGAGAACGGCTGCCGGCTGGTCTCTGCCTGCTCACCGGACACCTGCGACCCCACCGCCGTCTGCCAGACACAGCTGGACGGGAAAGCCAGGTCAGACGGGTTACAGCACAAAACTCTACACCAGTGGTCCCAAATCAGGTCCTCCACCACCGAATTCTGCAGCTTTTAGACGCGTTTCTTTCCCCACGCACCTGAACCAGACAGCTAAACTGCCTCAGTAGCGGATTGAGACGCTGGACACCGGCGCTCCAGGACTTCTCTAGATCCAGTCCTCGTTTCTTTACGTTTTTCCTCCAATCAGCGGACCTTCTAATGTTTTAACGTGGCTCTGATCGGTAGCTCTCCAGGCTTTCTGAAATCTTCATGTTGGAATGTTTCTATTTTTGTTCTTTGACGACCAGAAACACGATTTCACCAGCAATAAAATCGCTGTTTGTTGGAACTAGCAGAAGCAAGATGCGTCCTCTCAGGTTCCAGGAATCATTGTTCCAGTATTACTTCTTTGTGTTTTTAAAGTTGTGGAAAGATACTCTGCCTTCATGATAAATAGTAACTAAAGCTCCTGTATCAGGTTTTCTACACTTGATGAAGCTTCACTCACCCCAGCATGTCAAATGCTTGAAACGTCAGAACCTACTTTCTAATTATTCATGCTGATAATTCATCTGACGCTCAGTTGATCAACAAATATGTAAAAGCTGTCGCCACATTTAGCCGATGCTACATCTGATCGGAACAGGAGCGCAGTAAGAACGACTTCTACTTCAGAGATGTTCCAGGAAACCCAGTTCATTTTCCCGACCTTTAGATGTATCGTGTTTCCCCCCCTCCCCAGTACTCCAGGAAATGACTTTAAGCTAATATTCAGCTTAATTTCTAGAAACTTTATTGGAAATGAGACAAACGTTTAAATCCCGTCCCTCTGCTCTGGTTCCTGGTGAATCAGGTGTGTGTGCGAGCCGGGCCAGATCGGAGACGGACGGCGCTGCTACGGGAACCTGATGGAGCGTCTGATGGAGCTGGACTCCAGAGGAAACCAGAGAGAGAATCTGACCGGAGCCGTCGCCTTGTTTGGTAAAACTGGACAAAAAAAGAAAAATGCATCTGAGGAGCTAAAACATTCAGCCTCAGCTTCACTGTAGAACCTTATGATTCTAATTCATTGTTTTCATCCTGGGAAATGATCGTTTGATATAATAATAACAACAATAGTAATGATAGTGGTAATAATAGAAATAATAATAGTAATAATAGTAAAAGTTATAATAATAGTAATAATAATATTAATAATAGTAATAATAAAACTAATAGTAATACTATTGTTATAATAATATCTTTCTATTTTGATCATGTAAAGCACTTTGCATTCTCTCTGTACTGAAATGTGCTATACAAATAAATTTGCCTTGCCTTATAGTAATAATAATAATAATAGTAGTAGTAGTAATAATGGTAATAATAATAATAATAATAATAATAATAATAATAATAATGGGGAGTTTTTCTTCCCACTGTCGCTTCATGCTTGCTCAGTATGAGGGATTGCTGCAAAGCCATGGACAATGCAGACGACTGTCCCTGTGGCTCTACGCTTCCCCAGGAGTGAATGCTTCTTGTTGGGACTTTGAAGCAATCAACTGGTTCCCTTATATAGGAAATTGTTTTTGACCAATCTCTATAATATGATTGAATTTGACTTTGTATAGAGCCTTGAGAAGACGTTTCATGAATTGCGCTATATAAATAAAATTTAATTGAACTGAGAAAAATTAATAATAATAATAATAATAATAATAATAATAATAATAGACAGAATGAGCACCTATAAGAAAATGGTTTTGGGTCACAACGCAAATGTTATAGATATTTTACAGAGTTTTTGAAAAACTCAAAGTTTAAACCAGTCGCACTGGGCAGAACTGCTTCAGCGCTGCAAAAAACAGCTAAATGTTTTCTGGATCAGAACTTCAAGCTGAGAGGTGCAGCTGCTGCAGAGAAGAGAACCTCAGGAGGTCCAACAAGCTGCAGGACTGAACCATGTCACCAGTGGGTCAGAATAAAAAGGAGGAGGAGAAGACTTTCTGAGCAGGGTGGACGGCAGGAGACCTGAGGACCTTTCTCTGATGATTCTTCTTCTGAGTGATGGAGGAAGAAGTGCTGAGAGCCACCGCAGGTCCAGAGATGTTGGAACAATGAAGCGTCCTGATCCAGGACATGTGGGGAGCTGCTTCTCCAGAAAGCTGCATCCTGGTTGGAGAAAATTCAACGTTCTGATGCTTCGAAAAAACTTGATATTTTAAATTGTTCTTGAATGTGACCCAAAGACAGAAAAACGTTTTATTTCTGGGTGTAAAGGATCTGAGTTTTCATGCTGTAAATGTGTGTTTTTCTGTGTCTTTCACAGAGAGGGGCTGTTCGATGATTCTGGGCCATTCTGGACCCTTCACAGCTTTCTTCCCGGTGCTGAAACAACCTCTGAGTGTGGGTCAAACCTTCTCTGAATGATATCTCCACACAACAGTCTAGATTTACGCAGTTTTACCACGCAGGTTTGATTTTTACTGACTTTCCTAATTACAGTTTCACAGTCTAGGTTCTGAAGGAGCCGAACAAGAAGTAGAAAGGCAAATACAAACTATGTGTTAAATAAACCAACCTACAGGCCTTTTAGTTCACTGGTTTCTTTTTCCAGGTCTGGTTCTGCTGAATCAAATCTCTTAAAGTTCAATGGTGGTTCTGCTGAGGCGATTTCAGAACAGTTCATTAAAGGGAGCTAAACAGGCCAAAACCACCCTAAAACCTCCGTTTAAATTGAAATGACCAAAACAAATGTTTGATTTTGCCCTGAGCTACAGCTTGAATCTGGTTTCCCACAAAAAAAACATCCTTATATTTATGCTGAAACAGCTATTTTAACAAAATAAATAGCTCAAACCCTCGTTGTTAAAGTGTTAATTGGGCCAAAACTTGTTTTTCGACGAGCCTCTGGTACTGGTGCTAGCGCTGAGCTAGCAGTTAGCTTCCTAGCTAATAGCAGAAGAAAAGCTTTTAAAACTCAATGTATGAAGTTTGGTTAAAAAGATCAAATGAATAAAAGCCACATTTAAATATTACTGGAGAACCTGTAGTATCTAAAACAGCTCTGCATCAGGCTGACAAGAAGTGAGGAAACAGGAAGTGACATGACTTGCTGTGACCATTTATAGACGGTACAGGAAGTCAGAAAGAAAGCAGTTGATAAGAAGGTCCTGGTTCTGGACCCTGGAGTACATCCAAGCAAAATGAATCAACAGTGTCGTCTTATTGCTTCCTGCTCAGATTATTCCTCATCATCAGTTATTTAACTCTGACTCTACATCTACAGCCTGTGTTAAATAAAACCCAGGAGGAGACTTTACTGATTAGATGAATAAATCTCGTTCTAGTCGTGGTCGGGTCGAGGCCGTCAAGACAGTTTGTAGAACTGGTACTGGATCTTTGTTACAGAAACCCGTTAGTTTGCTCCTGTTTTTACTTCTGTAGGTGATCTAGTTTCATTTATAAGTTAGGTTTCAAGGGTAAAACCCAGAATAATAGAGGAAGATTCATACTTTAGTTGATTCTCTAATAATCAGAACCACAGGGAGCCTAATTTCAGGCCTCTGAGCTAAACAGTTTAAATCCGATTAAAAACATCTCCGTATTTAAATCATACGGCCACAGACGATTGTTTAGTCTCAAAGTGAAAAACTGTGCGGCGTTCGAGGCTCCGGCTGAAATGTGCTGCTGTCTGCAGGGGGTCGATGAGGAGGCGGTGTGCAAAAACCACCTGATCCTGGGTCAGCACCTCTACAAAGATCTGGAGGGACGAGACTTTAACCTCTACGGCGGAGAAAAGATGAGAGTCAAAGTGAATCAGGTAATTCATCCTGTTCCTGCAGGAACCGGATGCTGATTGGTCTGTTAACTACAGCAAACATTTAATCACCCAGAAGGCTCCCGCTGGGATATTTAGCGTTTTAGTCTGGGTTAATTTGAAGCGTGAAGAAATAAAAAAAAATACACGTTAGAGCGGTTTAATGTCAGCGAATATTTTCACCAACCTTTAAGGTGTAGCAAATAAATAGAACAAAATAAAATGTTATGACAGCATAAAAACTGGAATTTTTTAAAATACAATATAAATATTCACAAATTTAGAGGGAATGTAAAATACAAATCACCATAACACTGAGGACAGGAAACTTTCTGACCAATCTGTCTGTATGATTTGAAAAAACACAAAGTCGGTTTAAAGTGGTTTTCATTTAATATTTATTCATCCCAACATTAGAAATAATCAATAAAATGAAATAAAAATGTAAATTTAAAACTCAGCAACAAATCCATGTTGCCTAAAACTGTCAAACAGCCCAGAAACCCTTCCCTCGTCATGTCTGGTGTAAATATTAATGATTTCATTGTTTCCACACAAAGCTTTTCCTTAATTTTCCCTTCCAGGCTGATGTCATCGTTAGAGAGGATTTATCTTGCTTAGATGCAAAAAATTGGTACAAAATTAGTTTTCCCACGTCAAACAAGCAGAAGATTTCTATAAAATCCTCGATGACCTAATTTCACATTGAATTTAATAAAAAAATAAAATAAAAGCTATAAAAGCTCATTAAAACCCAGCAGATAATTTTCCACTAGGATAAACATGGACCAGGTGTTCAGAGGTATTGATCTCTACATTTAATTTCTCCCCGTGATTTAACTAATAAACGTAAAATCAACGTTTATTGATTTGCTGAGCAGCAGCTGCAGGTTTTCTGATGACTTTCATCCGACTCTTCCTTTAATCAGTGATTTAACACAAACTGACTCACAATTACAGTCCTTTAGGTCCCAGACGCTTTTTAAACATGGAAATCAGGTGAAGCGGTCCTCTGGCTGATTGGAGCATGCACTAATACAGCCCTGCCCCTCCCCAACCTGTTGCTGCACACCAGAGGTGGATAAATCTGGCTTCAGGGTTTTCATTCATCCTGGTCCTTTAACCCAGTTATTTAGTCCCTGACTCTGCTGTGGAGCTAGAAATGCAAATAGCTGGAACTAATCTCTGGCTTTTTACTTTCTGAACCTGGATTCCCCACCTCTTCTGCACACTGCTAGCCAGCTGGCTGAAAGAAGACTTCTGCATTTTGTTCCTTCTTTCAGCTGTTTCTAAATATTTTTCTAATTGAAAATTAGATTAAGTTCATTCAGTGCTTCTTCTCGTCTCCTTTTAAACGTTAACTTTGAAGTTTAAATGGATTTTATTTCTCTGATGCGTGCTCTAAGACTAGTTCAGCATCAGGAGCCAGAATCAAACTCCAAAGAGCGACACAACAAGTCCAGACATTTTTAATAAATCAAATGCCCCCTAGTTTTAAACCAAACCGTTTTTTAACCCTTTCAATATCAGATTTTCTTATTCCTTATCTGATTATTTGACATAAAAAACAGCTAAAGCCACAAAATACATCAAGTACTAAAATAATGTGATTGATTTCAGTTTTTTTCTTGGTTCCTGTCTGGAAACATTTTTCCTGAGTTAACTTAGAAAATATTGAAAGTGTCACAAAGTCATCGTACATTAAACCAATATAGAGAAATGTCAGTTGACTCAGATCATGGTCGATATTAGAAACGATTATAGAAACATTTCAATGTTTTCCTGAAGGTCAGCTTTAGGCTCCGTCGCCACGTCGAGCTTTTAGAAGAACATTTTCCTTTTTCTATCCCAGCGTCAAGTTTGCAGTGTCTGAGAAACCTCACTGGGTTTCACTACCAGCGTATAATCTTATTTTCTGTTTCTTTTTCAAAATTAAAGGTAAATATTCATACGTAAAGATCAAAATGGCCCGAATCCTCTTAGAAAATCTAGTAATTTAGGTTTAGCATCTTAATCCAGGTAATTCTGGTGACTTGATTCTGGGCGTCTCAGGTGTGTTTGTGGACGCTGACAGAGACGCTGGCCGGGATAATCCTCACCGGGACGCGGTTCTCCGTGTAGATGTAGGGGAACAGGGTGTCGGTGAAGCGATGGGTGAAGGTGTGGAAGGTTCTGTTGGTGTCCAGGTCGGAGAAAGACAACTTCCCCCCGTCGAAGTCCAGATGGACTTCTATCCTCCTCACCCGCTGCTTCACCAGCAGATCCATCTCCGGTTCTGACGAGGAGAACGCCGTCAGCCTCCCGTTGGCGAAGGAGACCCTCCACAGCTGAGCCTTGGGGCGCCGGCCCGTTTCTCCCAGCACGCCCAGCTCCCAGTCCTCATTGTCCCCGACGTCCACGCTCCAGCGCCGACTCCCCGAGCCGAAGCCCTCCGAGCCCAGCACGGAGCAGGAGAACCTGGTTCTCTCCGGGTTCCTCGGGATCTGCTTCTTGTCCCCGGACCGGACGGCGCTCAGGTCGTAGGACAGGACCAGTTCTGGGTCGGCGGTGTTCGGGTCCAGAACCACGGGGCTGTAGGACACGACGCTCTGCATGCTGCTCCACACGCTGAAGCTCAGGTTGCCCAGGTGTTTGACCACGTCTATCAGCGCTCCAGGAACCGGCTGCGGGTCGTCCAGCAGGGGGCGCTGCTGCACTCTCGTGGCCGTGGTCTTGTAGTTCTTCAGGAACAAGATGTCTGCGGCTCTCAGCTCCTCCTCTGCCGCTGCGATCGCTTGTGAAAGCGCCTTGATCTCTGTGCCCAGAGCCTCCATCTTCTTCTTCATGGCCTGGCTCTTCCTCTCCTCTTCCTCCATCAGAGCGGCGACTTTCGCCCTCTCCTCCTGCTGCAGGAACTGGTGCAGCTTCTGGAACTGCTCCTTGATATGGTTCTTGGTCTGCTGGGTCTGCAGCTTGATGAACTTCACGGTTTGATCGCAGTTTCCTCTGGCTTCCTCCAGGAGCGCCAGCTTCTCCCGGAGAGGCCGCAGGTTCCCCTGCAGCTCTGCGCGGTTCTCCAGCGCCGCCTCGCCGACGGGCCTGAACCGGTGGCTGCTGTGGGTCTGCGAATCCCGACAGACGACGCACACCGGCTCCTGGTGGTCCAGGCAGAAGAGCTTGAGCTTTTCAAAGTGCAAACTGCAGGAATGATCCGAGCCGGCCGAAGCTTTGCGCTGCCTCTCCCGCTCAAAGGCCTCGCACAGGTTCCTTAAGGCCAGGTTGCGAGGCGGCTCGCCTCTTGATGATTTCCTCTTGCAGACGGGACAGTCGGGCGATTTCCTCCCTTGCCACCATTTCTGCAGGCAGGTTCTGCAGAAGCTGTGGCTGCAGGACAGGACGACAGGGTCTTTGAAGATGTCCTGGCAGACGGGACAGGACAGATCCTCCT
Organism: Fundulus heteroclitus; assembly: GCF_011125445.2. Lineage (NCBI taxonomy): Eukaryota > Metazoa > Chordata > Actinopteri > Cyprinodontiformes > Fundulidae > Fundulus > Fundulus heteroclitus. The sequence continues at coordinate 2,852,282 of NC_046380.1, read as the reverse complement.
CTGGGCTGGATGACATTCTGCTTCTGAATGAGGCTGAAGACGCAGCAATCCCCCGGAGAAGTCAGCCGGTCCACGCGGTAGTGAGACGGTTGCTTTCGCTTTTGAGCCAAGCTCTCCCAGGTTGTAGCTGGAGGTCTGTGGCAGGTTGAGGTGACAGATCTAGTATTTCAGTGATCCCAGCGTTACCGTCTGCAGTTTCTGTTGTTAAGGAGAATCTTCTAGGTGCTCGTTTGGAGTCTCCTGTCAGATGAACAAAAGGAAAAGCTGCTTCCTGTTTGTCTTTCTTGTCAGGGAGGAGGTGGAGCCGTCGTTCATGACTTCCTGACCTCTGAACGTGTTTTTTTACAACCACTGTGTCATAAAAGCTCCTTTTGTGTTTCCACTTCCTTCTCTGAGAAGAATTTTACAGCAGCAGCCAGAGCCTGAATCTCTAGCTGGTTTTTACAGTATGGCTGACCTCCGTTCTCTGGGCAGAAATATTCTCTTTGATTTCAAGTCAAATCAAACTTTATGCTAAATTTTTCATACAACAAAGCAACCAGAAACTCTTCATGGAAAGACCCCCGACTACAACGCAGCCCTGAAATAAAACAGCAGAAACATGTAGACAAACACATGAATCACAATGATGAAATATAGACAATTACCTATTCATTGAATGTTGTTACAATAAGCTCCAAACAAACGCCTGAAGATTTTAATAGCAAGTGTTAAATAATAGACCTGTTCATGGTCTCCCCAGGTTCTTTTATCTGAATAATGTGGTGTTTCTATTGTAGACTTCTGTGGTAATAAAAACACAAAACGTAACTATATTTTACTATATTTAATATAAAAGGCAGAGAAATGTTTACAGTTTCAGTACTGGGCTCTCATAACAACACAAAGGAACCGGTACCTGAGAACCCCGTTTGTTCTCACACACAGACATTAAATAGGAACCATCTGTGTCCACCCATGTATCAGCGATACATGTAACAATGTATCAGCGATCTGTTCATCACATTGATGAGAAGATGATGCTGTAATGCAGACGTGTCCTTGCTGAAACATTTTCCCCTAATCACTCATTCTGTCCAATCCAAGTATGTCAGACTCTGGCCTCCAGACTCCAGTTTATCTGTAATTTCCATGGTAACCACCTTTGCAGTCCAGTCTCTGTAATTTCATAATCTCCAACACAAGTCATGCATCTAAAAATGAACGCTGACTGGCCAACAGGCGGCCGGGCGCCGTCCAGTGGCGACCCAATGCTCCCTGAGGGGCGGTTTGTCAAGCAGTGGGGGGGCAGATGTTATGATGAATACTAAGATGACCCGTTTAAATGGTAAAATACTAATAAATAAAAGTCGGAGGTTGGCTGAAATGTGTGTCCCAAGGAACTTAAGGTTCGCCACCTTCTCAACCACCTCTCTTAAAAGTTATAAAGCCGAGTTATATGTTTATAAAAAAGACCAAAAACCGTTTGATCAAGTTAAAATAAAGCTACATACACCAAGCCTCCTTCTTGAGAGTGTTTTGATGGCCCTTTTTGAGGCTTCCTTGTTTTAACCCCTGGTTTTTGGGTTGGGTTATGTGCAGTGATGTACTTCTGTTTAAATGGTAAAATACTAATAAATGAAAGTCAGACAGCTAACGTCACACTGTTACATTGGAGTGTTATAAGTGGTTTCCCTTTCTGCCACTAGATGGCAGCACATGAATTGTACTTACCGTATTTTTCGGACCATAGGGCGCACTAAATATTCTTCCCAAGATTGTAATATCTCTCCTCCACGTCCACATCTCTCTATCCGTCTCTGTCAGACGTGTTTCTAACATAAGGTCAAAATAAATGTAACTTTTATATTAAATTAACTTACTAGGTTTATTGCTGCTAGCGCGTACTCCAGGCTGCCTCACATGAATGCACTTCTAGTTTAGACATTACAGTCAGGCAGTCTGGTAGACAGCTCAGGGGTCCCATCAGATAGTGACACAGTGTACCGTAATGCTGCTTCATTGCTAACCAAAGTCGTACTTACACATTTTAACAGATTTCTGAGTGCATTGTACCACATAAATCAGTCAGTAAACAGAACGGTGATCATAGATAAGGCGCATCATCAATTATTGAGAAAAGTTAAGGATTTTTATAATAGTCCGAGAAATACAGTATGTTAAATTCTCAAATACAGTAAATTTGATTCCCCAATAGAACAGTTACACTGTGGCCATAAAACATACAGTTGTTATCTAGTATTTTGGCCCTAAGATCACTGTTAGTACCGTTTGCAATATATTGCTATCATGGAAACTACAGCAATATTCAGGTTAGATTATACTAACGTGAGCGGGCGCTGTACGTATCGGCCAACAGTGCGTGTGATGACATCACGTTAGGGCGAACCCTCCCAGAGCCCATAGAAATTAACTTCTACGTCCAAAATTTAAAAAAAAATAATAGGACTCAGTGCTATAACCCCTGGTTATTTAGAGCACAAGTTCTACTTTCAAATGAAACCAAAATCAGTTTTATCTGACTTGTGATTGAGATATTTACCTGATGTTGCTTTGGAAATATTTTAAATAAATCTTATCATGTATCCCCTATGCTGCAATGAAAAATATAGATATCATTGGTAAGAAGGCAGAAATCTCAGTTCTGTGCTTGTCTCTGCAGAAGTTCATCCTGATGAGCAACCCTACCAAGCTCTACACGATCATCCAGGCCGACCTGGCAGCAGCCAATGGCATCATCCACATCATCGACCGGCCAATCACAAGCGGCGCTCCTGGCAGGCCGTCTCGGGACGAACGGGTCGGTTTGACTTGCTCTTCACCCTCCGTTCAGCAGCGTTGGCTCACTGTCAAAAGGTTTTTGGACTGTTTTCTGTAATTTTTGTTTCTGTGTGTCAAAGTTTGCCGACCTGACGATCGGGGAGATTCTGAGAAAAGATGGAAGATTTAACCGCTTCCTGTCTCTGGTTGATGTGAGTATGAACAAGTTTAAAGTGGAATAAGTACAACTGATGTCCAATCACAGCTCAGCAGCCTCATCGAATAAGGTCGAAGGAAAACAGAAATGAAGCAGGTGACTATTTAAGACAAAGCTGAAATAGTTAGCAAAGCTGGAAGGAAAATGTAAAGGAGAATAGTCTGCTATGATGTCTTTTAGTTTAGACACAACGTTGATGAATACTAAACTAAACCCGCCTCCCTTCCTTTGATTGAATCGAATTGATTGAAATCCCTAATTGTCAACTTTGTCATTAACATTTACCGTGAAAATTTGTTTTAGCAGCTCCACATGGCAGCAAGGCAGTTAAATACAGCAACATATAGAATAAACTAAAATATGCCATATAAAAAGATGCCTGATCATCTGTCTCTGGGTGGGATGGGCAGGGGTGGGTTTTTAGTTTTCACAGCTCGGTGGAAAAAGGTGTTTCTCAGTCGTGAAGTTCTCGATTAGAGAAAGCGGGACCGCCTTCCCCAGGTACCGGGTATTGGTTCAAATCCATAACCAGAACGTCTATTTATACAGAGAAACATGATTTCCTGCTGCTAAGCAGGATATTTTCAGTCTTTTGTCTTCAGACTCCCAGAAAAAAAAAAAATATCTGATATTATTATTGACGATCATCTATGGACTAAAAACTGAGAAGATCTTTTATCATTTTAATCTGACATTCGAACGCCTGTATGATGAAGCTGAGCTAACCTGATTTATCCTGTTTATTTATAGCGTAACAGCAGTTTCTCTGCCAAACAAAGTTAAATATTAGCTGCTGCTGGTTTTACGGCAGAGGAGAGTTTTCACCCTCTGGAGCCGTTTGTTAATTTCCACAGAACTGTGGTTCTCCTCCTCCTCTCCGGGGACCAGGACCCCTCACTGTGTTCGTCCCCACCAACGACGCGGTGGACCGGGCCCGAGACGGCAGCATCCTGTACATGCTGAACGATGTAAGGACGCTGGGGGGGGGGGGGGGCTTTCATCTGACTTCAGGCTCCGGCTGCAGCTCCTCTGCTTCTCTTACAGGCCAAAGGGAAACTCCAGGAGCTGCTCAGACACCACGTCTTCTCCCACGCTGTGGTAAGACCCGCCGGTCCTTGTTTCACCTTTTATTATAGGAGAAGCTGAAATGTGGCCCTTTTTAATTCTTACAGTATTTCCTGATTATATTTTGGCAGCAAAAACCTCTAAAATATCAGTAACTTTTCTAATTTAGATGTTTAAATGTTATTCTACAACCTTGGCTTGTAGTGATAACTCCTCCGGCTTTCTGTCCAAAGGGTCTGACTGTTGTTCATGTATTCATAACGTTAGCGACAGAGAGACGTTGGTGCGTGGAGAACAAGAAGAAACGCCATTAAATCTGGTGAAATAATCTAAAAATAAATCGTTAAACTGCTTTTGTTCTGGAGGCCAATGTAGACTGAGGCCAGAGCCTGAACTGAATTAAAAACGCTCCTTAGATGAACCCAAAGAGCCGTCCTGCTGCTTCCTGTTTCACATCATTTTAGACAAAAACACACAAACCCACACCGCTGTCAGGATGAGGAAGCAGGTTTCACCGGTTCCTGTTCCGCTGAAGATCGATTAAAAGCATCTGATTTCTCCTCAGAGGGAACATTCCCCGTGTGAAAGCTTCACTAACGTCTCTCCGTCCTGCTGGACGTCCTCGTCTGGACCGAGTCCTGATTGGTGGCGACCCGTTCTTGTCCTCTTAGCGCTCAGAGTCCATCCCAGTCCGTTGACGTCTGGACTGACCGCAGCTTCTCAGTGGGGATCAGAACAGGGATTGTCCTTCACACAGGTCCAACATCTGCTGGTCCTGATCTTCGCCATGCTGGATTATCAGATAGCTGTTCTTGGATTCCTGGAAGATCCCTTCCATGATGATGATTGTACTTCCTGCAGGACTCCAGTCTCTGCTCGCTGGTTTCTTTGGCTTCATTGTGGTCTTCAGCGCAGACTAAGCTCTGCACCGGTGGCAATATGACTCTGCAGGGGATAATATGGTTATAGCAGAACCCAGGAGATGTTCTTGATGATCCAGAAAACTGATTCTGAGCTGAACTGAGATGCAAAGTGATGATTTCAGCGGTTTGTCTTAGAAAGTCACCGTTGCTCGTGATGAAGTCATACTAGCTTCTTGGTATCGCAACTGTCGTGGCCCAGCTTTGACATCACAAAAAGAAACGGCCGCAGATGCACCATGGATAATTCAACTCAATTCAATTCAATTTTATTTATATAGCGCCAATTCATGAAACATGTCATCTCAAGGCACTTTACAAAATCAAGTTCAATCATATTATACAGATTGGGTCAGATTATACAGATTGGTCAAAAATGTCCTATATAAGGAAACCAGTTGATTGCATCAAAGTCCCGACAAGCAGCATTCACTCCTGGGGAAGCGTAGAGCCACAGGAAGAGTCATCTGCATTGTACATGGCTTTGCTGCAATCCCTCATACTGAGCAAGCATGAAGCGACAGTGGGAAGAAAAACCACCCATTAACGGGAAAAAAAAAACCTCCGGCAGAACCGGGCTCAGTATGAACGGTCATCTGCCTCGACCGACTGGGGGTTACAGAAGACAGAACAGAGACACAACAAGAGAAACAAAAAAGCACAGAAGCACACATTGATCTAGTAATCTGTTCTACATTAGATGGTAATAGCGGGTGAGCCGTCTTCTCTGGATGATGTCACAGTTAACAGAACGCCAGACCAGGTGTACCTACTATGAAGAAAAAGAGAGAGAGCAAAAAGTTAAAAGCTGAAATGACGACAGTCATTTCAATGTAATACAATGCAAAACTGGAGAACAGTAGAAATCAGTAGAGTGAGAAAATTAGACCCTGATGTCCTCCAGCAGCCTAGGCCTATCACAGCACAACTATAGAGATAGCTCAGGGTATGAGCCACTCTAACTATAAGCTTTGTCAAAAAGGAAAGTTTTAAGATTAGTCTTAAAAGTAGACGGGGTGTCTGCCTCACAGACCAAAACTGGGAGTTGGTTCCACAGGAGAGGAGCCTGATAGCTAAAGGATCTGCCTCCCATTCTACTTTTAGAGACTCTAGGAACTAGACGACTCTAAGTAATTTATGCAGGAAAAAAGAAATAAATTTTCCAGGTAAAGTCCTTTAGTTTGTGGTTTATTTCTCCTTTGCAAGCAAGTAAACAGAAATTGACATTTTCCTCCCTGCTTCTCTTGTTCTGATAAAAAAAAACATACACTCACCCAGATGCATGCTGGTCCTACCACAGCCTCTTTATAAACTTAATCTACCCAAATTGCTCATAACTAACCAGAAACAAAGAAACCTTATAACCAGAAAACATAATCTCAAAACAAATATCAAACAATAAAGTAAAATAAATAACCTTAACTAGATTATCCACAAGAAAAGAATAATTGGCTCCTGCAGCAACATTTAATTAAAGGTCTGCAAAGCTTGAAGCTGTAACAGGAATCCAAACAGTAACTGACCTTTCAAGGCTTATTGAATAAGGAAACTGTGGAGTGATCCAGCACTTTTATTGAGAAACAGCACAGAGATCACATAGATGGAAAGTAATTGCACCCCACGGTCCAGCCGCCGCCCGTCTGCCCTGTTTCTGTGCGGCCTTTCTCGCGTCTCTAATAATACCTGACAGCAGCTCTGTAGTGAGACCAAACCAAAATCAATCTGTCCTAGGCAATCTTTATCTGCACAGTAAATACGGCAGCATTGGCCTTAGCAATCAGCGGACCGTGGAGCAGCCGCTCTCCTGTCTCCAGAGCTCACATGTGTGTAGTAGCCTCAGGTCACAGTGACTATAATGCTCCAATAACAGCAGTTCAGGTTTACAGTTGCTGCCTCCATCTTGGAAACAGGCCTCACTAGCTGATACACTGAGCTATATTATTCACTGGAGTGCTAATCACCGTCTGTTTGAACGAGTCGCTTTGAAGCCACCAGCCGCCATATTGGTACTCCCTATTTCCCCTCAGTACTAGGGAATATGTGCGCTACAGCATCGAATAACGAGGATTTTCTCATGTTCAGGGGGGGCTTAAAACTTCTAAAATGTCAAATGCCATATAGTTTTATATTATGTTCTAAAACTATCAAGTACTGAGAAAGTTATGTGCTGAAATATTTTGCATTTTATTCATTTAAATATATATGTTTAACATTTATAAATATATAAATAACAATATACAAAAACATATATTTACATATGTGTATACATATATATACATATATACATATACACATACTTGTATATACAAATATGTATATTTAATATGAATAACATGTAAAATACTCAGCACCTAATTTCCTAGTAGTTGATAGTGTTAGTACATCCACTGACTGTAGAATTACCTGTGAAACGTTTTCACACAGCCAGAAAACTGCTTGTTGTTGCAACCAAATCCTGTGGGATTCTGTGAGAGTAGGGAGTAGTAAGATGGCGGCCAGTGACTTCAGTTTTTCGGCAAAATCAGCAATCCAGTGTATGATATAGCTCAGTGAGCTGATATCATTTGTGCAGCAGTGCTGACCCCTACTGGCGAATTACTGCTGCTTAGTGAAAAATGACTGGATGAATAACAGGATAGCATCCTCATTTAGCCTTTGCTCTAAGCCCAGAAACATAAAGAACATAGAAAACCCCAAACCAGATAGCTTAGCATAAACTATAGCGTTTATGCTAAGCTATCTGTGTGCCGCTCTGACCCAAGAAGACAAGAACTTCTGCACTTTAGTACCATCCCCTAAGCTCTGAAGAAACTTTAACTGTTTAGTTTCTCTAAGAAGCTCTGATCGGTAGTATTTCTTTCGTAACTGCAGTTAACAGTCGATGAGTTGGCCAACCTTCCTCTCATCCGGACCATGGCGGATCAGGCGCTCACCATCTCGGTTTCTGACGACGTAAGTAGCCCGACTCGCTTATTAAAGCCTGCAGGAGCGTTCGTCCCACAGCTTCTGCTCGTCACCAGGGGGCCATCCTGCTGGGGGAGAAACGGGTCCGGCTGGCCAGCGCCAACATCATGGCGTCCAACGGCGTCGTCCACCTGATCGACGGGCTGCTGTTCCCGCCCTCCATCCTGCCCATCCTGCCTCACCGCTGCGACGTCACCCAGAGCAAAATCACTGTGGTGAGAAGACGAGGGTCCCAGCAATAAAACTGAATAAACACTTTCTGCAGATTCAAATCCTGCTAATTTTAAATAAATGTTTTAGTTTTATTCATTACTTTCCAGTTCCATCTGTGTGGTTCATGTTTCCAACTTAAACTCAGCGTGCATGTCGGCGTTTTTGTGACAGTAACTAGTATTTCACTGTTACTGTCAAAGGGACGCACGATACATCGGCCCGTCATACGTTTAACAGACTGGTACCGGTCCGATAAGTAGAACTTGGCCAATATTAAAAAACATTGTTAATTTTGTGCGTCTGGAGGGGGACGGCCATGTGGGATTTGTTAGGTCATGTGACCCTGATAGTGACGCAGCGCAGGATTTACAGGTGTTTAACTGAAGCAAGGCAGCAATTTCAGCAGTGGGGTCTTGTTTTTTTACCTCGTTGAAATAGTATATATATATATATATATATATATATATATATATATGTATGTATATTCTATCTGTAACTAAAGTCCGTAACAGAAATATTAGTATTGGATGTTGATACCAAACATAATTTGTTTTGTTTTTAGGGTCCGTGTGTTCACTGCAGTTACCTCTATGAGACCCAGTGTCCTGAGGGCAGCGTTGAAATGGTAAATTATGACTGAACTATAAATAGAATACCGTATTTTATTTCCAAACTTTATCCTGCTTCCTTTCTGCACCCAGTGGATCTGCAGTAAATTTATAGTGAATCCTTGATAATGAGCCAGGATTCTGATCATTTCTGCCTGGACCAGAAAAAAATGTGTTTGATTCCTGAAGATGTTTTTTTTTTTGTGACACACAGCGTTCAGAAACATTGATTTAAAAAATCTGATTAATCAGTTGTTGTTTTTTCTCAGGACACTCACCAGATCGGATGTGAGTACGCAAACCTTCCTTTCGGACAAACTTACAACAAAGGCTGCGCCAAATACTGCAACGCCACCAAGCAGGTGAGAGCAGGAACTGCAGCTCCGCCTCATTTTTCCAGTCTGTTGTTGCACGTTGGTTCAAATAAATACTGATGCTTGCAGAATGCACACAGTCAGAAATCTCTTCAGTGCAATCCAGACATTTCATCTTATTTTGATTATTTTTTTCTTTTAGAAATCAGCCATTTTGTTGTTATTAGTAGCAGCAGAACAGGTTAAAAACATGAAGTCTTGATCTGCAGAGAGACGTGTCTTTATCGAGAATCTTCATTGCCACCATGTGTTACCATGGTGACATATATGACGACTCAGACACCGGCTCCGGATGCTCACACAGACACAAGAATACGTGATATGTCCACACGCTGTTGTTTTTATTGCTTATTAGTTATTAGTGACTCAGCGGAGATGAAGAATTAAATAACATGAAGTTAGCAGCCTCCTGCGTCTCTATATCTGACGGCAGTTTCATGAAAGATCTTCAAGGCTTGTGTTGCTGACAACTTAAAACGTTCCGATCGCTGCTTTGTTCCCTAAAGTGGTTCCTAATGGAGAAGCTGATTCTCTGGATTAAAGCCGTTTGTTCCTTATACGTCATCCTGTGTCATAATCTCCATTCCTCCCATTTTATCCCAAAAACAGTTTCTCTCATTCTGAGGTGATAGGTCATACTTTCCACCTCTCTAATCTCTGCCCAACACATTATTCGTATTATTACATTATTTTTCACATGTTATCAGCTGTGTTTGTTTTTCCATGACAATCGTTCAAACTTCCAAGCTACATAATTCTCTGTTCTCAGGGTATTACGTATCCCAAGATGTCCACGAGTCTGCCACCAGCTGTATGGGGAGCCTGTTGCTTTACTCTTAGATTTAGGTCTGATAAAATGCGAGTACATTTTTTCCACCCAAACTCCGGCCATGTTTTTGAATCTGTGGTTGTGCATTGTGTTTTACACATAGTGTGACAATCCTCCAGAGCAATATTAGTATTCAGGTCCTGCTTCCATAGCTCATTAAAGGTAGTGTGGCGACTGTCAACCACCTTTTTAATTGCTTGTGGGTGCAGGGAATCCTGGTTCTAACGCGCTTACAGAATGATGTCCAGACCGGTAGATAAGTTGTGGGTGTTCCCATTTATTGAAGGCAATTTGTAAAGGAATAAACAATCCAACAAACAATATAATCCAAGTGAGATGGACGGGTAATTATGGATTGACAGAACTTAACCAATGGCCATAGGCTATTCTGTGCTAAAGAAAAGCGGTAAAAACCCTATGAGCTTCCGTCACCCAAACTCTTTCTGACCTCTCACCTATATAGCTTTCCCTCCACACAGCCACCAGTGGTAGAGCAAAATATAAGTCAGTGTGTCAACCTAAACAAAACACCACCATCCAAACCAAATAAACCAGAAACAAACCATACCCAAACACCAACAACTATAAATGGCTCCTACTGATCGTGTTGGCGATTTTTCTTTCCAGAAGTTTCCCCAAGTCGCTTTTTTAATAACTGCGCATGTTGCAGGCCGTCTTACTTGTTCTTATGCTCTTCAGAAGGATCACGTGAAATAAAATCTACCAAATCCACTTTGGTCTTATTTCTTTCTACCGAGGCCTTCCTCTTCTCACAAACATGAATGCGGTTCGCTTCTTAAGACTCTCAGCCATGTTCAAAGTCAACGTTGAGAGCAGTGGAGCTACAATGAACGGCTAACCGCTAAGCTAACCGCTAAGCTAACCAGATAAACACTAGAAGGTCCATGCACAGCCAGCAAGCAGAAACTAACAAGGAATGAGCACGCACACTGGCGTTACGTGATGTCATGTGGGACGACCAATAGATAAAGTGATTCTCCTAGAACTTAAGGGGCAGAGGGGGGGTGAGTATATAACGTCTATGGGTGAGAGCAGGAACAAAACTCTGACCAATCTCTGCCGTTTAGACTGAATGGCAGGGATTTATTATAGTTTTTACGGTCCTGCAGGTCCCACAAAGGTCCAATTTTTAACCTCCTTTTTGTGAATACATAACGTATTGACTACTTTCAGCATGGAAGGACTTTTTATCCACTCTAACAAAAAGGGTTTCTGAACAGGATTACCAGCTATAGCTTTAATGTACAGAAGCAGTTTATAAATCTCTCAGGTTTCTCTTAAGTACTGGCACCTTCTTAGATTTGGCTCCGCTGTAAGTCTCCATCATTATAGCAACCACACCAGTCATGGATGCCACAGGTTATATTTCCTTTATAAAACAACCCTTTTACTGTAAGCCCCTGAAGTGGTCCCTTTTTTCTAGCCCTAACCTCGTCTATAAGTCCTGAAAGGTCATCATGTTCCCATACCTCATTAGTTTGGCCCTTTGCTGAAGCTGTGATCATGTCAGCTTGGCCTAAATCTGTCGTTGTACGCTAACCAACGTTACAGTTTTACTTCTCTTTCCAATTTATATTATTTAATCAAATCAAGTCATATATTCAAAGTGTGTCGGGTCAGTGGGTCAATTGAGTCTGGCAACGACATCATTAATTTGGTGTCGCCAGGCAGGGACTGGATTAGGGTATTTTCTATTGTCCTCTTAATATCTTTCCACTTTACGCTATAATCCTCGTCATCCATCGATTGATGATAACTGTCTTTTAAGTTTAATTAGTCTTTTCCCAGTGGTGGTGTACATAATCTTTTTGGTAAAAATAAATCTAGACGATCTGGAAGAAATATAACAGTCTAGGCAAGATGTTTAGGTCTAATGATAACAGAACTGACCATCTTTCTGTGTTTCTCCTAATCTAGAGATGTTTGTTCATATTTTGCTTTATAGGGAGGAGCTGGGCTGTTAAAGTCACACTGAGATATTAAATAGTCTTGGTTTGCCATTTTGATATGTTCTCTTTATTTGTGGGGATGGAGTATGATTGAAGGTCAAGATCTGGGTTTTATTTACGTTTATTTTATATTCCCAGCGTTCTCTGAACTTATTTATTAGTTTCCGTTTATACAGTATAAGTAGTCTTGACTTTAAATAGATTAAAACCTGTTGCTCACACGTTTTGCTTCCAGTAAAAGAACCTCAGACCCTGGTTCTGACTTGGGAACGTCAGAATGTGGAGAATCAGAGATATTTCAGAGTTTTCAGCAGCAGCATCCAGTCAGCATTAAATGTTTACCGGCTTGTGACGACCGTGTTGTGTTGGACAGGTGGCTGAATGCTGCAAAGGTTTCTACGGTCCGGACTGTAAGCCGTGCATCGGAGGGTTCCAGCATCCCTGCTACGACAAGGGAACGGTGAGGAACGTCCAGAGAACGTCACTGCATTCCTTATTTGGCTAATTTGGCTCCTAACGATGCGTTTCCACCCCGGTCCTCAGTGTATGGACGGATTCCACGGTAACGGGTCGTGCAGCTGTCATCCGGGGTTCAAAGGACTGGCCTGTCACATCTGCTCAGACCCGTCCAAACACGGAGACAACTGCGACGAAGGTTACCGTCTGCTTCTCATCACGGCCACGAAGAGGATTTAAACCATTTATGTTGCTGTTTAAGCGTTAATTGTATTTGAAGTTGACGTAGGGCTTGACGATTATTTTAATAACGATATATATCGATTGATAGACGTATATTGATGTTAGAAAAAAGGGTCAATAAAAGTTCAATAGAATAACAGTTTTCCTTCCTTTTGTATTATAGCCATGTAGGTTAATATTACAGTCATTACATCCTCCCAGCCAATCACAACGCAGACCCAGGAACCAAGCCACGCCCCCTTAAAAGAGTTCAGAGAGCACATGTTCTTTTTTCTTTTTTAAAAACTTTCAGCTTTGGTAAAAGTTGGTTGAGTGAAGCAACAGCATAAAATGGCTAGGGTTGCACTTAAAATACATGTTTTGAATTTGTTGCTAATAATCGATATCGACCAATCTGATTTCTATTTTATCAATATGTTATTTTCTATATCGTCCAGCCCTAAGCTGACGTTCATTGAGCCACTCTGACGGCCGCTAACTGAGTTTTTCCTCTGGCTGATCTGCACCGATCTGCTGCCGTGTCCTCAGAGTGCCGCTGCGTTCACGGCGTGTGTGATAACCGGCCCGGCAGCGGCGGACTCTGCCGCAGAGGGTCGTGTCTGGAGGGATTCTCCGGGGATTATTGTGACAAGAAGGCCACGCCCTGCAACGTAGATGGCCTCCTGGCCCACTGCCACATCCACGCCTACTGTACGCACACCGGACTGGATTACAAGTAAGATGTCCAACAACTACAATGACGGCTTAATAATAAAATGTATTCAGCCAGACAAGCAGGAAGTATATTTAAGAAGGTTTATTAAAAGACAGGTTGTGGGTTGGAACCGGGATTACAGCCAGGCAGTATGACGGCCAGGATAAGACAGAGTTTGTGGCCAATAACAGTCCTTGGTCAAAAACCGGGTAATCAGAAGTGCAGAGCAGTCCAGAGCAGAATCTGTGCTCAGAGTCAGTAAAACAGATCCAGGTTAGGTACACAAGTGATCAAGATAAACAGACAGGGGTCAGGCAAGCTCAGATAGTCCAGGAACAGGCTACGGTCAGGCAACACAGATTAGCAGTCAGAGCAAGGCAGAAAAAACAGGTATACAGGGCTCAGGCTGGCTCAGAATCTCCAGAAGCAAATCGGGTCAGTATCAACAGGTCAATCTGAAAAAGTAACGCTGGATAAGACTGACCAATAGGCTCGTAATGATCTGGCAAATTGGAGCAGACTAAGACGGGTATAAATAGTGGCATGAACAGGTGAACGGAGCCGAGTACTAATTACGGTTAACAAGTGGAACTGATCAGAGGAAGGGTGGTGGATGAGAGGGTAAACCACTGATCTCTATTTATTCACTGGATTGCTGGTAGGCCCGGAAAAGTGAAGTCATTGGCCTCCATCTTGCTACTCCCTACTCTCACAGAGCCCCATAGCATTTGGTTGCAATAACAAAGCAGTTTTCTGGCTGTGGGAAAACGTGTCACAGGTAAATTTACAGTCTGGATGTACACACATATATATGTGTGTACATCTTTATATGTGTGTGTGTGTGTGTGTATATACATAACATGCAAAATATTTCAGCACATGACTTTCTCAGTAGTTGATAGTGTTAGTACATAACATAAAGGTATACGACATTTGACATTTTAAAAGTCTTAAGCCCCCCTTGATCATGAGATCATCGCTGTTTGATGCTTTTAGGGAATGCACATATTCCGTAGTTACTGGAGGAAAATAGGGAGTACCAATATGGCGGCTGGTGGCTTCACAGTGACGTGTATTACCAACGGAGAATCAGCAATCCAGTGAATAAATAGAGATCAGTGGGGTAAACAGATCTGACTGGTTATGGACTGGTAGCAGGTGTTGTGCAATTATACACTGTTTAAAGTTATTTAATGTTTATTAAACAACCCTCTGTTAAGTATTGTCTGGTGATAATCAGCTGTTAAGCTGATATCAAGACAATGTTGAAAGGGATGCGAGCACTAGCGATCTTTTAACAGCAAACTCTGCACACACATAGAATAACGGAGTGACAAATTCTTTTCAGCGAGCGAGTTCCTCTCCCTGGGCTGCCACCTTACCGTGGTGGAGGGGTTTAAGTGTCCCAATGATCCTAGGAGCTATGCTGTCAGGGGCTTTAAGCCCCTAGTAGGGTCACCCAAGGCAGACAGGTCCTAGGTGAGGGACCATACAAAGCGCAGCCCAAAAAACCCCTTATGATGAGTACAATTATTGGACGTCGTGTTCCCTCGCCCGGACGCGGGTCACCGGGGCCCCACTCTGGAGCCAGGCCTGGAGGTGGGGCACGTTGGCGAGCATCTGGTGGCCGGGCTTTTGCCCATGGAGCCCGGCCGGGCTCAGCCCGAAGAGGCGACATGGGTCCCCTTCCGATGGGCTCACCACCTGTCGGAGGGGCCAAAGGGGTCGGGTGCATTGTGCAACGGGTAGCAGTAGAGGGCGGGGACCTTGGCGATCCGATCCTCGGCTGCAGAAGCTGGCTCTTGGGACGTGGAATGTCACCTCTCTGGTGGGGAAGGAGCCTGAGCTCGTGCGCGAGGTCGAGAGGTTCCGACTAGAGATAGTCGGACTCACCTCGACGCACCGCTCTGGCTCTGGAACCAGTCTCCTTGAGAGGGGCTGGACATTCTTCCACTCTGGAGTTGCCCATGGTGAGAGGCGCCGAGCTGGGGTGGGCATACTTGTTGCCCCTCATCTCGGTGCCTGCACGTTGGGGTTTTCCCCGGTGAATGAGAGGGTGGCCTCCCTCCGCATTCGTGTGGGGGGACGGGTTCAGACTGTTGTTTGCGCTTATGCGCCGAACAGCAGTTCAGATTACCCACCCTTTTTGGAGTCCTTGGATGGGGTACTGGAGAGTGCCCCTCCTGGGGACTCCCTCGTTCTGCTGGGGGACTTCAACGCTCACGTGGGCAATGACAGTGGGACCTGGGGGGGGCGTGGTTGGGAGGAATGGCCCACCTGATCTGAACTCGAGTGGTGTTTTGTTGTTGGACTTCTGTGCTCGTCATGGATTGTCCATCACAAACACCATGTTCAAGCATAAGAGTGTCCATATGTGCTCTTGGCACCAGGACACCCTAGGTCGCAGTTCAATGATCGACTTTGTTGTCGTTTCATCTAATCTGCGGCCGCATGTCTTGGACACTCGGGTGAAGAGAGGGGCGGAGCTCTCCACCGACCACTACCTGGTGGTGAGTTGGCTCCGATGGCGGGGGAGGAAGCCGGTCCGACCGGGCAGGCCCAAACGTACTGTGAGGGTTTGCTGGGAACGTCTGGCGGAGTCCCCTGTGAGGCGGAGCTTTAACTCCCACCTCCGGGAGTACTTTAAACACGTCCCGAGGGAGGCGGGGGACATTGAGTCTGAATGGACCATGTTCCGCGCCTCTATTGTTGAGGCGGCTAGTCGGAGCTGTGGCCGCAAGGTTGTCGGTGCATGTCGCGGCGGCAACCCTCGAACCCGCTGTTGGACACCAGCGGTGAGGGAAGCCGTCAAGCTGAAGAAGGAGTCCTACCGGGCTTTTTTGGCATGTGGGACTCCGAAAGCAGCTGATGTCTACCGGCGGTCGAAGCAGCAGGCGGCTCGGCTGGTCGCTGAGGCAAAAACTCGGGCGTGGGAAGAGTTCAGAGAGGCCATGGAGAAAGACTTCCGTACGGCTTCGAAGTGATTCTGGTCCACTATCCGGCGTCTCAGAAGGGGGAAGCACTGCAGTGCAGTACCAACACTGTTTACAGCGGGGGTGGTGTGCTGCTGACCTCGACTCGGGACGTCGTGTTTCGGTTTTATTTTAGTCATAATGAGTGGGCTGGATAACGTAAACATTAATGTCCCATCAATGTATGAAACCCTTGTGGAGATAACCTTTGTTATAACCATAAAAACACACTTGAATGATATTAGCAATACGATGAAACGGAAGGTTATCGTGAGCTACCTCCGTTAGCACTTTGTTCAAAGACACCGTGTGCAAACAGTTTACAAACATTTCCCAAATTAACCATTTAAACTTTTCCCTTCATGTGAGTCGGTCCACTTTGGTCATCCAAGGAAGGCAGTAAAAGGGGAACGATGCTCGTTCAGCAGCAGCTAATGGCTTAACAGCAGTAACATGTGGTTGGAATCGGAGGCCCGATGCCCTGCAGACAGCCCCGACCGGTTGCAGTCCCGATTTAAGCAGGTTCTCATCAGCATGCGGAAACAGGCATGGTTGTCGGCTTTCCAGCTCCGTCTGGGGTTTGCTTCCTGTAACGGCTGAGGAGAAATAAAACAAAGCTGTTTTTGGCAGGCAGGATCCTTCCCTCCTGCTCCTGACGCTGAGGTTAAGACAGCAGACTTAACTCTGATTTTCCCAGTTATCCCCAGGCGAAGAGGGATCTCTCCCAGGTGCTGGTTCCTGTTCCTTTGGGCCCGTGAGCCCTCGTGGTTCAGGGGAAGGAGAGCGGGTGGCTGGCTACCCCCTCCTCTCCTCGGGAGCCCAGGAGAGCAGTGGTCATCTGAGGGTCTGGTGAGGAGTGTGAGAGAGCTGCAGAGAGCGAGTTCTGAGGTGCTCTCACCTTTTATCTGTGGGGAGTGGTCCACAGCAGGCATCTTGCTGAGAGAGGGGCTGTCCTAGGCAGAATTCTCCTTTGTGGCAGTGAGGAAGTTCTTTGCTTAAAATGCATTTTGATTCCCATCGTACATGTTAAAATTTTAACACAATTTAGCCATGGTGTGATGGCACTACACAGGGGAGTGACAAATAAACTGATAGGGCAATGGCTGATAACTGACTGGTGAACTGAGCAGATGAACTGAGTAACTAAAGCAAAGTGCAAAAACAGAACCAAAACAAAACCCAAACTGACAGAATCTAAACAGAAATGTAAATCGTGACAATAAAACTGTTTAGTGCTTAAATTATGCAAACTAAAAGCCACGAGAGAAGCAGGGAGCTACATCTTCCTGGGTTTCTGTTGAGCATCAAAACTCAGCGAGACACATTTAATCCTCACATATTCCCAGGATTTATCTTTATTCACCTGATTTATGACCAGTCTGGTTTATAAACTCTGTTTGTAGAGTGAAAAAAACTGCTGTAATGTTGAAGGGCACCAGATTGGCTTTGTTAAGCATCTAGCAAGAGAAATCAAGCAGCTCGAGCATTTCTAGCAGCAGCTCCATGCAGAGCTTATAAACTCAGCTGAAAAGGAAACAGCTGCATGCATAGACCTACATCCAGATCAACCAGCCGGAAGACGAGAGACATCCCATGAAGCTCCCGTTCTGCTCTGTATGTTAACGCCGAGTAGTTTTGAAATGGAAAGGTGGAAAGGCTCCTGGAAAGGCTCCTGGAAAGGTGCGGAAACGTCTTCAGAAAAACTGATCCGAGGTCCGATTGCCTCCAGTTTCAGCCCGTCTGCTGGTGCCACGACCCGGACAGCTGGGAATTTTCCCCAAGCGTTTTGAAATGAGGTAAATCAGAGCCATAGTCGAGGTTTTACACATGCGGCTTAGCCCGGTACCGAGTCTGTGGTTTGTGGAATGGAAACGGGAAGTTACCCAAACATCGCTCTCGGTTAGCCCTTCAGACGATTGGCTGTGTGACTCCCTGGAGGGTTTTTCTCTCTAACTGCAGATAATCTGCTGTGTGTCCTGTGTAAGGAGTTTCCTGAGCAGAACCCTCTTCTCTGTGGATCAGAGATAAACTGGGGTCTCCGACAGAAACCTGAATATAGCAGCTAACGAGTAACTCCCACTCAGCAGAGATTGTCCTCAACAACCTGAAGCTTGTCTGACGTGCAGAAATGATCGTCTGAGCGTATTCCCAGTCAGGATTTAGGCTGCTCACCTGTTCCTCACCAGCTCCGTAGAATAACCTGCATTAAGGTGTTTCTCCTCACTTCATCAGGTGTTTGTGCCGGGACGGATATGAAGGCGACGGCCACTCCTGTTCTCCCATCAACCTCTGCCTGAAGAGCAACCGCGGCGGCTGTGACGCCAACGTAAGGCCGACCTTTTACTGCTAGACTGTCTCCAGACATCCTCCAGCGAGGATCTCAGTGAAACCATAAGGAGTTACTACCAACCAATGGTTTCCACTCTCAGTCTGTGTTAATTTGCTTTATGCTGCATCCTGAGCACGTCGGTAACTCTGGGTCTGCAGGCGGAGTGCGTCTACCTGGGTCCAGGTAACGTGTCGTGTGTGTGCGCCGAGGGATGGACCGGTGACGGGAAAGTCTGCGTGGAGATGAACAACTGTCAGCTGGAAGGCCGAGGAGGCTGCAGCCCCAACGCCGACTGCAACCACATCGGACCGGGACAGGTTCTGGTTTCTGGTTCTGCTCAAACAGCTGAAATGACGGTTTAACAGATTTAAAATGCAGATCTGAGCATTTAGCTGAACTCCTGGCATCTTTGGTCAAATTTAATTCATTCCATTAATTATATTTACTATTTTCTATTTACTGTTAACATGCCTTTCAAAATAAGCCGATTTGTTTCTTATTACTATAAACCTCCTGACCTTCTCCATTGCTCTGTTTCCTGCCTTATTACTGTCCATAAAGTCCATCAGTGCCAAAAAAACGTCCCATTTATTGGTGCCACAACATAAAATGTTAAAGATTTATACTCAATAATATTTCTTTTAATTATATGTATAAAGTGCAATCTCCAGCATAACATGAATGAATGCAGTGAGACCTTTAGTATTCATGTATTACCAAACATTAAAGCCTGAGTAATAATAATCCCACATATGATTTATGGTAATTTACTGGAAATAAACAGAAAAAGGTCAGATTTCATCCCTCAATGCATTTTAACTGTAATAACAGAGATATTAACTTACAGTTTACCCCCATCTGTTAACTGCATGTTTCTCTCACTTAAATTCAGATCAGATTATTTTGATTGAAACATTCAGATGTTTAAAACAGGAAATGTCTCACATGTTTAATGCTCAAATTTACCACAATCATCGTGTATGAGCCGTAACATCCAGCTTTACCTACAGAAAAGCTTAAAATATTCTATTTCTGCTTCTCACTGTCATTCTCCTGTACGTCGCTGTAGCTCTAAAGTCATCCTGATCATTTTAAGGAAACTTCTGGTCTCTGCAGAGCGAGTGCGTCTGTAAATCTGGCTACATGGGAGACGGGAAGGTGTGCGACCTCATCAACCCCTGCCAGAAAAACAATGGAGGCTGCCATGAACTGGTACACACACACACACGGCTAACCTGGTCAGGAAGGCACTGGAGGAGCTGCAGGAGTTTCCCCCATGTATTGCTTTTGTTCCACATGTGACAAAAATCACAGTTTTCTCAGAGTGTCGGGACTAAGGAGTTGTTTACAGATCGGAAAACATTCAGGATTGGCTGAAACCTCCTGATACCTTGTTGGAAAATTTATTATGACGTAAACTGAAATGTTTGGGTTAAAATATTAAAAAAAGACTCCTGTTGGCCCACCTGAGCGGGCAAACAAGGAGCCCAGCAGTTTGCTTATTGTCGGGGAGTTGAAGATGCCGTCATAGACCTGCTTCAACAAACCCACCGTCATCTGGAAAGTTAGGCAGCACTCTGAGGATCTTTCTTTTGTATTTTTCCAGAATATTTAACCCAGTCAGCCATATTTACTTTGTCAGAACCTCCACAGGAGCGTCACAGGGGACTGTACTCTCACCACCAATGTTCCTCCTAATTTTTCACGTGTCTGAACATTCACTCCACCTCTGTGAGCAACATCACTCACTGAAGCTACATTACGCCTGTCCAAAACCTGAGATTATAACAAGCTACATGGCTTACTAAAAGAATCAAGTTACAGCAATCATTTCTGTTAGATCACTTAGTTTAGATAAAACTGATTTAACCCGATTACATGAAAACTCAAGACAAAACTCTTGGATTTTTTTAGGAGATGTATAATATGTTTTATTTCAGAGTAGGAGTTTCTGCTAAGGAAGAGCTGAGAGACATGGACATCTTTCAGAGTTCCAATTTTATTGCCATTAAATTATTTACATTTTCTGCAGTGAGATTTAGCTCAAACATGAGGTTCTGTGTGCAGCCTCGCCTCAGTCAGTCTGCCCCACGGCAGCTGTGGCTACAATGTAGCTCACCACCATCAGGGTGTGAATGAGTGAATGTCCAAAGTACCAGACAGACTCCTGTCATCTGCAGAAACATCAGAGACGGACAGGAAGCTGAGTCCAGGGAGCTGGTGGAGCGCTTTGTGGTACGACGTGGAAATAATCATCTCATTCTGAATGAAGATAAAACGAAGGGGATGGTTGTAGATATTAGAAGAAACAAAACAGTAGCAACACTATTACTATCCTGGGAGAAGAAGTGGAGGTGGTGGAGGAGTAGAAATACCTCTGTGTTCATCTAGATAACAAACTGGACTAGAGATGCACCTGTGGCGGCGTCTACAAGAAGATACTGAGCAGACTGGACTTCCTGAGGAAGCTTAGGTCCTTCAGGGTTTGCAGCAAGATGCAGATCTTCTGTATGTCTGATATGGAGAGAGAGATCTCTGCTGCCAGCATCTGTTGGGGTCGTCTGAGTCAAAGAAGCTCAACGACCTAATATAGCCGGCCGGTTCTGTTATGTAGACCTTTCTAGACCTTCTGGAGATGAGTGTGCAAATAAGGAGTCTTCATAAAATGCAGAACATTGCAGTCAACCCTGAGCCTCCTCCTCATCACTGTTGCACAACAACAGAGTCTTCAGTCAGATGCTCCATCAGAACCGCTGTAAGACCGAGGAGATCCCTCCGGTCTGCAGCCGTCAGCGTCTTCAGCAACTCCCTAAAGACACGCGCATTAAATTAGTCACAAGGTCTAATTTACCTTTGGGATTAATGAAGTATTTTACAATTAAATTGAGTTGTAGACAAACGTGGATGAGAATACTGTAAAGTTTTTTGGGGGTGGAGACGGTCTGAGAAAGAAGCAGCTTTAGATCTGCAGCCGTCTGCATATTTAGGAATTGCTTCCATAATTTCTCACTCGTTTCCTGCTTCAGCAGATTACGGTCTCAGTATGTTGTTGTCTGTCAGGCCGTGTGTAAGCTGAAGGATGACGGCGTTCACACCTGCACCTGTGCGGACGGCTACGCTGGCGACGGGAACCTGTGCTACGGGTCGTTAATGGATGTAAGTGTCCGGCCATTGCTGACTTCCTTCACAGCAGCAATATACCAGAAAAACAGTATCAGATACGTGGACAGAATAAATTAACGGCAAAAACCCCAAATATAATTATTTTTATGAGGTTTTTATCCTTTCAGCCAGCTTCAATATTTTACAACAAATTCCCCTTTTCATGCCTGTGCTGCATATTTCATATTCGTCCTGCTGACATTTTCACCACAGGCCAGGAGACGGTGCAGTCATTAAAGGTCTTACAATCCCTGCTGTATTTTTTTATAACTGTAAACAGCTAAACAGATGCAGGTGAGACAAAGTTCAGGTCCAGGCGTCTACAGACTGAGTAAACACGGTCCCAGATCGGCACCAGGCCACTCAGTACACCCGCAGTGAGCCGGGTCAGGTTTCCTGTTCTGTTTGTCTGTATCGGCATAAAACGGCGTGTTTTAGTTTCAGGCTCATGTTCAGGTTTATTAACTGAGTCTGTCCCGAACCTTAATAACTGTTTCTGGGTCTTTACAGGAGCTGGACTTGGACAACAGGCACTCCAACTTCTACTACCTGATTCAGGTGGGCAACATTCAGATTGTCTTCAATGTGTTGGTGGTCCGGGTTCTGCTGCAGCTTCTCATCAGCCGTTAATTCTCCTGTCTGGTTTGGAAATGGACCCGTTTGGTTTCTAATTAACGAAGCTTACATCTAACTCGTTGTGCTGAAGTCTGGAGAAAACCTGGTAGCAACACGTCTGGGGTCAGAGGTCAAAGAGTAGCTGTAAATGTTTTCTGGAATCTAGAATAATGGATTCTGTAGTTCTGCCCGATCCAAACAGTACCAAGCTCGCTCAGTTGTAAATTCTTCACATAAAGGAAAATCTCTTCGTTTTTATCTGTAGCTTCAGATATCTGTTTTTATATAACTACCAGGATTATATGAGGATTAATCTTTAATGTTTTACAAAACTAAACAAAAAAATAAGTTATAACAGCTTTTAAAAAAGACACAAATCTGAATCTCTGAAACGCCCAGAGATGCTTTTTGTTTTAATTACACACACTTCACGGTCTCTTTGTTGGGTAAACCTTGTTAGTACTGGGTAGGATCCCATATTTGGGTGACTCTGGAGGCTTTTGCCCCCTGGGCGCCTCCCTTTGGGGGGTTTCCGGGCTCGTCCCTCTGGGAGGAGACCCAGGGTAAGACTCAGAACTTGCTGGAGGGACTAAACCTCCTGCCTGGCCTGGGAACACCTCGGGATGCCCCAGAATGAGGGAGAGAGATGTCTGGGATTCACACCTGGACCTGCTGACCCAGCGTCCTGACCTCAGATAAGCAGGAGACGACGGAGGTGGAGGATTATCCTGCTGGAGATAGGTCCACTATGATCATAAGAGATTTGAGAGCCTAATTTTGACAAATGGACAGGTTTTCATGTTTTTTCCGACTCTTATGGGTTTTTGTGTGTAACTATTCAACTTAATTGTACGGCTGCCGTCCGTCTTGGCCTGGACCTACTTGAATAGAAGGTTTTTATTCTCAATTGGATCTTCCTTGGTAGAATAAAGGTTTAAATAAATAAAATAAAGAGACGATGTGATCAACAACAATAAAGTATCACGCCTCCAGGTTAACCTTTACATCCACATACCTGAAGCTCTGTGGATGAGCAGTTTATGAGGTACTCTGACCCGACTGTCTGGGACCAACAACCCTGCTCCGTCCAAGCCTTTCTCCTCCATCCTGAGGCTCTCTTTAAACTGCAGCGAGTCGTCTTCAGCATATCCAGATGCCCAAATTATTTGCTGATTGTGTTGAAGAGGTGTACCCAATAAAGTGGCTGAAAACTGTTTAAAAAATGGTTGCTGTGTCACACGGATGCTTATTTATGACTGGTTGGAACCAACGGCAGCGTCATTCTAAGTAGCCATAAATTAAGAGCCTATGACCAAATGAATGCGTGTAGTCGGCCCCGCGTGAATATTAAGGCTGGGGTTTTTATGTCTGATTAAGAACTCTGAGCTTTACCGTTACTGAAAGCTCGGTTCCATGTGTTTCTGGGCCAGCAGCGGTCTGAGCGGATCTGACAACATCATGGTTCTGAGAGAAAAGACACGGGCATAACTTTAAAGTCAACATTCATACCTACGTTTTGATGTATAAATTATTAATGTGCAGTCAGCGGTTTAGGAAAATTAGGAATTTGTTTGCAGACTTTTAGGATTTATTGAACAAAGAGGCCCAGCCAGGTGAGGTCATGTGACCAGTTTAGGCGGGAAAAACCTGCATCTGAGCCCAAAAAGCAACATTTTTCAACAGCGTTTTATATTTAAACTGTAAAAGATATTAACAACACGACTCATGCTGTAATAAGCAAAAGCCTTGTGACCAGTCTAAACTTTGGATGTGGAAGTAGAGTAGTTTAAAAAAATAAATAACTGAGATCAGGAAGTTTGAAGAATCTCCTCACTTATTTCAACAGGATTTAAAAACTGAGAAAAACCAAACCATTTAAAAAAACATCAGTACCAAAATACCTATGTGACTCTAGTATGAGCTCTTCCACCTCCTGAGTGATACTGGTGACAGTTTTCTTTCCATTTCAAATTGACATGTTAAAACAAAGTAAACAAATAAAAGTGTCTAATTGTACAGAGCTTTTTATGGAAATAAAAATGAGGAACTTTGAATTAAAGACAGACCTTTTATGCTTTATTTTAGAAGTCCAGAGACTCTTTGGAGGATCTGAGCGGGAACGTCACCGTCTTGGCTCCTTCCCGAGAAGCTATGTGGAACATGAGCAAAGATGAGAAGTCGTTCTGGACCAGCCGGCACCGCCTGCCTCACTGGCTGAGGTCAGGAATACGAATCCTCATCATTCTGACGGCTGTTTTTTAATACATTCACTGTTCTAGATCTTTACTCTCACACTGGTTCATGGGAGTTTGCTTCTCTGGTCTAGATTAGTTTTGTGGATCTGGATTTGGCCTACCACCGTGTCCCCTGAGGTTATATTGTGCGTCGCAAAAAGGGAACCAAAACTACAGTATTTTTATGACTGTAAGTCGCCGTGGAATATAAATCGCACCAGTTTCACCCAATCCAAGACTAAAACTGACATTTAATCTGGTAAAACAACTTATTAAATTGCACAACTGCATCCACAACCGGCTGAATAACATGGAAAATAACTGCGAGGATGAATGGAGTAAATTAGCAGCCCCAGCCAGCTGGTTTCATTCAGCGCATTTTAGCGTAACGACCTATTTCGATGAAAGTTGTTACAATTACGCCTAAATTAGAACGTGACCGTAACGGTGCTACATGCTAAGCTAACTGTACGACACGGATGTTTCACAGCGACATAAAGCTGACATACAACAGTGAAGTTGTAAACTGTACAATCACAGCACAACCAACAGAGCTGTAAGCTAGCGCTAGCTGTTGTTAGCTCTACAGGCAGCCCAGTAACAGGTTCTGTCTCGATCTGGGTCCTTACAGCTGAACAGGAACGTGCAAGGGGGGGGGGGGGGGGGCTTGAGCACCTGCCCCTTTGCCCCTTGATGCCCAAAGTGCCCTTTTGTCAGTGTGTGTGTGCATGTCCATGTCCAAAATAATAATAATTTAGATCTATAACATGATCCACATAACGTGCCTCACTCTGCCCTTCTTCTCCTCTCGCAGCTCCGCGGCTGCTGCCGCTGTCCGACTGCCTGCCCCTTTAAATCGGCAGCACACGTGACTGTGCTCTGTGCTTTTTTTTTAAACTCCACTTTCATTGGTTGTACTGCCTTAAATCCCGCCTTCCCTCTTTCTGATTTCTAGTGCGTGTGTACGGGCCTGTTTGCTTGGAGCGCAAGATTTAAATTTCGATTCATACTGGGACACTGCCGTTACCACAATTAAGGAGCTAATAGTGGATCTGAGGAGGACAAAAACACCTGTGACCCCTGTTTCCATCCATAGGGTCCCTGTTGACACTGTGGAGGAGTATAAGTACCTGGGAGTGTACTTTAACAATAAGCTGGACTGGACTAGAAACACTGAGGCGGTCTACAAAAAGGGCCAAAGCCGACTCTTTTTCCTGAGGAGGCTGAGGTCCTTTAACATCTGTGGGGCGATGCTGAGGATGTTTTATGAGTCTGTTGTTGCCAGCACGATCTTCTTTGCTGTCACATGCTGGGGCAGCGGGCTGTGGGTTGCTGACAACAACAGACTAAACAAAGTGATCAGGAGGGCCGGTGATGTTGTGGGGGAGGAGCTGGACACTCTGACGTCCGTGGCAGAGAGGAGGATGCTGTCCAGGCTCCAGTCCATCTTAGACAATGTCTCTCACCCTCTCCATGACACACTGACCCAGCAGTGGAGCTCCTTCAGCAGAAGGCTCCTCTCACCCAGATGCACCACAGAGCGCCACAGGAAATCATTCCTGCCTGTGGCCATCAATCTTTACAACGCCTCCCTCAGTTATTCTGACACCCCCCCTCTGTAACTGACATTTATTCATTCTTTGCACTTTATATATATATATATATATATATATATATATATATATATATATATATATATATATATATATATTACACATCCATCCATCCATCCATTTTCTGATCCGCTTAATCCCTCATGGGGTTGCTGGTGCCTATCTCCAGCGTTCACCGGGCGAGAGGCGGGGTACACCCTGGACAGGTCGCCAGTCTGTCGCAGGGCTATATATATATATATATATATATATATATATATATATATATATATATATATATATATATATATATATATATATATATATATGTATATGTATATATATATATATATACTGTACATGTATATAAGTATATATTTATATTACCTTGTGTGGAATGTTGTAAGTATATACGGTATATAAAAATGTGTGTATATCTGGGGCATGTAGCAAAAGTAATTTCCCTCTGGGATTATTAAAGTATGTCTGATTCTGAAAACACTGAATTCAAACTCAACCCTTTATTCTACCAACGCTTTACCAAAACTGCAAGTTTTTTAAATAAGAGAAAAGAACATGCACTCTCTGAACTCTGAAGAGGCGGAGCTTGGTTCCTGGGTCTGCGTTATGATTGGTTGGGAGGATGTAACAACGTAATATTAACCTACATGATTGGCTAGAAACTAAAAGGAAGGAAACTGTTGTTACATTGAACTTTTTATTAACCCTTTTTTTCTATCATCAATATACGTCTTTCGAGTGATACATATCGTTATTGTATTATCATCATCCATTTGTATTGTTACTGAATTATCGTCAAGCCCTATACAAAATACCAACATTTTTAGACCGAAACCTTTTGAGTTATTACAGCCCAACAAACAAACACTACTAAATGTTCCAGCCTCTCTGCAGGCCTGACTACCGCCAACTTCATCTTCACGTTTGGCTATAACCTAACTTAGTCTAAACTACATCTCTCGTTCGAGCAGAAATATCACCCGTCCAGATTCTCTGATTACCTTCTGTTAGCGCCACCTACTGGTGTGTTTGCTCCTGTAAGCCGTCGTCTTCATGAGGGTTTCCGCCACAGTAAGAGGAGCTGGGTTAGTCCGATGAACCCGGCAGCCTGAGGTCCAGCAGCAGGTCCAGACGTCCATAAGAACCCGTCTGTTGGTAAAAAAAAACACGTCTTTAAGATCTGTGACGTCCCTCACTGTCGTGTTGCAGGTCTCCAGCTTCTCACGCTTCTGTCATGAACTGCTCCCACCTTACAGCAGCAACTTCAAGACTTTGTGAAACACAAACATTTTAAAACAACAACAATCACTTTTTTACTTCTTGGAAAATCTGAGCAGGTCTTAAAATTGTGTGTGATGGAAAAGTGAACTCATCTTTCTTCCTGTGAGCTCAGCTCCAGTCTTTCTGGTCAGAGTCACGTTGCATAACGCAGGACAAATTGTCTTCCTCCAGGGTTTGACAGAAACAATGTTAGTTTGTAAAAGTTTTCCAGCGCTGTAACTTTAGTTTTCTGGTCGGTGGTTCAGGTTCTGCTCTGGTAGAACCGGCTCTCATCTCTCCGCCCTGTCGGGTCTTCCTGCTTTCAGGGCCCACATCCTACCGGGGGTTTACAGCGTGGAGGACCTGTACCGTCTGGTGGGACGCAGGGTGCCCACTCTGCTCCCCGACACCCAGTGGGAGGTCAGGAACGTCAGTAGGGTAAGACGGGAACGCTGAGTCATCGTTTTTAGACCTGGACAGGAAACACCTGAGCAGCAGCTCACCTGAGAGCTTCACCTGGAAAAATGGAGCACGAAGATTCCTTCCTTCCTTCCTTCCTTCCTTCCTTCCTTCCTTCCTTCCTTCCTTCCTTCCTTCCTTCCTTCCTTCCTTCCTTCCTTCCTTCCTTCCTTCATCTTCCCGCCTTTCCCTCCCCCTATCCTTCCATCCTTCCACCTTCCCTATTTCCATCTTTCCTTCTCTTTTCCTTCTCTTTTCCTTCCTTCCTTCCTTCCTTCCTTCCTTCCTTCCTTCCTTCCTTCCTTCCTTCCTTCCTTCCTTCCTTCCTTCCTTCCTTCCTTCAAGCAATTATTCCATCCATTCACCCTTCCTTCTTTTTTCCATCCTTCCTTTCTTCTTTCATTCTTCTCTTCCACCTTTGCCTCCTTCCATCCTTCACCCTCTTTTTCATCCTTCCTTCCATCCTTACTCTCTGTCTTCCTTTCATCCTTCTTTCCACCCTTCCCTCCTTTTATCCTTCTTTTTTTCCATCTTTCTTTTTCTTCCTTCCATCCATCCAACCTTCCTTTCTTCCATCCTTTCTTCTTTTCTTCCTTTCTTTATTCCTTCCTTCCTTCCTTCCTTCCTCCTTTCCTTCCTATTCACACACTAAGTGGTTAATGAGACCTCTGAAGATATGAAGGTGTTGGATTTTTAGAAGACGGCATTGCAGTGATTGTAAATAATCAGATGACGTCTTTATTAGTTAGATTATCTCTCAGTTAGGAACCAAACAAACGGGGAAACATGTTTTCGTTTTGTTCTCTGGTCCAGATTCTCCAGATTGGAAACGCCTCCATCATCACTCGCAACCTGCCCGCCACCAACGGCTACATCCACGTCATAAACCGGGTAGGAATCCCACCGCCTGCATGAGTCCAACCTTAGACTGAGAAAGCTGACTCTAATACAAAGACGACTGTTTAGCCTGTTTAGTCACGTCCCAGCTGACTGACTGGTTCTATTAGAGCTGCTATGGTAATAATAATATATATATATTAGGGCTGGGCAACGATTAAAATCTTTAATCGTGATTAATCGCATAATTTGACCGATTAATCATGATTAATCGCATTGTATTTACAAACTCCAAGAATGAATTCAAAAGTAGTGTAAAGAGCACTTTTATTTTAATGTTCTGCTGCCATATGAACAAAAGTGTTGTAACATTTGTAGAACTTATCTTATTTTATACTGGATATTTTCAACCCATCTATTGAATTTAGTGCACTAGTTGATCTTTTCTTCATAAGAGAACAGCAAGCACTGCAGCCAAAATATGGCCTTTTTTGACCTGCTGTATATTAGCCAGTCCCTAAGCTCTATGTATCATGAAACTGTTGACCTATTGGGTTTTGTGGTTTTTATTTTATTATTACAATTAAATAATAATAATAACAATAATAATAACAATAATGTTATGTTAAGTGTTTTTTCGCTAATCCACCTCTTATATATTTCAATCCTTATGTAATTTTGTCTGTGTTGTGTGCACCTGCCTGTTGCTTTAATCCTATAAATTTCCCCGTTGTCGGATAAAAAAAGGATTAGCTAATGTTATCTTATCTTAAATAACACTTTTTAATATATGTACTGGGTTCTTTCATGGTCTTAATTACATGTTATGTGTGGGCTCCAGTAACATATGATAGATAATATCTACTTTGAAAGTTAACATGAACTGCTGCTGAAGATGAACACTGATCTACCTGGATGTTCCATGGAGGACTGAAACGCCTCAGTCAGAGACATCAGTCTGTGGGTCTGTCGGGGCAATGAGAGAAGTTTCGTCTCCTCTCTCCGTTTCTGTGGCTTGACGCTTTCATGTTTTTTCACGTGCTTAGATAAATTTGTTGTTTTTTCACTGAAATTAACCGGCTTTTTACAAAACATACAGCTTGATTTCATTTACGGTATTAAAATAAAGCCAAACGGTGCTACTTCCCCTGTTCATGTTTTTCCGCTGCTGCGGTATCTCTCAGCTGTTTGTGTGTTAAGTTTGTGTGAGAGCTGAGTGCGCGGGCCAGGCTGAGCCTGCGTGCTGATTGGCTGGCGCCGCTGAGCCATGTACGAGAGGGGAACCAGAGCGCTGCCGTGACAGCGCGCTGCAGTCAGCATGTGAGCAACATGCGTTAATGCGCGATAAAATAAATATCGCCGTTAATAGTCTAATGAATTAACGCGAAATTAATGCGTTAACTTGCCCAGCCCTAATATATATATATATATATATATATATATATATATATATATATATATATATATATATACACACATTATTATATTAGAGCTGCTATGGTGGACCTGACTGCTCTCAGGCTTTCAATGAATGAAACTTCAGTCTGTTTTGTTTTGGCTTTTAGTTTTAGTGAGAAGAGAAGAGACTACCTGGTGTGGAGGGTTTAATAATAACTGATAAATTAGTCTGGAATAGTCATTAATTAACTCCACTGATAGCAGTGATTCCTGTGTTCACCAGCATCCTCAGCGCCTGGTGGGAGTGTTTTCCAAGGCTGTCGTTAAACCGTAACCTGTGAAAAAAGTCCTATTCTTGAATAAAAATAATGATCACCCAAATACCCATCTGCTAGAAATGTTCTATTTGGACAGTCCAGTCTCTCTGTCACAGGAGCAGCAGACTGGATGCTGTTGGAAAAGTGAAACTCTGTGTGCAGCTAAATTTAAAGGATCTGAAGCACAAGTCCCAGAAAACGAGAATCTAGAATTCAAGTTTTTTAAGAAATGAGTCGCAAACACAAAGCATAGAGTCCAAGACATAAACTAAAACATTTGCCCCAGACAGTCGCATTACTTGGGGTATAAATCCTTTTGGGAGCTGAAAGGGAGGGAAGCCTTTAATGTCGCTGACCTGAGCTGATGTTGCCGCTGCGCCTGGCTGTGCCGTCAGGTTCTGACGCCCCCCCGCTCCGCCCTTCCTCCTGAACCGCCCTCTGTGATGGCCTTCCTGAACTCCTCCTCCAGCTTCACTCTCTTCAGGCGCTACGCTCTGGTAAGGTGCGCTCCTGGGAGTCTTTGGACCCGACCTGTTCCCCAGGTGTTGATGTTCTTGTGTAACTCACAGACGTACAACCTGTCCGGGCATCTCGGCCAACTGGACTTTACTCTCCTGTTGCCGACTGACGAGGCTGTCAGGAACCACCTCAGCAGGACAAACTCGTCGGTTCTGGTGGGTTCGTGATTATAAATCCATAGAAATGTCCCAAAACCGTACGACAAACGGATCAGTAGTCAAACATGTGAACCTCTACCTGTGAGCTGCTCCTCCTGGTTTCTCCTCTCCAGGACCTGGATGTGTTTCAGTACCACGTGATTCCCAAAGAGCTGCTGTTTCCTGACCGGCTGCACGACGGCCTGTTGAAGAGCACCCTGCTGGGCCCAGACTACCAGGTCCAGTTCCACCTGACCGACATCAACCAGGTACCAGCAACATGGCTGCTGCCCTCATGCTCCCCTCGGCCCGGTGTGAGGGAGGCTCGGGTTTTACCTGGTGGGTCCCTTCAGTCCAGAGACGGATCCGGGTTTTCCTCTGGCGTAGAATATCAGAAGATAGACTCAGTGAAGGCAAAGCGTTTGTTAAACTGATGGGAGATTAGTTTTAAGAATGAATTCAATTCAGTTTTATTTATATTGCTCCAATTCACATCACGTCATTTCAAGGTTCTTTCCAAAGTCAGACTCCATCAGATCCTCCAGGTTGGTGAGAAAGTTTCCTCTCTAAGGAAACCCAGCAGGTTGCATCAAGTCTCTCCAAGCAGCATTCACTCCTCCTGAAAGAGCGTAGAGCCACAGTGGACAGTCGTCTGCATTGTTGATGGCTTTGCAGCAATCCCTCATACTGAGCATGCATGAAGCGACAGTGGAGAGGAAAACTCCCCTTTAACAGGGAGGAGAACCTCCAGCAGAACCAGAACCAGGCTCAGTGTGAACGCTCATCTGCCTCCACCCACTGGGGCTTAGAGAAGACAGAGCAGAGACACAGAAAGCTCAGAAGCTCACATTGACCCAGGAGTACTTTCTATGTTAGAGAAGACAGAGCAGAGACACAGAAAGCACAGAAGCTCACATTGACCCAGGAGTACTTTCTATGTTAGAGAAGATAGAGCAGAGACACAGAAAGCTCAGAAGCTCACATTGACCTAGGAGTACTTTCTATGTTACAGAAGACAGAGCAGAGACACAGAAAGCTCAGAAGCTCACATTGACCCAGGAGTACTTTCTATGTTAGAGAAGACAGAGCAGAGACACAGAAAGCTCAGAAGCTCACATTGACCCAGGAGTACTTTCTATGTGAGGGAAAAGTATAACGAAGAATTACACTCCAGGTTCCTCATTTATAAACAAGATCCTCCTGAAGAGGCTGAGTAGAGGACGTGACCCAAAATCATAAACCTTAGTTCAATGTTTCCCAGGTCTGTGTGTGGATGGATGTTTGAAAATCAAAATCTTTATTGACGATGGACCTGATGCCTGATGAGAAAGACTTTTCCTCTTTTTCTGTTTGGATGGATCTTCAGCTCCAAAGCTTTCAGGTGTTTCTCAGCCCTCACGCTGACTTTTCTCCTCCTCCTGCAGACTGCTGTTAACGGAGTTCCTCTCAACGGCACCTTCATCGAGACGCAGCACGGCGTCATCCTCATCCTGCCGCAGGTCCTCCAAATTCGACGCAACCGCTGCAGTAAGCAGTTCTTGCTACAGGTCAGAGTAAGTATATCTGTTCCAAAGATGAACTTTAAGCAGTTATAAAAAAAAGTTTATTTCCTTGGGTAGAGAGCAGGTCTGGACGATATTGGAAAAAAAGTATATCGATAAAGTAGAAATCCTATTGATTGATATCGATAATTATCAACATATTGAAAACATTTATTTTAAGTGCAGCCCTGACCATTTTATGCTGTTGCTTATCGACCTATTTTTAAATAAATAACACAAACCCTGAATTCAAACTCAACCATTTTTTCAACCAATTTTTTGTCAAACCTGGAAGTCTTTAAAATAAAAAAGAACTTGTGCTTTCTGAACTCTCTGAAGGGGCGGAGCTTTGCTCCTTGGTCTGCGCTGTGATTGGTTGGAAGGATGTAATATTAACCTAAATGGCTAGAATGTAAAAGGAAGGAAAACTGTTATTCTATTGAACTTTTTTTTTTTTTCTATCGACATGTCGTTACTGAATTATCGTCCAGCCCTGATAGAAAGCAGCGTAGCAACACAGACATGAAACAGGAGAAAAAGGTTGATGCTGTTCTCCCGGTAATGCCAGTCTGTCTGTACCTGTTTCTCCAGGGAAGGTGTTCAGACTGTGAGGGACCTCCTCAGTGCCTCTTTACGTACCGTCCAGTAAGTCCAGCAGTTAAACCTGTTCCGGTTCGCTCAGCCTGAGCTCAGTTCAGCAGGATCATGATCACCGGTGGATCGCAGTGACGATCTGGGCTCTCATTTATAAAACTTTGCGTGGAATCCAGACTAAACGTGTGCGTACGCCAGGAAAAAGAAAACAGCATACCATGCGCTCACACACCAGCACGCCATTTTCCTTTATAGATCACAGCTGAACGTTTGGTACCCGGTTCTTCCTCAGGTTCTGCTAGTGATGGGTCCGGCAACACCGATGCGTCGGCGCATGCGTCGAGCTCACAGAGCAAAACCCGTGTCGATGTGCGTATCGCTATGGGAAAGTCACGTGACCGATACAGGAACTGTTTCGAACTGACTCTGACGCGCCAAACTGTGTTTATAATTATCAGTGTTCCCTCTAAGCTGCGTGCGTGCATTCACTGCGCAATAAATAAAATCCAAGCTGAACTGTAAACAAAATAATAATAAACCAAGTTTTTTTAACTGTTTTGCAATTCTGGTGTGATGGTGTACCACGTCCCCGCTCTGTGAGCGCCAGGTGCTGATCGTATCACTGATTGATGGGTTGGGCAGACGCCTTTATGGTTGCGCTGTGCGTCTTTGTTCTGAGCGTCATTTCAGAAAAACCGGCTGATCTACCCTGAGTAGAAAGCTGCTACTCTGATTAGTTCTTCCTCCCTTTGTTATTCTCAGCATTTCCGATTTCAGAACAGATGATATTAGTCAGGTAACTAAACACAGCGCCCTATCAACCATTGAACGTGAGCATGAGCATGAAAAAAAGCCTGATCACTGGAATGCAAATAACGTGATTCACCATGGCAACGACAGGAAATAAGCTTGGAATTGCACATGTCCTGCGAGTAGAATTAGAAATCTTGAAAGAAGGCATATGGACAATATTAAACCATAAGAAACAATGTCGTTGCTGCTGAAAACCGCAAGAGAAAATTGTTGAAAAAGTCAATGCATGCGCGATATGAAAGTTATGTGATGGAGAATTAAAGCTGTTTTCAACACACTTCACTGTTCAACACAAAAGGGGGAGTATGTTGTGTGTGTGTGTGTGTGTGTGTGTGTGTGTGTGTGTGTGTGTGTGTGTGTGTGTGTGTGTGTGTGTGTATGGGGTGGGGCATTGATTACTAAAAGCATTGAAAGGACATGGCAGCAAATCATGATGAAGTACAGTTTAACCAGGTATGGTCAAGTTAAAAGTTTCCTTATGTTTAACGGTACTCAACTAAAGCATGAATTGGCTATATTCAACATAATTAATGATGGGATGGTGTGAGTTATTGAATAACTGATGTGTTCATCTTTTTGCCAGCATTGTTCACCAATCCTTCTAAAAATGAGTTGACTCTGATTGTCTTGTAGGTGTTTAATTTGTGCCAACCTCACTTTATATTAACCACATAGACTATATGGAATGGAAGATTAGAGCTGGTAGAGCCAAAATGTATACAGAATAAATTATTGCTTTCATTCTGTGTAGTTATTTTATTAATCTTGTGGGTCTCTGACTATGATCACCTTTAAACTATAACTGAGTAACATTTCTGACAGGGCGACATCCAGCTGCCTCTGAAAGATTTTCTGCATCTCCACGTTATTAAAAAGCTGCCACTGGCATAAAAACGAAGAGCAGCACAAAGAAATTGTTCAGAATCGAGCACGTTCCCTCGTTATTTTAGAAAAGCGATTGTGCGGCTGAGAATATTGAAATAAATCATCTGACGACCCCAAATAAGCCCCAGCCAGAACCATCTTCACAGAAGCTGTCTGCCCCTACTTCAGGCATGTTATTGAGCAGTTTGTTGTTTATAAATCATGGACTAAAATGCCAATTTGTTCTTTTTACATAACATTTGGCAACACCTTGACATCAAAGTGGGCAGGCAGACCCAAAGTGCCACAGCTGATGCCATCCAGGAGGTGCACAGATACTTAGCAGAGGGTCCCAGGATCCTATGATATACTGAAAAAAACCAAAAGAGTCTGTTCAAACCTCTTCCATTACAATTTCTCTGCACTCCAGCATCATCTGTGCCGTGTGAGCGGCTGTTTTCTACAGCTGGAGAAGTGATGTCAAAAAAGCGTATCAGTTTAAACAACTTATTTTTTTTAATAAAAATTTGTGAAAAAAAAAAAAGCCAGTCCACAAGCATCCTCATTCACAACCTGTTTACTTAAAGGTTTTTATGTTATGATACAGGTTCACATTATTTTTTGGCTGTATCTAAAAAAAATCAAAGATATTTAAAATTCTAATGGAAATATAAAATAATACAATGCAACATACAATGACTTAAATTGTAGTATTGTGTATACTAGGTCATCAGATCAGTGTCAGTTAACTCTGTCAACTAGGTTGCCTGTAGGGATTTTAAGGTCCAGCAGGTGTCAGTATTCAGTGACACAGTATCAATACAGTTTGGCAACGTGTCGAAACGCTTCATGACGCCTCGTCTACCATCACTAGGTTCTGCCCTCAACAGGTCCAGATTAAACACGCCAGATAAATGGTCGATGGAAAGCAGCTCATCGACGTTAATGTGGATTAAAAATGGTCTTTAAATTTTGGTGACGTGGCGCCGTGGAGAAAAAGCAACAAAACTAAGAAAAATGTAGAGAGTAGTTGAGGAGGGGAAAGCACATATGAGTTGTTAATAAGTTGCTAAAATAAGATGTTAAAAGGTAAATGAGGCCGCGCTCCGTGTGGAAACTCCTGAGGCTGCAGACATTCAGAGGAATGAGAGGTTTCCTCCAGGATTATTAGAAAGCCGTGTGCTTTTATTTAAAGGAGAAGTCAATGGATCATTATCTATACCTAAAACGAATACGTTCGCGGTGATTTGACGATTTTAGCGTTAATCAGTAAAAAAATAAAAATATAAATTGTCGACGCGAACACTGAGTCTGGGAGCGGCCATTCGTGGCTAAATATGGTAAACCCTCACTCCTGACGTCTTCTGGCAGTGACGTCATGGTGCGGTGAACCGAGGGCCGTTCTCCGCGCTTTATGAGCTAATTCAATAGGAACCGTTCTACACATCTGCGGTCAACAACAATTATTTTGGATTTCGAGAGGACTTCACCATTGAAATTCGTGAGAGCTATTGTTAAGTGACAATGCCCACATGCATTGCAGTGGGATGTTGCAATAGATCGGGTAAAAGTGAAAAAAAAAATGTGTTATTTCACCTTTCCGAGTCGTGATCCACCACATGTTCGTCGTCAGGTTGCTATCAAGAAAGTCTTCCTTATATTCCAAATCGCTATCAAATGATGATCATAAATCCACGGTACTCCCATCGCTGTCCATCATTAATCCATCCCTCTCTGCTTCGCATAGAGCACTGGTCGTCGCCATCTTGGATAATGGCGCGTTGTGACTAACACCAGATAGAGCGTTGGGACTTGCTCTACAGCCGATACCGCACCGTGACGTCACAAACCAGGAGGTGGCAGTACTGTTCCTTGATCAACATGGATGCCTCCAGTAAACCACATTCAAATGAAAATTACTCTTAATTAAAAAAAACACTTACCATTTATTGAACAGTATGTAATAATTTTATATTTAAAGTGCTTTCACAAGTTTGAATTCTGTATATGATGTTTCCTTTAAGATTTAAGATGGCTTATGGACATTTTTCTATTTATCTGAACTGTCCCACATGTAATAACACAGCAGTTTTGAATGCTTATGATAAAGCTGATCTATGATTAAAGTCTGATATGGAGTGAAATTCAATCCTCATGCAGTTTTGCTGCAATCCACCACTTCACCTCTGCGTTGCCAATTTCTCCTCCATCTCCTAAACGAGCGTACACCTGAATCAGAGCTTTATTATAAGTTTTATTTATAATAGATCCCAACTTTTGCGTGAAAAGTGACGTACGCATGTTTCCGGGTCCGTTTTGTGCGTAAACAAGCTTTATGAATGAAACCCCAGATCATCAGACTCTGATTATGTTGCTCTGTGATCAGAGCACAGAGCAACATAACAGCAAATAATCTCAACGAGCCAATCTGTCAGGCTCAGATTATCGTTAGAAGGGATTAAAAAGCAAAGCTCCCGCCGGCATGCTGTCTGTGACCTGGTGTTTTGCTGTACGCCGCCGTGCCTCAGCTCTCCCCGATGCTTTCTGCTGCAGATCAGGGAGCAGTTTCCTGCCAACATGAAGTCCAACTGTCACTACTTGAAGCGGGTTGGAACCAGGAGGAAGTCTGTGCCCGGCTGCACCATAAAATGCCTGAAAGAGATGACGGTGAGCTGACAACGATCCTGCTGTGACCAAAGTACGGTTCTGCTCTGTGCTGCAGCTCGGTTCTGTTCACATCTGGGTCCAGACGAGATCTACGGCGTGGTCCTCAGCCTGTGGTCCTCACCAGCCGCCATGTCTAGTCGTCTGTCAACCTGACGTTTTATTGCCATTTAAAACTAATTTACAGCTGTTAGGATGATTAAAGCGTATTTACCCACTACAGAATGAGCTCCATTCACAACAATGAAGTCCGGTTCTGTTACCCGTCCCGGATTGTTTGTTTCCCAGATACTCTGACCTCAGGGTCCCTGAAGGACCTCGATAGATTTGATGACGTCTGTAACTCGATTGGTTGAAGCAACTTTATTCGTTAAGTACGTTAAAAGCAGCAGGCACTGAACAAAGTTCTGCCAAAAGGCTGATTTAAAATAAATAAAACCATAAAGAAGCTAAAACGCAAAGGCTCTATACCAGGCGTGTCCAAAGTGCGGCCCCTGTGCTGATTTTTTGCGGCCCTCCCAAATTGCATTTCAAGAAAGATTCAGCCAACCAGCACTTTATTATTTATAATTATTACAGACAAGTTAAAATCTCACTGTTAAATTTTGGGTACAAAGCACAAAATGTGTATTTTATTAGCCCCACATTCTCTTTAAATTTCAAATAGGACTACATTTGCCAAGTTACTTTATTATCCTGCAAAGTTACTTTATTCTGAAATCCACTGCAATTCACTAAAATTCTCAAGCTGTATGCAAACGAAATTTCGTTCTGTGTACACTCTGTGCATACAAAATGACAATAAAGTTTGTCTAAGTTTAAGTCTAATCTGTCAGTGACTTTAAATGCAGACTTTGGTGCACTAAAATCTGATTGGAATGTATTTATTAAGATTGGCTAAATACAGATAGTCTAATTTGCTTATTTAAAATTATCATATTTTGTGGAGCAGGTAAAACAAAATGTTGCGATTGTTTGGTTATGTTATTTTTTTAACAAATTTTTTGGCCCTTGAGTGCTTTTAACTTCATAATTTGGCCCATGAGCTGCCATGTTAAGACTCCCCGGCTCTAAACTCTTCCTAATGTCAGAAACACTTATTCTACTCTTGTTTTTTTTTTTTATTTCTGTCCCACAGGATCACTCCTGTTGCCCCGGTTTCTACGGCCACGAGTGCTTTAAATGCCCCGGAGACGCCGGCAGCCCGTGCTCCAATCACGGCCAGTGCCAGGACGGTAACCAGGGCAACGGGGAGTGCCGTTGCTACGAGGGTTTCCACGGCACCGCCTGCGAGGACTGCGAGCCGGGACGCTACGGAGTCAACTGCTCCTCCAGTGAGTGACGCATGCGTTTCCTGCCGCCGCCACCAGAGGGCGACACCTAAGAGAGTTTCGCTAAAAACTACGTTAATGCTGGGATACAAACCGCCCCGTTGACCCAGTTTAAACCCGCGTTCTGCTGATGACACAGAATAAAAACCTGTGATGGGAAAATATACATAAATAAAGCCCGAAGGTGATGGATGTAATTCTGACAACTAGTGGTGCAAACCTGTACTGCATCCTGAACTTTGATTTCTGTCAAATTAAATTTTATTTATATAGCGCCAATATAGCTTGGAAATTATTAGTAAAAACATTAATAATCGTGCTTTATTTGCCACGGTCAACAGGTTAACAAACCCTCCTGTGTCCGTGGCTTCATGAATTTCCTAACATCTTTATTGAGAAAATCCTGAAGATTAGAGGATCGGTCAGTGCATCCATGTCAGGTTCAGAACCAAAGTTTTCTCCACCTGGAACTGATCTTTTCTGTGCAAATCCTCAGTTATCAGTCACCTCAACAGCAACCAGGCTTAAATCGGAGGCTTTTGTTGAGTTCTTTCTGGAAACGTTTCAACACCCATCCAGAGGTTTCTACAGGCACCACCCACGTCATCTCATCAACGCTGCTCCGCCCACAGCAGACGAGCCGCCGTTTAACGACAGGCAGAAAACACTGTCACAACAAAAATAATCCAGCATTTGTTTTTGCCAATTATAGTTCAAATTAGAATAGCAGAAGGGTTTATGTAGATCCTTTTTAATTTAATCAAATAAAATTGGCTGGACTTCTTCTGTTCTTTTTTTTATTTATAAATAAAGCTCCAATTCACATCACGTCATTTCAAGGTTCTTTCCAAAGTCAGCTTCCATCAGATCCTCCAGGTTGGTGAGAAAGTTTCCTCTCTAAGGAAACCCAGCAGGTTGCATCAAGTCTCTCCAAGCAGCATTCACTCCTCCTGAAAGAGCGTAGAGCCACAGTGGACAGTCGTCTGCATTGCTGATGGCTTTGCAGCAATCCCTCCTGACAGCTGGCTACAAACCAGGCTGTTCTGTCAGAACACAGCTGGATCCCTGCGGTGAACCTGTCCAGACATGGTTGAGTGAATAAATAACTGGTTTCACATCGACTGAAGGCTGAGGTGGTAGCAGAGCTGCTTTGTGTCCGTTGCAGAGTGTTCATGCGACCACGGCAAGTGTGACGACGGTCTGGCAGGAAGCGGCAGGTGCCTGTGCTACAAAGGTTGGAAAGGAGCTTCCTGCTCTGTAGGTACGTTCCAGTTTCCCCAACGCTAAGCTGTGACTGTCCTCCATGTTGACCTGTAACCAAACCTGTGCTCCTCAGAGATCAAGGATGACGCCTGTGGAGGTGTGTGTGATGAGAACGCCAAGTAAGTTCCTCCGTCCCTGTTTACCTGCCTCTGGTTGTTTCTCTGGGGTTCTAACCGTCGGAAATCTGGTCACTTTGCTGCTTTCTGATACGTTTCTCCTCCAAACCTCCATCTTCACACATGTAAAGAGAATTAAATACCCTAAATGTGTTGATTTAAGGTGCTGTTTGATGATATAAAGCTTGGTCGTTTCTCAGATGATGGCTGCTCGGAGAAAATGATGAGCCGTTTTTGCTGCTTAGTGCTTAAGAACGCACTTAATTAATTAAAACACCTTTAGATGGATTAATAAACAGCTTAAATGTTTCCTGCTCCCAGAGAGAGGGCAAATGTCACAGTTACCCTGGAGGCTGGAACCCGATGATGATAATATTGTGAGAAAATAAGGTTTACATGCTCCACTGGATGCATTTAAATGGTCCTGCTTTGCAGCCATAGTCCCTCGTCTCTGCAGGCGTCAAACCCGAATAATAACAGAAAAACAGGTTTAAAGTCTAACTCTTGGACTGAATGTATTTTTTGCCAGATGCATTCAAATAGTCACCAGAGTAAATAAATGTATATTATATGTGAATTATGTGCGCCTTTTGGAAGTAATTTCGATAAAACTTACTGTATAAGCTAAAGAGCCCGAACATTCTTCAATCGGCTGTTTCGGAATGTGACGTCACAAACAGAACGAGTACCGTGCATCCAGCTGCTAACACTACCACTTTCGTACAGATTTATTAAATTTAATTAATAACTCTTACTCTACGTACAAAAAAAATTATTAAAAAAAAAAGTCTGATACATCTACAAATTCCACCTCAAGCATCGGCGACTCCGATACCGAATAAATATACGAAGAAACGGAGTTTGAAGAAGGTGAACCTAAGGAGACTATAGCTAACGCTGGCCAAGACATAGAGCCCATGCTCCATTGTAAGTACCCCTCAAAATCCTCGCTCATGAAGTGTGAATTGCATAAAACACTTTTGTCACTGCCGGCAATCCGGTCCTTTCACGTTTCTGTTACGAATTTATCCCATTTCTTTCGGACCTTTTGATCCACCGGCCAAGTATGTAGCGCTACTTTCTGGCCTACTAGACCGCGGTGAAGTTGGTTTGACATGGACAATCAAGCTCCGGAGTCAGCGGAGCGTCTTGAGAAACAAAAATCAAATCAGATTTGTTGACGGTCCCACCGCGTATGGGAGAAGGGAGCAGCTGAGAGACGCTGGCCCAAATCGGAGTCCTTCAACCGGATCAACCGTGAGCTAGATCCCGCTGACTCCGCGGAGGTTGAATATCCAATATCAAACCAACTTCACCGCGGTCTGCACTACAGCCACCAACTACGGCGATTTTTTTTTAATATACGTACATGTACAATGTATGCAAACCCTCTGGCATGAGTCTGTGAAAAGGATTAATAAGACAAAAACACCAAAATAATTCTCAGTGAACAATGTTTGTTTTAACCTACCTGGCGGGTCGTCCTCTCTGCTGAAGCACTGTGTGTCCGACTCCGCTTTCTGATGTTACACAAACATGTCTGAACGTCCATCCATCCATTTTCTGACCCGCTTAATCCCTCATGGGGTCGCGGGGGTGCTGGTGCCCGATATAAAATAATTGTAGCCGTCCAGTGGTTTCCGGGGCTTCCATGCTCTCTCGTCTGTACTGGCCTGCCGTGTTTATGAGGCAGCTGTATATGTCGCCGTACAGAACCCTTGGCCAGCATTTCACAGACTCGCTCCGTCCCTTCAGGCTTTTGCTGTATAAATCTGGCAATCTGATACCATCAACCATCAACTTACTCTTAAAACGATCTTGTGATACGTTATCCAAAGAAGAAAAATATGCCGAGAACTCGTCAGTTTCCTTCCAGTCCGGCGCGCATGCGTGAAAAACCCGGATGAAAACAATAGCAGTGAACTGGTCTATAAGCGACACTAGAAGGCATTTTATTGTGGACTTAGTTTGCCGATTTTTTTTTTAAAGCGCTTTCTCATAGTAGACGTGGATCAGCAGATTTGGTGTGTGAAAAAAGATACTGGAAAACATCCATATATCCTTGTTCGCCGTACCGGTTGTACAACGTAAACAATGTGAGTTTCTATGCAAGTTCGCTTCGCGCATTCTCGGTGTTCTTGAATTGACGTCACACGTCGGAAATGGACGATCGTAAACGAAGACAGCACTCAAACGCAGAATACCAAAATCGGTGTAAAAAATACATATTTCATATTTAAACTTAATTTGAACACTTTTGACACATGAATATTCAAAGTTTACCTTGTTCTGGAAGTTATTCAACGGTTTTCAGGATTTTCTTTCAGTCCAAGACTTTAAACATCAGGGCTGTGTGCTGCCAGCACGCATGTCTGCCTGCCATGCTGCTCTCATTCTCTTCTTCTGGGCTTGGAACCCTAATAATAGAAAACTGATGAACACAAAAGGGTTTTCTGCCATGTTGGAGCAGCCAGACATGGATGCACTGCATCCCTTTTCCCCTCATTGCTTAGAGCCCTAATAAAAAATAATGAAAAATGAGAGCTTTTCCCTTGAAATCCTAAAAATAACATTAGAAGCATCTGCGAAATAGGCCTCCTGCTCCTAAAGAGCAGCTAAACGCTCATGGGTTTGACTTTATGCTATTGTTATAATTAGGATTCATGCAATAAGGAAACAAACGTCCAAATTGAAGGCGAGGTTGCAGAGCCGCACCGTGCAGCTCTGCCTCTCTGAGAGGCGGTGAGCGTTACAGCAGATGGCAGAGGATGCTGGGAGCAGAGGGAGAGAAGACGGCTGGGTGAATATTTGGCAGACACAGAGACAAACCAGGTGGTTTTTAATGACTCTGTGGTGCAGATTTACTCTGCAGGCCAGAGATACACAGCCTACACCTGAAGCTGAGGAGGCCTCAGGTGTGATCAGTAATCAGAGGCCACGCCCACAACCTGGACACAGAAACGCTGACAGGGTCTCCATCCTTTGGGTTTCTTGTCTAAATTCTTTTATTGTTGCCGTTTCAGCTAATTGTTGATTAGGTTCTTGTTTATTTTGTATTCTGCTGCTAATTATTATTATTGGTCTCAGCTGTTGCTCATTCTCTCCTGATGGCCTTTCTCTTCTCTCCCAGTAAAAATACGGTTTGTTTTTCATTGTTTCTCAGCCGAATATTTACTCCAGTTACTCTGCTGCACGTCTCGTGTTGTGTTTCCTCTGCCTGCCTGTCAGGTTCTGTTGCTCCGAGCGTTTCCTTGTAAGGTTTCATTATTAAATCCCTCCCTGTCTGCGTTGTGGTCCTGCTTTCACCTCTCAGCCCATGACAGAGAGTTTATTTCTGGAAGTAGCAGCTTGTCTGACAGACATGATGGAGGTTCTGGTTCTCTCTCTGCTTTCACATTCAGCTCATAACCTGCTGTTTACACATTTGTCGTACATTTTTAATTATTATTTTAAAGGTTTAATCTTTTATGAGAACGAAAATTGAGCTGTAAAGAATTGCTCCTCTGTCTCTAACAGAGTGTTATTCACTTTAGATAACTAAACTAAACTAACCCCAGTTGTGGATCTCCACAGTGAACGGAAGCAGCCGAAAGTCTCACTTTTGTCCACATAATCAGTGTTTTACTTGTGAAAGTGAGCACTCCTGTGAAATTATTATTATTATTATTATTATTATTA
The DNA here is from genome assembly GCF_011125445.2 of Fundulus heteroclitus. Lineage (NCBI taxonomy): Eukaryota > Metazoa > Chordata > Actinopteri > Cyprinodontiformes > Fundulidae > Fundulus > Fundulus heteroclitus. Next base: position 2,808,253 of record NC_046380.1, on the reverse strand, counting down.
TTATTATTATTATAGAAACAATTAGTGTTGAAGCTGGTTCCAGAGAAACTGAATTAGTCTAGTCAAGGATTTACTTAGTTTATTCTTATTACAGAAGTTATTCTATTTGTAGGTTTAAAAAAGTTGGACAAAATTGCTTTAGATCAGAAACCTGATCTAAAGCAATTTCTGATCTAAAGCAAAATTGCTTTAGATCAGAAACATACATACATACATACATACGTATGTATGTATGTATGTATGTATGTATGTATGTATGTATGTATGTATATATATATATATATATATATATATATATATATATATATATATATATATATATATATATATATATGTATATGTGTGTGGGTGTGTGTGTGTGTGTAAAAGAAGTCTGGTCACGGATTTATTTCACTTATTCCTTTGTTAATGTAACGTTTGTTGATTCCTAAGTAATATTTCCCTCTGTAATGTTTTTCTGTTCATGTTCGGCCCTTTAAATTGTCTTGTTACTGAAAGCTACTTTATAAATAAATTAAATAAATAAACCTCCTCCATCCTTTACTGTATCCTTAATCCCTGCCCCCCCACCCCCCACCCCGAAGGTCTTTAAAAGCCGTTAATTTCAAACATAAAGAAACGGGGCCAGGCTAAAGTCTGATTGTCTTCACATTCGTAGCTAAAGCCTTCGTCTCATCACACCTTTTAATCACGGTTCTGTTCTGCTGCAGCTGTGTAACGGGACCACAGGGATCGGCTGCTGTGTGCGTTTGTGTCGCCGGTTATGAGGGAAACGGAACCTCCTGCCGAGGTAGAAACGCCCACGGCTGACACACGTACTCTCCAGGAAATAACCCGGTTCTGACTCGTCGTCCTGTATCTTCCAGAGCTGGATCTGTGCAGCCGCTCCAACGGGGGATGCTCAGAGTTCGCCGTCTGTACCAAGGTCTCTGCTGGAGAGAGAACCTGCACCTGCAGAGAGGGTTACACCGGGGACGGAGTCGTCTGTCTGGGTAAATTAAAGACCGACATCTACAGGAGGAGAGTTTAGTGCTAAATCTGCTGCAGCACAAAGCTGCTTCCTTAATGTCAGTTTACCGTGTTTAAAATGTTCCTGTTGTCCCCCGAAAAGAAAGAGTTTTATCCTTCAGCAAAGCTTTGAGACCTCAGGTTGACCAAAACGTCTTTATAATGAAAAAGGTTAAGGAAAATGCATCTAAACCCAATTACTCAGCATTTTCCACTGTAGTGTTTTTAATTACAAACATAAAAACAAATTTACCTCAGATCTTAACAGAACAAGAAGGCCAGTAAATGTACATAAAATCCCAGACATCACACATGGAAAGGAAAAGCTGAGAGATCTGCTCCAAACGGTGCCGGTTCTGACGGGTCACCCTGATCCGCTGAAGGAGTGATTATAATCAGACCCAAACGTAATGGACCTCATCAGAACGCAGCCGGAAAGCTACCGGGTCAAAGCTGTGAGACGTCAGGAACAGAACCCAGTTCTTATCAAACATCCGGCCCTGATTTTTAATCTAGAGCTTCTGAATTTCCAGCGTGAGGAAAAGAGATTTGTCCCTGAAAGCATTGCCTTAACATGTCCCCGCCGCCTGTGTGATTGCAGAAATTGACGGCTGTCTGGTCAACAACGGCGGCTGCCACAGAGCGGCGGAGTGCATCAGAACCGGACCGAACCTCGTAAGAACCACCGCTGCGCTAAAGTACCTGCTGCTGTAGCAGAAAACGTTCTGCCGCGTTACTGAAACGCTCTCTGATACGTTCCTCAGACAGCCTGCAGGTGTCAGATGGGCTTCCAGGGATCAGGGAGGGTCTGCTTCCCGGTCAACCCCTGCAGAACCGTACGTCTGTCACATTTATAACACATCCTCCTCTATGAAACACAAACGGTTGATTAATAAACACTTTAGAGACATTTCATTTGGCAGCGCAGGAAAAAATGCTCATTTGGTGTCGGTGTTGAGTCAGATCCAGTGTTTCCGGTGATGAAATTATTCCGCCGCCCGTTCTGTCTAGCAGCCTCTGCTGATGTGTGCAGGACAACGGCGGCTGCAGTAAATACGCCCTCTGCGAGTACGCCGGTCAGGGCCAGAGGAACTGCACCTGTCGCAGGGGCCACATAGGGGACGGCTTCGACTGCAGGGGGACCACCAACAACGTGAGTCACATGACCAGTAACGACCTACCGGGGTCCCGCTCCCACACTCACAGGAAGCTGCTTTGTCTCGCAGGAGCTGTTCCGGCAGTCGGAGAACGACTTCTTTCGCAAAATGATGACGGTGAGTGAGACAGTCTTTAATCATAATACTTTATTATCAGTCAGTCGGATTTAAAACTCTGCGCCTCAACCAACAAGAAGCCATCGTAAACCCGGCAAATCGAACATTGGAAGTAAAAGCTTCAGACGTCTGGTTTATGATGAATTATCCTGAAAGTTAGAAATGGTGTAAACATTTAGTCCAGGTTTGTTCTGCTTATTGAGGTCCCCACAGTACCCCTGGCTGTCATGTAATGTAGGTGGTTTGCTGGACTAAAATGGAGAAAGGAGCTCAGGAGCAACATGATGAATAGAGAAATTGAATTAAATCATACAATCTTACAATAAGGCACAGGATGAACAAGCAGAAGAACAGGGTGGCGGGGAATATGGACGTCAAAACGAAGAATTCAGCAGTCAACAATGAGAAATCGGGTGGAAGATGAAGCAGGAACCTGACGAGCTAATCAGAGGAAATGTGGAGCAGCCATGGCAGAATGAAAGCAGGGGGGCTGAGGGAGGGAGACTAATTAACATCAATAAAGCTGGACTGAGACACAAAGAAAGTTTCAGACCGAGAGGAAAAGTCCAACGGAGATCTAACAGAAATCATTTAAATTTACAGAGAACACATGAATAAACTATAATAAGCTAAATCAACTCCTATCCTAAAGCTCCCTGCTTCCACTCTGGTTTTTTTTCTAAGAGTATTTACATATCAGAATCAGCTTAATTTGCCAAGTTTGTGACACAAAGAATTTGACTTGATTGGTTGTGATTGTGATCCAATGAAAAGTGACGAAGTTCTTGAGTGTTTTTTGTAGCCGGTCGTTGTCGGCTGGCTTAACGACATCCTTATTAGCCGATTCCGTCGCACAAACGCTCACCTTCTCTGTTTTCTTCACAGATGTCTGAGGCTCCGGGACTCTACGGCGATGGACCCTACACCGTCTTCGTACCTCTCCAGGAAACCAACAACGAATCCATTGTGAGCGTCTCTGACCTCAGACCCAGCTTCACGTACTCTCAGCCGCCTTTACCTGCTGGCAGCCCAGATTCACGCTGATGTTCTACGGTCTGGCCGTTGATTTGTGTGCCAACAGATCGACGAGTGGAAGAGTTCGGGCCGCCTGGAGCATTTGGTCCGGTACCACATCGTGTCCTGTGAGATTCTGACCTTAAGTGACCTCAAAACCACCAAGAGCGTGGTCTCGATTTCAGGATACACTCTAGAGTTCAGCGTGAAGGAGGTAAAACATCCTTATTACCAAACTACAGGAACCTTTAACACACTTCAGGAATAAAGCTACATATAGATATTAATGTTCCTATCATAAATCATTTGATGGATAAAATATTTTGGTTTCCATTCCAGCAATCTTCACTGAATATAAAGAAAACGACAATCTGCAGATTTCTTAGAGTGGAGATTAATTAAGGGTCAGAGCTGAAATTAATTAGTGGTTAAAAGAAATCAGTTAATAACTAACATTAATCCAGAATTACCTTCATTATTCATGTTACAATCTAATCACTGATGATTTAAAGGAGCTAAAAACTAATTGAAAGGACAAAAACAGCAGCCCTGATTCTACCCTAAAAAACTTCAGCTGCCAGCAGGAAGTTTAATAATTAAAATAAATAAATAAATAAATAAATAAAACATTTTTTTAATAAATAACAAAAGGGAAGTTTCGTTAAAATAATTAAATAAATTAATTAAAAAATTAATTAATAAAAATAAAAAAAGAATAAATAAATAAAAGCATGTGAGCAACATGCGTTAATGGGCATTCTTCCACTCTGGAGTTGCCCATGGTGAGAGGCGCCGAGCTGGGGTGGGCATACTTGTTGCCCCCCATCTCGGTGCCTGCACGTTGGGGTTTTCCCCGGTGAACGAGAGGGTGGCCTCCCTCCGCATTCGTGTGGGGGGACGGGTTCTGACTGTTGTTTGCGCTTATGCGCCAAACAGCAGTTCAGATTACCCACCCTTTTTGGAGTCCTTGGAAGGGGTACTGGAGAGTGCCCCTCCTGGGGACTCCCTCGTTTTGCTGGGGGACTTTAACGCTCACGTGGGCAATGACAGTGGGACCTGGAGGGGCGTGGTTGGGAGGGCCCACCTGATCTGAACTTGAGTGGTGTTTTGTTGTTGGATTTCTGTGCTCGTCATGGATTGTCCATCACAAACACCATGTTCAAGCATAAGGGTGTCCATATGTGCTCTTGGCACCAGGACACCCTAGGTCGCAGTTCAATGATCGACTTTGTTGTCGTTTCATCTGACCTGCGGCCGTATGTCTCTGACACTCGGGTGAAGAGAGGGGCGGAGCTCTCCACCGACCACTACCTGGTGGTGAGTTGGCTCCGATGGCGGGGGAGGAAGCCGGTCCGACCGGGCAGGCCCAAACGTACTGTGAGGGTTTGCTGGGAACGTCTGGCAGAGTCCCCTGTGAGGCGGAGCTTTAACTCCCACCTCCGGGAGAACTTTAAACACGTCCCGAGGGAGGCGGGGGACATTGAGTCTGAATGGACCATGTTCCACGCCTCTATTGCTGAGGCGGCTAGTCGGAGCTGTGGCCGCAAGGTTGTCGGTGCATGTCGCGGCGGCAACCCTCGAACCCGCTGGTGGACACCAGCTGTGAAGGAAGCCGTCAAGCTGAAGAAGGAGTCCTACCAGGCTTTTTTGGCCTGTGGGACTCCGGAAGCAGCTGATGTCTACCGGCGGTCGAAGCAGCAGGCGGCTCGGCTGGTCGCTGAGGCAAAAACTCGGGCGTGGGAAGAGTTCAGAGAGGCCATGGAGAAAGACTTCCGTACGGCTTCGAAGCGATTCTGGTCCACTATCCGGCGTCTCAGGAGGGGGAAGCAGTGCAGTACCAACACTGTTTACAGTGGGGGTGGTGTGCTGCTGACCTCGACTCGGGACGTCGTGTGTCGGTGGGCGGAATACTTTGAAGACCTCCTTAATCCCACCAACACCTCTTCCATTGAGGAAGCAGAGCCTGAGGACTCTGGGTCGGGTTCTCCCATCTCTGGGGCTGAGGTTGCCGAGGTTGTTAAAAAGCTCCTCGGTGGCAAGGCCCCGGGGGTGGATGAGATTCGCCCTGAGTACCTTAAGGCTCTGGATGTTGTGGGGCTGTGTTTGTTAACGCAGCTCTGCAGCATTGCGTGGACATCGGAGGCAGTTCCCCTGGATTGGCAGACTGGGGTGGTGGTTCCACTATTTAAAAAGGGGGACCGGAGGGTGTGTTCCAACTACAGAGGAATCACACTCTTAAGCCTCCCTGGTAAGGTCTATTCAGGGGTTCTGGAAAGGAGGGTCCGTCGGATAGTCGAATCTCGGATTCAGGAAGAGCAGTGTGGTTTTCGTCCTGGCCGTGGAACACTGGACCAGCTCTATACCCTCAGCAGGATTCTTGAGGGGGCATGGGAGTTTGCCCAACCAGTCTACATGTGCTTTGTGGATCTGGAGAAGGCATTCGACCGTGTCCCCCGGGGGATCCTGTGGGGGGTACTCCGGGAGTATGGAGTACCGGACCCTTTAATAAGGGCTGTCAGGTCTCTGTACGACCGGTGTCAGAGTCTGGTCCGCATTGCCGGCAGTAAGTCGGACTCGTTTCCGGTGAGAGTTGGACTCCACCAAGGTTGCCCTTTGTCACCGATTCTGTTCATAACTTTTATGGACAGAATTTCTAGGCGCAGCCAAGGTGTTGAGGGGATCCGTTTTGGTGGCCTTAGGATTGCGTCTCTGCTATTCGCGGATGACGTGGTCCTATTGGCTTCATCAGGGCGTGATCTACAGCTCTCACTGGAGCGGTTCACAGCCGAGTGCGAAGCGGCCGGGATGAAAATCAGTGCCTCCAAATCCGAGACCATGGTCTTGAACCGGAAAAGGGTAGAGTGCCTTCTCCGGGTTGGGGAGAATGTGCTGCCCCTAGTGGAGGAGTTCAAGTATCTTGGGGTCTTGTTCACGAATGAGGGGAAGATGGAGCGGGAGATCGACAGGCGGATTGGTGCAGCGTCTGCTGTGAAGCGGGCGCTGTACCGATCCGTTGTGGTGAAGAGAGAGCTGAGCCAAAAGGCGAAGCTCTCGATTTACCGGTCGATCTACGTTCCTACCCTCATCTATGGTCACGAGCTTTGGGTCGTGACCGAAAGAACGAGATCCCGGATACAAGCGGCTGAAATGAGTTTTCTCCGTAGTGTGTCTGGGCTCTCCCTTAGAGATAGGGTGAGGAGCTCAGTCATCCGGGGAGGACTCAGAGTAGAGCCGCTGCTCCTCCACGTCCAGAGGAGCCAGTTGAGGTGGCTCGGGCATCTGGTCAGGATGCCTCCTGGACGCCTCCCTGGTGAGGTGTTCCGGGCACGTCCCACCGGGAGGAGGCCCAGGGGAAGACCCAGGACACGCTGGAGGGACTATGTCTCTCTGCTGGCCTGGGAACGCCTTGGGATTCCTCCTGAGGAGCTGGCCCAAGTGGCTGGGGAGAGGGACGTCTGGTCCTCCCTACTGAAGCTGCTACCCCCGCGACCCGACCTCGGATAAGCGGAAGAAGACGGACGGACGGACGGACAAAAAGGAAGTTTCATTAAAATAATTAAATAAATTAATTAAAACCTTTTTTTTTATTAATAAAAAATGGAAGTTTAATAAGAAATCAAGGTTCAAAATATCCTCTAATTTAACTTACCTAGGTCTTATCTGTTTCCCCTGAGCCTGGAGGAAGTGGATTTAGTCAGTAATGTTGATGCTGAGCTCTACAGTAAACCATTTGGACTTGTCAGCTCTACAGCCGCCCCTAAGGAATGAATTCAGCCCAGTATTGTGGTCTGAACGCCGGTCGTTGGTCTAAATCGGGGCGAGAGGTTCTGCTTATCGAGGCCTTTTCCCCTCCAACCTGACGGGTTCTATTACAGGGATTTCTTTGTTCTGAGGTAATTAGGCCTGTGTGTGACTGTTGAAACTGAACCATAAAGGGGGGCTTCAAGCTTACTAAATTTCTGAATTAGATAATTTAAGAGAAAATGTAACACAATGAGCAGTAATCAAACACAAAAACCATCTTTGCTACAAAAACATTAATATTTTGAAATCAGCAGATCTGCAGAGGATAATGTGTTATAATGGCAGTATGGTTAGAACATCTAAAGTTAGCTGGAAAAAAAAGGTGGGCTAAAGAAGGTTAAATCTGAGGTATCTGCTTTAATTAACACCCGTCCTTGTCCTGCTCCTTCAGACGTCTGCTGCTGATTGTCTCTGATTTGTCCTGAACCGCTGCAGGGCTCGGTCTGGATCAACGGCAGGTCGGTGATCGTGAAGAGCGACTACACCACCAGTAACGGAGTCATCCACCACATCAACACGCTGCTGACGCCCTACAGCCTGCAGGACAAACCGCGGCTGGAATACAAAACGGTTCGATAAACTCCATTAAGGTTGAATATGATGACAAGAATCTGGACAAACTTACAATTATTTATCTCTGCTTCTGTGTCTAGATGAACTTCAGCACTGCAGCTACGGTTTATGGCTACAGACAGTTTTATAAACTCATTGAGGTGAATAAAACCAATCAGAAATACCAACTTAATGTTGAGTTTTAGGGTTTCACCTGCGACTATGGGACTGAAAACAAGCTGTCTGTGTTGTGTGTGCAGGTCACAGGCGTTCTCCCAATGCTCCAGATGTCCATCCACCAGCCTTTCACCATCTTCTGGCCCACTGACAAGGTCCTGGAATCGCTGCCACTTGAAAGGCAGCTTTGGCTCGCCCATCCGGACCACCAGGACCGGGTGGCTGCTACCGTCAAGGCTCACATCGTCCGCAATTCCAGGGTAGGAGGAGGAGAGCAGGCCCAATGATCCAGTGACCAAAGCATTGGTGGAACCACGGTAGAAAGCTGAGTTCATGCAGGAAAAAGAGAAATGTGGGAAATGTATGAAGCTAGAAGAGTCTCATTATTTACAAGCACACAAATGTGATTCATATTTGCACAGGACAAGATCGACATGCACACCAGATTCACTAAAGTGTTCCTGGTCCATACACAGTTGTATACTGATTTACTAGCTACCTCTGGTCTTTAAACTTCACTGCATCAGTGTGTAGATTCTGGAGACTCCGCTGACTTGACTCCATACACAAATCCATTTCTAACAGGGAATGAGTTGCAACCAATCAGAAATATCCCTTGTTTCAGCCAATCACAAGAACTTACTCCACATGGGTGATGATTTACCATACTTTTTGGACTATAAGGCACACTTGTTTTCATAGTTTGGCTGCAACTTATATTCAGGTGTGACTTCTATATAAAAATTTAAATGGTAATTCATATTGACCAGCATGGACCAAGGAGTAAATATTATCGTCTACAGCCACAAGAGGGCGCTCTAGGCTTGTGAAAACCATCCTGCTCCTGTACCACTTAAAACAGGGTGGCCAGATGATTTCTGGGAACTGTCCCCGTTTTTGATGACCTGTACCCGGAAATGTCCCTGATTTCAGTGAATCATGATGGAGTAACAAAGCTTAGCGCAACGAGAGGTATTTACCCGGTCCTGCCGCTGAGCTGAATGCGCCTTCCCCGCCCCATCTGCGTTTTTTTGCAGATAATGCAAAAAAAACAACAACCCCTTGACAGAGGCAGCTGCTGGAAAGGTCCCTAACGAGACAGAACCTGTTACTGGGCTGTCCCCGAAGCTAACAACAGCTAGCGAAAATTTACTCTTATATTGAATTAACTTACCTGTCAAGCAGAAAGCTGCAACCTCCACATCCGTTTTAAATCCTCACTCCCTCCTGAATTATCTCCACCTGGTAATAATAGCTGCGCCGATATAGACTCTCATTTCTCCTGGTTATTACTACTTTCTCTTTTCTTAGTTACTTTGTTTTCAATCTCGGTTGACAGAGAGCATTGATGGTCCTCCTTTTCAACAGAAAACAGCAAATAGATGATCTACGGTAGTCTTTGCTTGTTTATATTCCTCCTCCACTGACAGCTCATCTTCATATAGGAGACAGATAGAAAACTCTCATCTGTAATGCGTGTTGCTCGAGAACGCGATATTCAGCCGGACACAGAGCTTTGTTTTTGAAAGGGTTTATTGGAAAGGTGAATAATGCCAGAACAGGCAGGCAGGAATGGATTGGAGACCAGGAGATGCAGGTGTGATGGCAGGTAGAACTAGGACAGGATTTTCATGGAGTGACAGACCTGAACCAGTGATGGCGGCAGGAGATCAGTGAGAACTGAACACGAGCAGAGAGTCTGAGTCCAGAAGGCTGAGCACAAAGGAACTGGGGGTGTCAAGATGAGAAGATGTTCTGGCAGTGAGTGGGTGAATGAGGCAGGTACTATATAGGCAGGTGAGCAAAGTTGGCAGTAATTAGTGCAGCAGATGGAGCTGATTGGATGATGACCGATGGCAGAGGGGAGTGGAACCTAATTAGTCCAGAAAAGTTCATACAGAAAACAAACATAAACCTAAATCATGACTCTCATCACACTATTTTAAACCATCCAATGCGTCATTGCTCTTTTTTAATGTGTCCTGTCTGGCAGCGTAACATTAAGAATTGTTGTCGTAATGCCAAAAAGAGCCCAACGTGTTTTACTTTCACCAGTGGAGCATTACCGCTTTCACCATAGTGCTCCACTTGATTTATACATGCAAGAAGCTTTATTAGAGTTTATGCTGGGACTATTTCATGTTAAATGGACACAGAAACAAGAAGGTAGGAGAGGAACAAAGCAGAAAAACAGATGAGACAAAATGCTATAAGAGAAAAAAGGTGAAAGAGAAAGAGGAGAGGAAAGGGAGAGAGTGATATAACATCCTCTGAGTCTGCTTCTACACCTTCAGAGAGAGATAAAGGGGGGCAGCAGAACCAGCAGATAAAGTATTACAGGTACAAAAAACCAACACCTTGATACCATCACTGAAGAATATACAGGATTAATTAATACGACATGTAGAAAGTGACAGCTGAACATAATAACAGGGTTTTCTGTATAGAAGTGAGTCTGTAGCACCTGAATCACCTGTAGGTGTCTGTGAGGTTTATCCATGAGAAAAAGTCACCGCTCTATTTTAAACCATGCAACATGTTTGTGCAGCATCTTGTAAATCATAATATTTCAGGTTAATGACTGTGTTTTCATGTTGAAAGTTAAGGTTTAGTTCAGAGTATATTGCGCGGTAAAATAATAATTTCTCGTCCTCTGGGGGAGTCTTGACTCTGTGTTTCTGTGTGCAGCTGACAGGTGTCAGTCAGCCAGGTAAATCCACGTCCTTCCGGACCATGCATGGGTCGACCATCAAGCTGAGCTGTGACCAGACGCTGGTGGTGAGAGAGACACGACACAACGTCCGTCACCCGATTTGTATTTACCTGCAGAACACAGCAGAATGCGTAGGATCTATTTAGTTCAGTCCTGATCCTGTGACCGTTGTGATGAGAACATGTTTCTTGTGCTTGTGTGCTCAGGGGTCCGTGTTGATCAACCAGAACGCCGCCAGGCTGGTGGAGCGCTTCATGGCCTTCAAAGAGGGTCTGGGATTCGGGATCGACCAGCTCCTGGAGCCGCCTGGACTGGGAGCGTTCTGTGACAGCGTGCAGAACAAAACCACCTACGTTAGTACCGCTGACACTAGACAGAGAAAGTAGTTCTGCTGGAGGTTCTCCTCCCTGTTAAAGGGGAGTTTTCCTCTCCACTGTCGCTTCATGCATGCTCAGTATGAGGGATTGCTGCAAAGCCATCAACAATGCAGACGACTGTCCACTGTGGCTCTACGCTCTTTCAGGAGGAGTGAATGCTGCTTGGAGAGACTTGATGCAACCTGCTGGGTTTCCTTAGAGAGGAAACTTTCTCACCAACCTGTACTGGCACTATATAAATAAAATGTAATTGGTCCAAATGTTAAACTGACACAGCTGACTCACTCAAAAGAAAGTAGGATATAAAACTAGGAAACATATTTGTGTTGCTGCGCTGAAAACATAACCTCGGTCTTCTCTTTGTTTCAGGGCCGCTGTGGGAGCTGCCTTTTCCCTCCATCTTGCCCCCTCAGGCATGTCGACACGGTAAGAAGCATCTGTTCAGCTCACAGATTATTGCTTGAACTGTACAAAGACTCGCGTCACTGCCTTCCCACAGGGCAGGACCATGAGTTGCTTGCGGTATCGCTCCAGATACCGAAGCAGCTACTCGCACTGGTACGGTGGCCTGGATGGCATTGGCAGCAGGAGGGGCTGCAAGAGAATTTGTCAGTTTCCTTCCTGGGTCCAGAAGTGCTGCAAAAACCACTACGGCAGAGACTGCCAGGGTGAGGAAGACTGAAGTCCTCTGGGAACAAACCCAGGAGCCTGAATATCATCTGATCCCCGTTCCTCTCACATGTCAGCGTGTCCAGGTGGCGTTGAAAACCCCTGCAGCGGTCATGGAAACTGTGACGATGACGTTTCTGGTTCAGGAGCCTGTAAATGCTACAAAGGATTCACAGGGAGGTCCTGTGAGCTCTGTGCCCGCGGTTACTACGGCACCAACTGCACAGGTACGTCAGGAACGAGCTGACGACAAACTTCCTGAAACAATCCGAACCGCAGAGCAGCAGCTGCCCAAACCGTCAGAAGTAGCTTTGTTTATTCAGCCTGAATAACCTGCTGTGTACAATAAGCACCAACAGCATTACTTTTTATCATTCTGTCTCTGAACAAAACTAGAATTTACAGATGCAGCAGAATCCTCGACCCACGTCTAACAGAACCTTTAACCAACCAGATATTCTGTTGGTCCATTCGGGGAATATGACGCTTAGACGGACTCCATCCAACTTCTGTCTGAACCAGGCTCACAGCTCCAACATGGAGTAGTGCTCATTTAACATTATTTAGTCTCAGGGTTTAAAACTGGAAAAATGAAACGTATTTTTTGAAATACAAGTACAATTTATTTAGGAATTCATTTTAAACAATCCAAGACTGAAAACTGACATTTAATCTGCTAAGGCGACTTATTAAATTACGCAGCTGCATCCACAACTGGCTTAATAACATGAAACATACCTGGGTGGATACATGGAGTAAATTAGCTTAAAAAGCCACCAGCTCCAACCGGGAAAGTTCTCGTCAGAGCATTTCGGTATAATTACGCTGAAATCAGGCGGTGAGCTAACGGTGCTACATGCTAAGCTAACAGTACGACATGGATGTTTCAGAGCAACATAAAGCTCACGTTCATCAGTGAAGTTGTAACGCGCCCGGACAACAGAGCCGTAAGCTAGCTCTAGCTGCTGTTAGCTTCACTGACAGCCCAGTAACAGAGCTGTAAGCTAGCGCTAGCTGCTGTTAGCTTCACTGACGGCCCGGTAACAGGTTCTAGTCTGGTTCCTTAGAGCTGCACCACACAACGTTCTGCTGCGGGAATACAGACTGAAACAGCAAAACTACATATGTACATGTGTTCAGGCTTTGTTGTCTATAAGTTAAAGGTTCAATTAATTTTTAAGTGGTACAGGTACAGAAAAGTTTTCACGAGCCTAGAGCGCCCTCTTGTGGCTGTAGATGGTAATGTTTACTTGGTTCATGCTGGTTAATATGATTTACCATTTAAATTTTACATATTAGTCGCACCTGACTATAAGTCGCAGGATCGGCCAAAACATGAAAAAAAGTGCGACTTATAGTCCGAAAAATACGGTACATGTCTGTCATGACGACGTTCACTGAATATCGCATCACTTCCAGTTTATCTGCTGTTTTATTGTCTTCGCTCACATAAGTTGTATATTATTATTACTAAATATAATTCTCAGACCGACAGAGAACCCGATCTTCTGCTTTTAAAAGGTTTATTAAAACCAAACCAGAGAAACAGAACCCTGGTGATCCTGGCTGCTGACGGCTGGAGGTGACGGAGATGATGATGTGCAGCCTGAGCCGTTGGTCATAAAACAGTCCAGAAATCAGAGCAGATGAGGCGTCCGACAAGGGCAAGGCGAGAAAGCAAACCAGGAAACTTGAACAAAAACAGGCAAAGAACGTTGGACATTTACTAAAAAATGTGGCGATCGCTGTCTGTGAAGCTCCTGGATGTAAAGGAGCAAAAAGCAGGTGCAGACGGTCCAGCTAATTAGCAGCTCAGCGGCAGACATGACAGTTGGTGGAGGGAGGACGCAGACAGCCGAGCCAGAAACGTGACACCAAAGTCCCAGCGTACCTGTTTTTACCTGCATACATGCGTTTTGTGTCAGAAAGGTATGGAAGGTGGCTTCCCCCGCAATGATAAACACCCCCCCCCCCCTAAAAAAAGTAAATAATTCAAATTAAAATAAAAAACACTGCAGAATGTATTTTAGGAAGCCGTACACGCTGCACTGCCTGGGTGTGAGTGGTAGGCATGCTGCGCTCTGGGAGCAGCCTTTCACACCTGGGAGGGAGCTGTAGCCACTTCCCCCTGCAGGTTAGAGCAGAACAAAACGAGTCTAAAGAGTCTAAAGCTGCATCTCGTTTCCTGCTAATTCTCCCGTCTGTAACGTCTTCAAGCTGTGGCATCCACCGCGCAGCATTATGCAGGAATATATTTCACCCTTTGTAGCAATTAAAGTAATTCCTTCACACCTTGTCACAATAATCTGTTAATCTGTGGAAAACGTCACCCTGGTGAGAATAATAATAATCATAATAGTCTTTATTGTCATTGCAACATACATTCCAATGAAATCTGTTCTCTGCATGCTGGTGAAGATTCTCAGTCATCCAGGTAATGGTCATTCCAAAAAAAGTAAAAAAGCCAGGCAAACAACAACCCTAACGACTCCTCAATACAGAGGAGTGGACCAGTTTCGGTTCAATCTGCTGATTTAATGGCTTTAACGACCGGCTATTACTAAGGGGGGGACCTGTTTCTGTTGAATTTGCATGTTATCTAAGCCGTTACAGGCCTTTGTTAGGCAGTAGTATAAAGCTTGTTACTCCACATCACTCCAGACTTTTTGAATTGAGAAAGCTTCCTGGAGAGGAAGCGAAACATCTTCAACTACGGAAAACAAGTCCAGATGCAACTATTCTCTCCATCTTAACCCATCACCCTTGGGGAGCAGTGGGCCGCCACTGTGCGGCGCCCGGGGAGCAATCTGGGGTTAAAGATCTTGCTCTGGGACCCAGAGTTGCAGTCTGTGGTAGTTGGACCCAGAACCTCCAGGACACAAGCGCTCTAACCACTAGGAGAGGAATGCGATGGTAGAAAACCATGATAAAATGTTGTGGCTAAGGGGCATTGTTTTGTTTATTTGAAAGGTTCTTATGTATAGTTATGTGTCACCAGCATGAATCCCACAGAGGTTTTGAATGTTTATGATGAAGCAAATCTATGATTAAAGTGATATGGAGTGAAATTAAATGTCTGAGAGGAATCACGATGCAGTTTGGCTTTAATTCACCACTTCATCATCTGCGTCCCAGTTCCCTCCGTTTCCAAAATAAGAGAACGCCCCGAATCAGAGCCGTGAGGAATGCACCTTTTCCCATCAAGTTTATCTTTTATAGATCCCAACGTTTGCGTGGAAGGTGACGTACGTCCGTTTCAGGCCCGTTTTCGGCGTAAACAAGCTTTATGAATGAGACCCCTGGTTGGTCATTGGGTTCTCTCCCCGAATGCTTTTCTGTTTGAAGTCTGACAAAATGTTTCTGCATAAATAAAAAATATCTGTGCTGTTATTTTAGATTCTTACCTAAAAAGTGACGGAGTTAAAAGTGACAGATTGATTTCCTGAACCCTCAACCCCACCACCGCTGCCTAGAAACATTAAAACGGATACACAAAATAAATTCTGTTTAATCTGTTAGTTTTGGCGGTTCTCTCCTTTGTTCCCTCCTGAACAGAATGTCGTTAAATAACTGTCAGGATGAGCTGTGATCACTTCAGGTCAACGGCAGAGATCAGCTAGAAGGGAGCTCCACTTGTGATCGGGTTCTGTTGGAGTTCGGGTTGATCGTTAAAACGTTGATATTTCTGCTGTAGTGACTCAGCTCTGCAGGTCCAAACAGGGCAGGTCCTCACGCTGCTCTTATGGAAACCCTTTCACTGCCTGCCGGGAAGTTTCAGTCAGATTTCATTAACAACTGTTTTAAATCGACCGCAGCCTGTCGGCGGTGAAACACGCTCGTTTGTACCCTTCAGGCGACGCCCACTTACATATTACTTTGTATGCAGGACGCATAAAACAGACAAGTATACTTCAAGTTATATTTTATCTACTAAAGGCAGAGAAACTGTTACAGACACATCAGCTGATGGGCTCTTGATCGGCAAGCAGCCCCGATCGCTCATCATTCAAACATTATAAAGGTGTTTAGGTTCCTGTGATGTTCTCACATCTCTGTGTAGACACTGTGTGAGGTCATGCTTGTTTGTCAGCCTGCAGCTGTGTGAAGGGGAGCTGCAGCGACGGCATGGACGGGACCGGGCAGTGCGACTGCCAGCCGGGCTGGGAGGGAGATCAGTGCCAGAACAACATAGGTGAGTTCCTCCTCCTCCTGAAGCGTCTGTCTGTGAGCTCAGCATCAGCAGCGCATTCCTAGAGATGATCAGAACCACATGATGGACATAATGGAACCATATGGACCAGGAACCTTTATTCAGGTCTATAACAGAGTTAAAGCCGCACACTATATGGAATAAAGATAATATCTCTGTGGTTCCAATGAAACGTACCATCTGCATTTAACCCGTTCTTCAGCGGGCCCCCACTGGAGGCCCCCAGGGAGCGTTCTGGGGCCCAGGGTGGCAGTCGAGGTGACATGAAGCGAAGAACTTTCAAAGTTAAGCCGGGTGTCGGCTCTGTACCGAGGCGCCGCCTGCTTCTCTGGGCCTGAGGGTGTCTAGGATGGACCGCAGGACCCAGGGAGCGTGGACTGTGGTCAAATGGGTCGATCGGATCTTTGTTGGAAGAACTGAAGCACAAAGAAATTTCAATTTCAATTAAATGTTATTTATATAGCGCCAATTCACAACACAACACATCATCTCAATTCTCTTTCCAAAGTCAGCTTCCATCGGATCCTCCAGGTTGGTCAGAAAGTTTCCTCTCTAAGGAAACCCAGCAGGTTGCATCAAGTCTCTCCAAGCAGCATTCACTCCTCCTGAAAGAGCGTAGAGCCACAGTGGACAGTCGTCTGCATTGTTGATGGCTTTGCAGCAATCCCTCATACTGAGCATGCATAAAGCGACAGTGGAGAGGAAAACTCCCCTTTAACAGGGAGGAGAACCTCCAGCAGAACCAGAACCAGGCTCAGTGTGAACGCTCATCTGCCTCCACCCACTGGGGCTTAGAGAAGACAGAGCAGAGACACAGAAAGCTCAGAAGCTCACATTGACCCAGGAGTACTTTCTATGTTAGAGAAGACAGAGCAAAGACACAGAAAGCTCAGAAGCTCACATTGACCCAGGAGTACTTTCTATGTTAGAGAAGACAGAGCAGAGACACAGAAAGCACAGAAGCTCACATTGACCCAGGAGTACTTTCTATGGTAGATGGTAATAGAGGATGATCTGCCTCCCCTGATGATGTCACAGCTAACAGAACACCAGACCAGGTGTACCTTCTATGGAGAGAAAAATGACAGAGAACAAAAAGTTAAAAGCTGAAATAACAACAAACAATGCAGATTGGAGAGCAGTAGGAGAACTCAGCGGAGTGAGAGAAATAGACCCTGATGTCCTCCAGCAGCCTAAGCCTATAGCAGCATAACTATAGAGGTAGCTCAGAAGCATCCGACCCGCCGTCCAGAACCAGCACCTGCAGCCAGGCTCTGTGGTGGCAGTGTTGATCCAGCAGAGAGTTCAGAGCAACAGCCGCTGCTCCATCTTGTTCAGGGCAAAGGAAAACCACGGTCCATAGGCATAACTGAGGAAGAGGAGGGTACAGCTACTGGAGTTCTGACCTCCCCCCACAGTGAAGGTTGGAGACGTTAGAAACCAAAACTGGGTCAACAGCCCTGCGCTGGGGGACGCCTCAGGAGGCGTTCTGGAAGACGGGGAGCGAAGAAGAGTTCCTGGTGTTCAGGGTTTGGAGAAGAAAGGGGGACTTTAGAACCTAGGAGAACCTGAAACAAACTACTTCTTTATTTAAAGTGCAGGAATTAAAACATCCATATTTTCTCCTGATTGTGTGTTTTAACAGAAAAGGATTGCTTTTATTTTAGGTGCTAAAGTCTGAGCGGATGTTAATGTCGGCGTGTTTCCAGGCTCCGTCTCTGAGGCGTGCCGGCGGTGCCACGCCCAGGCCCAGTGTGTGTCCGGCGTCAGCTGCCAGTGTAAACCTGGATTTGAGGGCAACGGTACTTTCTGCAGCCCGGTTCCACGTGAGTGATGTTCTGCAGGACTATTGGGCTCCTCTTTAGAAATTAAAACTTAACCTAGAAAAGCCACATCTGCTCCCGGCTGCCATCACACAGTCAGCATCGTCTCCATTTGGTCCTGATTGTGTTCAGTCACGGGATCAGACTTTGGTTACAGCGCTCACAGCGTGGACACATTAATATAATAATAATATAAAACTGTGTTTTTTATGTCGAGAAGAGAGAAAGGGGGAGGTTGTGATGGAGGAAATATGATTATTTGGTTCCACAGCAGAGTAGCTGTGCATCAGAGAGACACTCTGTAGCGCCACCTGAAGGTTAAAGTCTAAACAGTTTGTGTCCAGGATGTCTGGGGTCTGCAACCCTGATTGGTTGCTGCCGTTTGGACCGATGGACGAGCTTCAGACCGGTGAAGGTTGAAGGCAGGAAGTCCAGTCTCTGCCGGGTCCTCTGAAGGAATATTACTGCGCTGCATGATTTAAATGTTTCTGTTGAAACACGTTTGATTCAGATTGTTGCAGTTTCAGCCAAAGCCTGGTCATCAGCCAACAGCTGGAACCAGGCGTGCTGTTGCAGGAAAACGTCTGAATCATGCAGGGCAGCTTGCCTTTTTGGACCAGGGTTGAAAACACAAGCGTGGTCTCGTGTTTTCACGTTACAGAACCCTGACGATCCAACAGAGATGAGTAGATTTTCTGTGTTTCCTGCAGCTGTTTACCAAATAAAAGTGGCTAATATAGCTTAAAGGAATAAAAGATCTGCAGACTCTGCTCATGCACACGTTGCCTCAGACAGGATCTTCATTCTCAGCCAATAGTTGCCAAGTTCAGTCAGCAGCCGAGCACCAAACTTTGTCCTTCACTGTCAGCCTGCTGGTTCTGGTTGGATCCGTCTGACCCAGCTCTGGTTCAGAAGACTCACCTCTGCTGCAGGAGCAAGGCTTCCTCCCTACACATCACAAAATGACCTAAAACAGCATAAAAGTCCCGTTTTTGGTTATATTTCTCACAACCTTTTGTTTTCAGTCAAATATCTATTTAATTATGTTAAAAGCTTTCCAGAACGGAGGCAGGAAACACGTCTCTGCTTTGACAGATGATTAAAATTAAGAGTTCTGGTTCAATTTTTCCTGGTCTGGAGGAGCAACGTATGAAATAGCAATTATGTTTCCAGCATTTTAATTTTGATAAATAATTGTTGCATGATAATAAAATGCTATAAGCAGCAGAATGTTTCTGCACTCTGACTATATATAAAAGATGGATTAAAGTTGATACATTTGGAATTTTGCTTCCATCGTCAAATTACAGCAAATATAACTTTATTTCAAAAGGAAAACGGTTTACAAATTAAATCCAGTTACACAGAATCAAAGTTCAAGTCAGTCCAGTTCCTTCCGGTGCGGCCCAATTATTAAATCACATTCAGTTTTAGTCTTTAATAACGGCACGATAAACTCCTTCAGCTGACCCTAATAACTCCAGTTGATACAAAGTTATCTGAGCCTGTTTTGAGGCCGACAAGAAGACCTGAAATCTGAGCCAGACGTTGTTGCATTTAAAGGTTTATTCATGAAAACCTGGGTACAGAGCAGCTCTGCAGGAAGGAACCGAGCCGGCTGCTCACAGCAAGGTGACAGGCAGGAGGGCAGAGGCAGGATGACGGATCCAAGGGGCAAAAAAAAAACAAAAAAAACAATCCTGGTCTAGAAATCATGGCAAGGCAGGAAAATCCAGGAAAACAGGACTGAGGTCAAATCAAGGTAATTAGGCATGAAAGGAAAGCTGGTCATCTACTACCAAAAAGCTTTCAACAATCTATAAAGGTGCAGGGAACAGGTGTGTGAGATCAGCTGATTAAAGCTCAGCGGGGCGGCAGGTGAGGTGAATAATCCTGATGACGTCAGCAGAAGATATTTGGCAGAATGGAGACAGGCCGGACTTTGGCACCATCGGAATACCCTTAATAACATCTCCTAGCTCCTACCTCCTAACTCCTGCTCCTTGACTTTGACCTTTTCTGGGTCAGCAGAATTCCATCAGGGAGGAAAGGAGCTTCAGCTGCTGAGCTGATTCCAGACTTCAACTATGAAGTCATTAGAGACGGAAACATGGAGGATGGAGTCAGAAACGTGGAGGATGGAGTCAGATCCGGGCCTACAGCCTTCTGGAAATGAGCCACAACGTGCCGGTCTAAGCTCTACCGACGTTGTAGTTGATGTCCGTGAGGTGGCTATGCTGATACATCATGTCCCGCAAAGGATTGTGGGATACTGACGAGGCGGCGTGTTGATTCTTCCTGTCTCATTCAGTAAGGCCCGCCTCACCCGGTTCAGAGATTTAGCAGCAAAGGAAGAAAACAATTATCAGAGACAAAACACTTACAACCTTTGCTAAAATCCCATTTTAGTAGATCCTGGAAGCCACCCTTCCCTGCCGGTTGTGATCTTGTATCTGAAGAATCCCACCCAGAGGCACACATGTATGGCAAGCCGATTTAACATAAATTCGGTTTCGTCTAACTATCCGTTATTACATTACAGATATCTTAAAATGCATTTTGACTAGACAAAACTACATTTTGACTATCCGGAATGGTAATTTAAGATATCTTTATTTACATTCTGACTAGGAAGAATAATAATTCAAGATATCTTAAATTACATTTTGACTAGTCAAAATTCCTTTCAAGATATCTCAAATTACGTCACCGGATTCGTTATTGAAAGCGTCACACATCCGTAATTGTAATTTAAGATATCTCGAACGTAATTATGGCTAGTGATAAAGATTGGGTTTACCTGCCTGCTGTTACATGTCCATTGAAAACCCATCTTACCCCGGTTCCAGATTTGGCCGCAAGTGAGAAAACCATAATCAAGAGATAGAACAGTTTAATATGCATATTTAATTCATAGAAGTTAAATATGGAGACAGAGTTTACATTACCAATAAAGATGATTTCACCGCACTGTTGCGAAGTCTGTCTAAGTCTAAGTTTTACCAAGACATTCCTTTTTGCTACAGTGTCTGCCCTCCTCTAAGTTAGAGAGGGAGGGGTGATCTATTCGAACAAGGAAACTCTTCTGGCCCACTCCCCCTCCTGGGGGCCATAAAACGCCATGTTTATCTTACGCTGGAGCAGGAAGAGACAGACACCACTCTGCTTGACTAAGATATTTTCTTAACACTAGTCAGAATTACAATTTAAGATATCTGAAATAAGACATTGCGTGTAAGCCCCTTATTGGCTGTAAGCTGTCCAAATAATTGCCTGAACATTCAATGGCGCTGGCAGTTTTCGACAAAATTGTAAGAAAATGCCACAATATAGAAAGAGCTTTTTCATTATGGGATATGCAGAGAGCGGGAAAATAGTATACTTGAAGAATGCTTAAGAAATTTGCAAAGAATTTCAGATTTACTTTCTGCCGACACAATGCACTGAAAAACGGCTAGCTGAAAGCGCTACTATCGACTCATGTCCAAGCTGGAAATAAGGAATATTCTTCAGCCCGGGCCAGTTCAGTTAATAACCAGATGCAGTTTTTATACTGTGGTAAAGCATCTGCCTCTTTGGAAATTATGGTAAAGCCAGCTAGCTCTTGATTTTGACATGCTAGACGGCACAAGGCATTACAGCACCCTCCTTTAGCTCCTCTGAAAACAAAAGCGCGCACCTCTGGTTCATGTGTGATGAAATATGGCAAGCCGTTTCGTAATTCAAGATATCCGTAACGTCATTTTGACTAGTCAGAATGTCAATTTAAGATATCTTAAATGGAAAAGCTGAATAATTCAAGATATCTCTAATTCATTTAGAGATATCTTAAAAGGAATTTTGACTAGTCAAAATTACAATTCAAGATATTTTTACTAGTCAAAACTGCGTTTCGCCTATCCAAAAATACATTTAAGATATCTTGAATTATGGTGGCATTTGAGATATCTTTAATTAGAATTATGACTAGTCAAAACTAAATTTAAGATATCTTGAATTGTAATTTTGACTAGTCGTAATTTAATTGTATATATATCTGAAAAGGGTATTTCAGATAGTCAGTAATTCATTCGAGATATCTTGAATTGACGTCTCCATACAACTCAATGGTAAATCTGATGTCATTTCGACTAGTCAGAATGTAATTAGAGATATCTCGAATAGGTATTTTGACTAGTCAAAATTCAATTAGAGATATCTTAAATTGCTAAAACGTCTAGTCATAAAACAATTTGAGATATCTCGAATGTAAGGGCGAGACAAACGAATTTATGTTAAAATGGCTTGCCATATACATGTAATAGCCTGATCAGCCCCTCACAGGGTGTCCGGGGAGGGGGAGGGGCACACTTCAGTCTATATGCCGCTAATCTCCTCAAGCAAAACAGATCCTCAAGTGTTAACTCAGGAACTAACTTTTAATTAATAGTCCAGGTGGTTTTAAGATTCTACCAGGAATCCACCCACATCAGCGGATTCGTAGGAGTTCCTGAAGACCAACGTTTCTGTGTTTTATAGGAACGTAATGAAGTTAGCATGCTACTACTGAACCAAAGCTAATGAATAAAAACCATAAACATGTAAAACATTAAAGTAAATGAAAGCAAAACTTTTTAACCTTGACTTCAGGATGTTGTCAGTCTCACGCTGAGCCATTAGACCCGGTCCAGTTAGCCTCCCGCTAACCAGCGTCTGGAAGACTTCAGAACCGGGTCCATATTCTCTAGGTTCTTAGTCTTAGTGAGGACTTCAGAACCGGGTCCATTTTCTCTACATTCTTAGTCTCAGTGAGGACTTCAGAACCGGGTCCATGTTCTCTACGTTCTTAGTCTTAGTGAGGACTTAACAACCGGGTCCATGTTCTCTACGTTCTTAGTCTTAGTGAGGACTTCAGAACCGGGTCTATGTTCTCTACGTTCTTAGTCTTAGTGGAAGGACTTCAGAACCGGGTCCATGTTCTCTACGTTCTTAGTCTTAGTGAGGACTTCAGAACCGGGTCCATGTTCTCTACGTTCTTAGTCTTAGTGAGGACTTCAGAACCGGGTCCATGTTCTCTACGTTCTTAGTCTTAGTGGAAGGACTTCAGAACCGGGTCCATGTTCTCTACGTTCTTAGTCTTAGTGAGGAATTCAGAACCGGGTCCATGTTCTCTACGTTCTTAGTCTTAGTGAGGACTTCAAAACCGGGTCCATGTTCTCTACGTTCTTAGTCTTAGTGAGGACTTCAGAACCGGGTCCATGTTCTCTATGTTCTTAGTCTTAGTGAGGACTTCAGAACCGGGTCCATGTTCTCTACGTTCTTAGTCTTAGTGAGGACTTCAGAACCGGGTCCATGTTCTCTACGTTCTTAGTCTTAGTGGAAGGACTTCAGAACCGGGTCCATGTTCTCTACGTTCTTAGTCTTAGTGAGGACTTCAGAACCGGGTCCATGTTCTCTACGTTCTTAGTCTTAGTGAGGTCTTCAGAACCGGGTCCATGTTCTCTACGTTCTTAGTCTTAGTGAGGACTTCACTGAGGACTCACTGAGTTAGGAAACCTGTTTATCCCCAGATGAAGTTCAATGATTTAATGAACAAAGAAACGTTTCTAGAAGGTCCGACAGCTTGAAAGGAAAACGCGTTAAA
Organism: Fundulus heteroclitus; assembly: GCF_011125445.2. Classification (NCBI taxonomy): domain Eukaryota; kingdom Metazoa; phylum Chordata; class Actinopteri; order Cyprinodontiformes; family Fundulidae; genus Fundulus; species Fundulus heteroclitus. Next base: position 2,785,009 of record NC_046380.1, on the reverse strand, counting down.
GTGTTTTCCTCAGCTGCCACAGTTTGAGGCCAGTGGAGCAGGTGTGCATCCAGGGGTTTGCAGGTACAGATGCCTCCCAGCTGTTAGCCAATCAGGTAAGAGTGTCATGCATCCCGCTGCAGCTCCAGACCTCTGCTCCGAATACAACGGCGGATGTGACCTCAACGCCGACTGCAACCAGACGGGGCTTGTCGTCAACTGCACCTGCCGCGCGGCTTACCGAGGAGACGGCTTCTCCTGCGAGCCGATCAACAGGTGAGGTTCCTGATTCAGACGGACTTCCACCTTCGGGTTCCTCTGTGATGTGAACGTGAGACGCTGTTCTTGTCTCCAGATGTGTTGAGGAGCCGAACGGTGGCTGCAGTGACCTCGCTTCCTGCAGGTTCACTGGACCGGTGAGTAATGACTCCAGTGGCAGCCATTTTATTTGTTACAGTTCATTTATGTGGCGTCGTTTCACAACAGAAGTCATCTCAAAGTATTTTTTCCAAAAAAAGTAAATTCAATCGATCCTAGTTAGCAAACAATAAGATCAATTTCAGTTTATTATTCAGGTTGGGTAAAAACTCTTCCATCTCAGGACACCCAGCAGATTGCATCGAGTCATTGACCTGCTGCCTTCAGGATTCAAGATAAACTTAAATGTCCTCATGGGGCAGTTTGTTTTGCAGCCAGCAGGAACCAGAGAAATGGGTTCAGCACTGAAAGACTGGGTCAGCTGTATCATCTATAGGAGAACATGAAGCTGTTGACAGCAGCAGCTCAGCCGGCTGTAGCTACTAAAACGGAGAAAACATAAAGTTTAAAGCCGAAATACCAGCAAATAATGTAAAACTGTCTTCAGCAGATTCTCAGGACAGAAAGAAATACAGCTGCTGCAGAATAAACATGAAACATCATTAAAAACTGTTTAAAATTGAGCCTTTGTCCGTCTTAGATTAACACCATTTTTGTCAACGTTTTTTTTTTATTGAAAGAATATGTTAAATCAGACCCAGAAACCCAAACGTCCACCTGCCAGATTTAGAGACAAAAGTAATTAAAAATAAATAAATAAACACAGTGACAAAACTGTGTTTAAACCTACACTGCAAAAAAGGAACTAAAAATAAGTAAAAATGTCTTGAAATTAGTGTATTTTTCCTTGATTCGAGCAGGTAGATAAGACTATTTGCCAATAGAATGAGATTTTTGCACGTGAAACAGGAACAATTCATCTCTAAAATAACATAATTAGACACCCTGCACTTGAAATAAGACAATAGAGATGAATTGTTGGCAAATACTCTTATTTACCTGCTCTAATCAAGGAAAAATACAATGATTTCAAGAAAATTTCACTTAATTTTCGTTCTGTTTTTGCAGTGTACTGTCGATGTTAATTGTGAACATTCCCACTTTAAGCTGATTCTCAGCTTTAACTCTGATTTATCTGGGTCCTCCAGAATGAGCGGAGGTGTGAGTGCCTGCCGGGGTACGTGGGTAATGGAGTCCAGTGTCTAGAACGGGTGGTGCCCCCTGTTGACCGCTGCCTGGAGGCGAATGGAGACTGCGACCCCGTGGCCACCTGCAAGGACCTCCATTACCATGGTAACGCATCGGTTTCATTCTGCATCTGATGCTTTCGGGCCGCCGCCGCCATTTTATCTCCATTCCGTTTTCATACTGCAGGAACCGTGGGTGTTTTAAAGGTTCTTCTTCAGTTCCCGCCTCTGAGCGGCTGGTTTCCTGCTCCATGGGAACCCAGAAGTGTTTGAGGGGGATGTTGACCGTTCAGTCGTCCACTTCTCCTGTTTAAAGGAGAAGTCCGGTCAAAATCAGAATTCAAACTGCTGAAAGTACTTTAAATATAACATTATTATATATTGTTCAATAAATTTTAAGCTTTTTTAATTAAGAGTAGTTTTCATTTGAAGGTCCTTTTATGGGGGCCCCCATCTTGGTGAAGAACAGTACTGCCTCCTCCCAGTTTGTGACGTCACTGTGCGGGATCGGCTGTAGAGCAAGTCCCAATGCCCTATCTGTACCCTTGTACTTGTAAATAAATATCCGTTTTCATGTCGAAATATATTAAGCATTTAAATTAATACTAATTTTACATTTTAGGGACATAAAAGGACAACAAATAAGCTTTAAAGTATGGTTTATGGGTTGGGTTCTGCAATGTTATCAGATGAGTATAAAACTCATCGTTAGAACCAATCTCTGCTCAAAATGGTGATCTGCACCGCCTAATCTACTTTCAGCAGTTATCATCAGTTATTGCAACCATAAACTGCAGAAAATACGGGCAGAGCGGCTCATTCTGAGTTTCAGTGCGTTATGAGGCGGAGGGATATTTCAACGTCACTTAGTTTAGAGCCCAAACAATCGACTTCACTTTCAGAAACAAGCCCAAAAAAACTGCAACCCACAACTCATGAAATTTACAAGCAATTTTAGAAAAAATAAGACCAAAGTCGTATAAAATAAGTGGGCTTTGCAGCAGTGGGCATTCTTTCTAAGTGTGTCGTATCCCTCCGCCGCTCTGGTCGGGTAAACAAATATTTCAGCATATTCTACATGAATAAAAAGAATAACCTACCAAAAATCCTCGCTCTCATGTCATGTTCAAAACATTCTTCTTCGAAATGTTGGCTGCATATGACGTTGTTTCTCTCTGGCCAGAAGTTAGATGGCAAATCCTCCCTCTTCAAGTAGGTAATCCAACAAAAGAACAAGGTGGATCATGAATGGGAAAAGTGAAAAAAACTAAACTAATGTTTTTTCCACCTTTACCCGATGTATTGTTGCATCCAACGGCCATGCATGTGAGCATTGTTGCTTCAACAATAGCTCTCAGAATTTCAATGGTGTAGTCCTCTGGAAATCCGTAATAATTGTTGTTAATCGCAGCTCTGTCCAACAGCTCCTATTGATTTAGCTGGTAAAGCGCAGTGCCTCACTGCACAAAGACATCACAGGATGTGATGTCAGATCAAGTAATGGCCGCCCCCATACACAGTGATCCAGACGACAATTCATGCTTTTATTTTCTTATTGATTAACGCTAAATTCATCAAATAACCACAAACATTTGTTGTAGTTATAGCTAATGAGCCACTGAGTTTTCCTTGTTGACCGGACTTCCCCTTTAAATGTTTATTTCTGTAATTTGGTCATGCTCACCTTAACGAGGGAGGATCGTTGGATCTGTTCAAGAATATTGTCCAATTAATTTCCTACTCTATAAAAACAAAATGACAGTTTTGACCGTCTCAAAACAAGTCAGGGACGCCGATGTTGACAAGTAAAGGTCATTCTCTTGCTGCTAAGCTAGCTCCTGCTAAGCTAGCTGCTGCTAAGGTAGCTGTTACTAAGCTAGCTGCTGCTAAGGTAGCTGTTACTAAGCTAGCTGCTGCTAAGCTAGCTGCTGCTAAGGTAGCTGCTGCTAAGCTAGCTGTTGCTAAGCATGGAGCTCGTTAGAGAACGTCATGTTTTCCAGCAGGTGGCGGTGCTCGGAGCAGGCAGAGTTTACTGTGTTATACATAACTTGGTTCATCTGTGTTTTTCCTCTGCTGTCTCCAGTTTAATTGGTTCTTTAAGTTGATTTTAAACCACGGTTGTTCTTCAGCCAACACAGCTGGAGTGTTCCACCTTCGCTCCCCGGACGGGAGGTACCAGATGAACTTCACCCAGGCAGACGCCGCCTGCCAGGCTGAGGAAGCCACTCTGGCTACGTTTAAACAGCTGGGAGACGCTCAGCAGGTAAACATAACTGCACACACGGAAAGGTCTGGTTTCATCTCCAGCGACGGGACGCTGCTCATGTTCAGCCAGCAGATACATTGGGAAGGAATGGAAAGGACAGCTTCCAGTCCAGGGTGGGCACGGCCCCCCAATGCCCGCCCATGCCGCCGGGTCTGGCTGCATGCACAACTGGTCTCCATGAGCCCATCTCCAGCTCCTAAAGTACTTTTACATCTGGCCTAGATCAGAGTTGGTGCTTGGATGGATGGAAACAGAAAGAACCAGCAGAAACATTAGCAAAAGATTAAAAACCTTCTGACTTTGATACAGATGTAGACCAGGGGTGTCAAACTCATTTCCATATGGGGCCACTTTGGCATCGTGAGGTCATAAAAAAGGGCCTGTTGCTCCTGTATAGGTGATACGTTTAATTTCATAATCAGTGAGAATGCTATGCAGCATTCTCACTGATTAAGTTCCTTCAGGTCTTGATTATTATTCCATACGTTTTTCGGCATCTAACTACTCCTGGATACTTCAACTGATTTAAACAGTTTTCGTATAAAAACGTTCAGCTCGTTCACGACATTACTGCTATGTCTTTTTGTAATTATAACTTTTATAATATTTAAAATATTTAACTTTTTGTGCGTTTTTTGCTCTCATTGAAATTGAATGGAGAATCCTTCAAATTCTTCAAATACTTCAGCTTTTTGACAGCTTACTGCTTCAGCCTACTTTCAGCTAGAAATGCCATTCAACTTTTAAAATGTAGTGATATCTTTTGGCTATTATGGTATGTTTCAGCTTTTTCATATCGTTTACCATTTTCGTATAGTACGTCTTAAAAATAATTTTGGCTTTTCAAGAAATTCAGCAAATAACATGCGTTGCTATGGTCGTCAAGGAGGCTCTTTTAGAGTGCGCACTGAAGAAATTCAACAAATTCTTCTTCTCTGAACAACTTCTTCTCACTCGCTCAATTTTCACCCTATCCTCATAAATTATACATCAAAACATAGGAATTTTTGTCTGGATTCAGAAAATTTAACCATCATTGGTGTGGGATTTATAGATTTTTCGCGAATCACCTCAGAGCGACATTAACCCGAAACCTTCCCCATTCATTTCCTATGGAGCGGTTTTCAAAAATGACACCTGAAAATCCAAAACATCACATGTTTTTGCATCGTCGCTACTCCTAAACCATTTGATGTAGAGGCATGAGACTTTCACACATTCATGTCCAGACCCTTCTGGCGCTCACAAAAAAGAAATTTTGTGGATAACTGTTACGGTTTTTCCGCAGGAACGATTTGTTCGGGAGTAGCGAATGTGCAAAATCCTTAAAGCGCTTTGTAGCTTTATTCTTCCACATCATCCACTTTTTTACATCGTCGCTGTGCCTACACCGATTTTTGTACAAACAAAAAAATGAGCTCCATAGTCCTCAAAAGCCTGCTGATACTCACATTGAAAGAATTATTTTGATATCTCTTATACTTTTTCAGCTACAGCGATTTGTTCGGGACCGTTTTTAGAGAATTTCTGAAATTCCATAAAAATCCCATTTATATCGTAATTTTTTACGCCTAAATTAAAATATTTCTAGCAAAAACCGATAGTTTGTCTTGTTCTCCTATCTGTTACGAAATAAACGCTGAAAAAATTACGTCTCTACCATTTACGGATCAGGAGATATAAAGTGTTGCGCGAGGGAAAGTTCTCCATTATAATCCAATGGGACTTATTCTGAGCAAAGTGTCTGCACTTGAGTAGACAGGCCCGCTGCAGGTGTCAGTGAGTTTCCATGACGACGGAACTCTGAGGGCCAGAGGGAAAGGCTCCATTGGGATAGAATGGCAACTTTCAACGCTCACTGCAGTGGCTGTGATTAATGTAGGAATCTGAAATTCGCACAGTCACTTCCTCTTATCATTTTAAAATTTTGAAGCCATGTGTCACTTTTCTGTCCCATTTTGGATTTCACATGCTTTCCTATTGGGCCTTTGCTTCCAACAGGACCTGGCATGATGCCCAGAGACGACCCAATTGGCCAATACAGCACCACCCACATGTGGGAAATGGCACCACTGACCATTTTGGTCAAATGTTGAGTTCTGGGCCCAGATGTGGTGAGGCTGAGTTGCTAAAGGAGGCCAATCTGAACCATGAACTTTGGTCACGTTTGGTGACATTAAGTATTGGCACCCCTTTTTGAGGCACTTCCCAGTACAGGATTTGGACCAAACTGACAGAGTACAATCACCCGGTGATACTGAACACAACCTTGTTAGCGGCTAACGGTTAGCATGTTGCTAACCAGAAGTAGCTCTAGGAAGCTCGTACAAACTTCTGCTTCACAGAGTCTGTACTTCCTTTAGAGAGAAAGCTCCACAAGAAATTTGGCCTACGTTGCATAAAGCATCTCCAAGCTATGAGTTGTCAAACAAGTAGCTTTAGAAAGTGTATGGTAACTTTTACACTTTTTAAAATATTTCACTTTTTGTGCGATTTATTTGGCTGTTCCCATTGAAATCAGTGCAAATTGCTTCAAATTCTTCACATTCTTCAAATTCTTCACATTCTTCCTATACTTCCAATTCTTCTAATTGTTCTTAATCTTCAAATTCTTCTTTTTTTTCAAATTTTACAATTTTACAATTTCTTCAAATTCTTCAAAAAATTTGAAGGATTTTGAACAATTTGAAGGATTTTGAAAATTTTGAAAAATTTGAAAAATTTGAAGAATTTGAATTTTTCCGGTTTTTCAAATATCTTCAAATTCTTCAAATTTTAAATTTTTTTCAAATTCCTTCAAATTTTTTTCAAATTCTCCAAAATTCTTCAAATTTTTATAATTTCTTCAATTTTTTTCAAATTCTTGAAATTCCTTCAAATTCTTGTATTTCTTCCAATTCTTCAAATTTTTCAAATTCTTCAAATCCCTTCAAATTCTTAATTTTTTTTCAAATTTTTCAAATCTTATTTCAATGTTTTCTGCATCTTCTGCTTAATCATTCTGCAGATTAGCATTCTCACTCGCTGTTACGCAGGAACAGCTTTTTCTAGTTTCATTTTAGTTCATATAAAAATGTAACATAAAAATGGCCCAGTTTATACAGTTTATCTGCAAAAAAACTTTAAACTCATCATTCTGCATCACTTTTTCTCTTTTTTTTGACATTTCTGTGTTGTTTTAATGTGTTGTGGCAAAACGACATCTAGTTGCAGGATTCTGTTAGATAAAAAAATTAACATTCACTACAAGAGGCCACTTTATATGGCTTTTAAGGACCAGATAAATTGCCTTGATGGGCCGTATTCGGCCCACGGGCCTTGAGTTTGACACATGATGTACAACATATTGCCAAAAGTATTCGGTCCTGACCTCAACCTGGCAACCTGACCTACTGGGACGAATTAAAGCGGAGACTGAGAGCCAGGCCTTCTCACCCAACATCAGGGTCTGATCTCACAGATGAGCTTTAGGAAGAACGGTCAAACGTTCCCTGAAACACTCCAGAACCTGGTGGAGCTTAACTTGTTCTGGTTTCTCATGGCGACTGCTGTTTTCATTTTCATCTGATACCGTGATTGGCTAGAACCAACCTTTGGTAGGCGGGCACAAGGTGCTGTGTCAGCCAATCAGCTCAGAGAGTTCTGCTGAAATTCCCTCCTTTCCCTGAATGGATTCGATGGGAACAGAACCAGGTTGATAACGTGCAGAATGTGTTGGACATTATCAACCCGGCTAGCCTGGTTAGCATTGAACCTTATCGATTAAAGTCACTGCAGTTCATATGCGAGTCAAGGCAGGGGAGCGAATACTTTTGCCAGTACAGCGTATTTGAGTTGTGACTTGACGCTTAGTTTCTGAGCCTGACTCTATAAAGGCAAGGCAAGGCAAATTTATTTATATAGCACAATTCAGTACAGAGACAATGCAAAGTGCTTTACCTGACATAAAGACCTGAAGATAAAATGTATCTGATAACCAGCAGTTTACTGAGTGATTAGCTGGTCCAGTTAAAGGCCAGACGGTGCTGTCCGCTCATGACCCGGTGGTCAGAACTAGAGGCTGACATTTGTTCGGGAATCCCGTGGGATGGGAGTCAGCGTTAGTGAAGATGATTTGGACGGTACAGGATTAAATATCAACGGGAGCAGACGGGAGCGGGAGCAAACCAATAGGAGGTGCATTAAACTAGAATGGATGCCAAAAAATAAAATGAAATAGAAAATAAAAAAGTAGGATCACCGCCGCCATTTAGAATGTTTTTCCAAGAAAACTAAACTATAATGCAAGAACTACACGACCCAGGAGCCAACAGTGCTTCCGATCTATGTTTTCCGCCAGCGCTCAAAAAACAGCAACGGAGGGAGAAACCTCTAGTGGCTAACTCGACCTGGAAAAGTTGAATTTGCAACGTAAAGTCAGAAGTAAGGACTTATCTATTAAACTCACAGAGCGACTGTAAAGTTGCAAATATTAACAAACTTGTTGAGAATAGTTGAAATGTCACGGTGTTAACATTCAGTTCCCTTTAGATTCAGCAATTTGAAACATAAAAGTAACTTCATTGTTCATAGGAAACAATTACTTAATAAATTTGTAAAAGGCAACATAATACCTTTTGTTTTTCAACTAAGATAGGCAATGTCTGTTTCCTTGTTCACATGTATTGTTTATTTATTTATTTATTTATTATAATACTTTAACTGGCCTTTACTATAGCTAAAAGCAGAAACCTAACTAACCCTTCATAGAAATTCAAGTTCAAAGTTTTGCCAGAAAACTTAATGAAGACAACAGGAATGGGAGTTGGAGTGATTTTACCAGGAGTGGGACTGAACACAATCTCTTCTGTGGGAGTGGGATGGGACAGGAGTGAAAATCCACTCCCGTGTCACCCTGTAGTCAGAACCAGTGTTCCTCTGAGCTCGTTAACTGCATCACCTGTACCTGCTTCTGCATCACCTGTACCTGCTTCTGCATCACCTGTACCTGCTGGCAGCAGAGCGTGACTCCGTCCTCCTTCTTCCTGTCGGGTCTCTGCAGCTCGGGATGCATTTGTGTGCCGCCGGCTGGATCGAAGGAGCCAGGGTGGGCTATCCGATCCGCTTCCCCTCCACCAACTGTGGCGACAACCATGTGGGTGTGGTCATGTACAAAGACCCGGTGGACCAGAGCAGCAAGTACGACGCCTACTGCTACAGGCTCAGAGGTACTACGGGCAGAAACTGATCTATATTTATGCATAGACGCATCCAGTCCCATAATTTATCAGAACTGGATCTGAAGGACGATTTCTCTTGACGGAATAAAGTCCGTCACACATTTAAAGAAGCAAGGAGGAGATTCTGTGTATTTCTCACCAGATTTAGTTGGCCTCACAAATAATTTACTGAAATCAATGACTATTTTTCATTTTAATCACAGTAGACATATTTGCTAAATATAAATAAATAAGTAGGCTGTTTCCTCATCAAACCACCTTATTTCTGCTTGGCGGCGGTTCCTCAGCGACCCGGTTCAGTGACCCGGTTCAGTGACCCGGTCCAGTGACTCCTCACTTCGGTACCGTCCAGTTTCTACTAATGCTGAGCTCATGTGAGGCGGAGAGGAGAAAAAAAACACAGGTCTGCAGGAACAGCAGAATTTGTCCGGACCTTAATCTCACTCAGCTGGTCTGAGAATCGGCATTTTCTGGTGGAGGAGTCGTCAAATGGGCCTGATCGGCCAATCAGGAGCAGAGCTTCGAAATGTGCAGTGCATGGCAACTACACTGCTGTTTGTAAAGTTACACAGTCTATAATAAACAGCAATGTTTCTAGGTATTTAGAGGAAGGAAAAAAATATGGGGGTTAATTTTTTTAGTCATATTTTCACCTTGTTGGCAAAATAAATATTTATCTTGTTAATTAAACATTTAGTTTGGAACTAAATGTTTGCTAAACCCTTCTCTGTCTGTAAATATCCTGCCCAGGTGGTTTAGTTTTAGCTTCACCTGGTTCAAATCCTGTAAGAATAAAAACACATTAGACTTAGATTTAGACAACTTTATTGTCATTTTGTATTACAGAACGGAATTTCTTTGGCATACAGCTTGAAAAAAATCACAGTTAATTGCAGCAAGTTTCAGGATAAAGATGCAGCAGTGATTTATGTAAACAATTGAAATGGCTTCAGCAGTTCTAGCAGTTCAACAGTCTGATGGCAACAGGGAAAAAGCTTTTGCTATGAAGCACATTTTGTTATCTGATAATTAATTTGTTAATTAAATAAAATAGTCAACAGATTAGTCAGTAAAATAAGTGGTAGTTGCAGCTCAAGCTATAGTGTCTCCTGTTGGACGGATTGTTTATTTATATCTATATAGACCTTAATAATTAAATAATGTGAGCTTTGAATTGAGTTTTTTGTTGGATGTTTCTGCCATTTAAAAGGCATTTTGCGATAAATGTTTGTTTTTTAAGTTCAGACCCTGTTTGTTGTTCATGCTGATGTCTCTGTGCAGACGTGTCGTGTTCGTGTCCTGAAGGATACGTTGGAAACGGGGACTTCTGTAACGGCGTCCTGACCAGCGTCTTGGCAACAAACGCCAACTTCTCCATCTTCTACAAGGTGAGTTTAAAAACCACAGAATCAGCAGCGCAGCCGGACCACGGTGTCTTTTATAAGGGCGACCTATTGGTTAAACTATTCTCCTGCTTTTTTTAATATGTGTAGAAAGGCTTTAAAATGTGAAAATGTGTGATATTTTAACAAGCAGGGAACTTTTTCAATATTCTTCTTTTCTATTTTATCAATCTGATTTTTTTTGTCGAGCCCAAAGTGAGAAAGAATGGAAGAAATCATATTAATCAAATTCAAAACATGTATTGTGACTGCATCCCTGACCATTTTATGCTGCTGCTTACAACCTATTTTTAGATACAGACAAAAAACACTGAATTCAAACTCAAACATTTATTCAACCAACTTTTTACCAAAAGGCGTGCTCTCTGACCTCTCTGAAGGGGGCGGAGCCTCTTCTGACACGTTAATCTGGTTATTAATTAACTTTGGATAGAAACTAAAATTGTAAAACAGTAAATTACCTGGACACATTCATCACCATCTGCTGTGGACTGAATGAAAGATCTGATCCAGCTGGGTTTTTAATTTCCTCACTGTCTCCAGATTAAAAAAATTAATCTTTCCTGCTCCTCAGATCGCCCGTCGTCTCAGATTAAAGTCCGGCTTCTGTCGAGGTTCTTTCTGTGGGACTGTACACAACTTTTATTCCCGTTGATGTTTTCTTTTTTTTTAGTCTTTAAACTAATTTAGTCTTTTTTTTGTTTTTTTTTTACAACAAAAAAGATGTTAAAGAAACTCATCAGAGTCAGGGTTTTAATTTTTCTTTTAAAATTAAACATTTGAGCGGAAATGATAAGAATAACTAAAATCTGGACAGAAATGGAAAAAGATTTTCATGCAGCTCCTGCCTGAAAATCAGAGGTGAGTAATAATTATATGTATGTTTAGTCGAGTAACATTTTACAGTTTAATGTACTTCTGTGAGATGTTTTACTGCAACATCTTTTGCTCTTCTACTTCTTAAATAGAAATACCTTTGTTCTGTTACTGTCTAACGATGGGAAATTTGGCCGTGAAAAACAGAGAAGAGCTACATTAAAAGTTAAGCTGCACATGAGAGGAGGAAGACTTACCAGAAGAGGGAGAACACAGTTCACTAATAGATTAATAGATAATACAGCATATAAATTTCAAGTTAAAGTTCAGAAAGTGCTGAGTCAGCTAACAATCTCAAGCTGCCTACAGCCTGGCCGTTCTGTTCGTGACCTGAAAAGGTTTTCAGGCTCTTCGTTTTCTTCCTGTAGCTGCTCTTTCCTTCTCTGATCTCAGTTCTCCTTCATTTCTTGACCTGAAAGCTGCTTCTTCTCCTTTAGCAAAGCTTTTATCTCAGGGTTTATTCTGGGCTTGCTGTTGGAGAACAGCCTGACTTAATGAGACTCCAGTAAAGTCCAACTGCAGTCGATGTAGTCCGTTTGAGGATGGCAGAGAAGCTCCACTTCGTAATGAACCCGGCCGACTGGAAGAGCTCTAAAGAAAACTGAACAGTAAAGAAGAATCTGGATGAACTTTGTGTGTTTTAGTTGCTGTTGGACTACAGCGGCTCGTCCTCTGAGGGCAGGCAGCTCATCGACGTGCTGGATCACAGGAAGTCTGACGTCACTCTGTTTGTTCCTCATAACTCCGGATTCACTGAGAACCAGGTGAGCTACAACCTCCACGCTGTGAGGCTAACTGTAAATAAAGACTGAAAATGTGGCGAGTGGGCCTCAGTGAGTAGCTGCTGTTCTTTTTATGTCTCCTGTCTGGCATTGTAGCTTTGAGAATTATTGTCTTAATACCAAAAACAGGTTTTATTTTCACCAGTGGAGCATTACTGCTTTCAACTTAGTGCTCCGCTTGATTTAAATCTACAAGAATCTTTATTAGATTTTATTCTGGGACTATTTCATGTTAAATGGACACAGAAACAGGTAGAAGAGAAAAAAGGACAGAAACAGACGAGAGAAAATGCTAAAAGGGAGAAAAGGAGAAAGAGAAAGAGGAGAGGAAATGGAGAGAGTGATATAACATCCTCTGAGTCTGCTTCTACACCTGCAGAGAGAGATATAAAGAACAGCAGAACCAGCTGATAAAGTATTACAGGAACACAAACAACCAACACCTTGATACCATCACTGAAGAATAAACAGGAATAATTAATACGACATGTAGAAAGTGACAGCTGAAGATAATAACAGGATTAATTAATACGACATGTAGAAAGTGACAGATTAAGGTAATAACAGGGGTTTTCTGTACAGAAGTGAGTCTGTAAGCATCTTTAGGTGTTTGGATCCAGTAGCTACTGTTACTTATCTCCAGAAAGCTCTTTGAAAGGACAGTTAATCAACACTTTTACGTCTTTTAGGGGGGAAAAAACCCGAAACCAGTCGAAGGTGCTGCAGCTTTTAGTTTCTATGCTCCTCTGGAGCAAACCGCCTGAAAGCCTGAGAAACTTTTGGCTTCTTTAAGTTCAGACTCTTTTTACCGCAGCTTACCCATAAAGTTAAACTGCTTGTTTCAACTTTGACTAATATTTAGTTTGTTCTTAAAACGTCTCTCAACCTGTTTTGTTTTGTCTCTCAACATGTTTCTTTAATTTCCTGTAAAGCTCTTATTGTATGAATAACACAACACAATAATAAATGTGCCTCGCCTCGAGCCAAACTACAGGACCACGATCCAAAACAAGCAGCAGATTTACAGCAGGACGTCTATGAAGGTCCAGAAAGCAGTCCAGACCTCTGCCTGATCAGTTGTGACCCGTTGGACCTGATCAGAACCAGCATGTGCGGTGAAACTGAGCCCGTTTCTCTTCTGTTTGTACTTTTAGACTCTTTCCGGAAGAGATCTAGAGTACCACATCTCGACCAATCACAGCAGACGACCATTTAAGGATCTAAGTCTCCAGGAAGTCATCACGTCGAGGCTTGGGTTCAATCTGACTGTTACCTACGGCAACAACGAGGTCATTACACGCAGCGAGAATCCACACCACATACAAAACGTCAAGGTGGTCAGAATAAAACTCTGAACAGGAAGTAGACTCTCACCTGAGTACTTCTGACCAATCAGCAGAGACGCTGATGAAAGTCTGAAGTTTAGACTCAAAGCTGAGGTTTAAGGAAGAGAGGTAAAGTCAGCAGAGCTTCAAACAGCAGAACCCCAACTTTTAAATAAATGTAACTTTATTCAACACATTAATACGTTTTTAGTTTTAACCGATTTCTGATTCAAATTAGTTCTGTATTTTTTAGCTCGGTGTTGATTTTTCTCTCTGAAGTGAGAAATAATCGAGGACTGTCTGCGTGGCTTTTCTTCTTCTGTGGTTTCCTCTCAGAGCTGTAAACTGGTGAACCGGCGGCTGCTGCTGGAATGGGACATCCCCGCCGTGAACGGCATCATCCACGTCCTGGAGGCGCCGCTGACGGCCCCCGCGCCCCCGGTGAGTCGCGCTGACATCATCCAGGAGCGCCTCAGTGAGACGCGGCGCTTGTTTCTGGGTCGTTCTGGTTCCTGCTGGGAAATCTGGAACCTGGAGGCCAGAATATTCTGGACTGACTGGATACAGACCATAGATCAGAGCTAAAAATACCACATATAGACAGATTTTATTAAGTGAAAAGATTAGAACTGGTGATCAAATTTAACAGTTTAATCTGTTAATGTTCCTCTAAGGAATCAGACAAAAAAAAAACTACAATAATTTGTAGAAAGATTGAACATAGATGCAACTTCTCCTTTGACCTCACAAGTGTTTTTTTTTCTTCGAAAAACACAAAAAAACATCTGGCCACGGCCACCAGGGGGCACTGTAACGCGCCAGCCTCTCCTGATTGGCTGCCTGCTGCTCTGTTGCCGGGCAGATTTACAGCAGACGGCCCAGTTTAATTTGTTGGAACAGTTTTCAGGAAACTAGGATTCAATCTGCTGCTTTTGCCAAACATCAGAACGCGGCTCCGTTTTCCTGATGAAGAGCAGAAGAAGAAGAAGAAGAAGTGATCAGTCAGATGGTCGGTTCCGTTTATCATCTGGGCCCAGCCGGGTCCACAAACCCAGCTGAGTCGCTATTGAAGCCTGGGAAACCCTGTAGCCGGTTCCGTGGATGATAGCAGAACCGGGTTTTTAATCACCCAGCTGTGGACCTTCTTATCCCTACAGCCAGTCAGTGTTTCTGGCATTTAATTAGATATGAGTCCAATCAGAACCAGAAGGTATTAATACCTGTAGCTGGAAAAAATTATGTTCTAAAAGAATATTTTGTTAAACGAGCCTTGGAGTCTTGACCCGGTCCAAAGTTTCCTAATATTTCACCGTATGTCCTTGAAAGGAAAGCGCGTTGGATCAGAACCGTTCTCCAGTTCTGGATATAACCTTAGAACCGGTTACTTATTTTGGCTCCAGTGATTCCCACTCAGAGACGCTCGGCTCTAACCGTTTTGGACCTACCTGTTTTCTCCAGGTTATCCACAGCAGCTCCAGAGGCCACGCCCACTCCAGTGGCATAGCGGCGGCCATATTGGTTTCCCTCTTGGCTTGTGTGTTGGCGGCTCTGGGATACTACGTCTTCAGGCACAAGATGGACGCCTTCCGCTTCCACTACTTCAAAGTAAGACCTCCCAGCATGTTCTGACCCGTTTGGGTCGAAGGTTTGTTACCTGTGAGGTTTTAGGGTCCTTTTTTTTTTCTATCTACATTTTATTCCTACTTGCTTTTATTCTGTTTTATTTTGCTATATTTTAATCTTGTAAAGCACTTTGCATTGTCTTTGTAGTGAATTGTGCTATATAAATAAATTTGCCTTGCCTTGCCTTGCCTTCATAAACGCTGCTGGAGGAAACGTTGTCACTGTGATGCTTTACTGAAAAATCTGGGCTGAACCAGAACATCTAGAATACTTGGACCCATCCAACCTGAAACCAGAACTTTTACATAAACCGTGCATATTTATTCTCACATTTACCCCAAAGCTATAATTCTATCTCCAGAAAACAGCATTTCTAGAAGGTTCTGGGTAAACTGTTGGAGCAGTGGTTCTGACCCGGCTGCTGTTTCTTCTGTGACAGAACGAGGATGAAGATGCTGCTGCAGGCGGACCGCCCAAACCAACGCTGCTCTCCATCCCTAATCCTCTGTACAGCGGCTCCAGAGCCTTCGCCGAGCCCTTCGGGGTGAGTCCATCTGCGTGGTTCTGGTCAGAGTTTGGGTTCTGCTTATCGCGGTCAACATTTCATCAGAACCAGTCCTGTTTCTGTCTCAGCTGAACCTCTTTTTAGCCACGGTAACGGACCTCCAGATGTTCTCTCTGTCTCACAGGACACAAGTTCTGCAGCAGAACCGGCTGAGCCCGAAGAACCTTCAAAGATCCTGGACTTGGACCAGTGAGACCAGTTTACCGGCATGTTCTGAAAACAGCCGACTCAGATTCTTCACAAAGAAAATAAAGATGTTGACCAAAAAAACGTCTGATTAAATGTTTTATTAGCAGCGCCTCAAACATCAGAACTGAGGTCCATTGGGTCCTTTGGTTCTGAGATCTCATCGGCCAGCAGGGGGCGCCGCCTCTGGCTACAGACACTGACATCTGCAGGAATTTATGACTTGTGTCAAAGCCTCTGCTCCTTTGGGAGACTGCCTTTCTAACTTTATTTAGGCATATTATGATTATTAAGTTTATAATTATTAATAAATCCTGCAGAAGATTCTTCGTTCTGTTGAGGGCCGGTCCGTTTATGGACCGGTTCTGGACCGTCTAACATCTTTAACCACAGCCCGTTTGGCCACAGCTGGGGTCTTCTGGGTCGGGTCTACAGGGACCTGCTGAAATGTTCTCATACCTGGAGCTTTTTCACATTTCTGCAACATTTCAACCACGAAACAAATGATTTTATTTCATAAATTAAATATGAAATGGAAAGAAAATGTTTCCTGGTTTCTAACATCAGTTACAGATGAATCTGAAAAGTGTGGCATGCATGAGTCCAGCTGTTCTGGTTCTGGTCTCAGATGTTCTTCAGAGAACCACCAGCATCATGGAGACCAGGGAACCCAGCAGACGAGTCAGGGAGGAAGTTCTGGTCCAGTTTACAGCAGGGTCAGGTTCTACAGAACCTCCCAGAGTTCTGATCATCATCTGGACCTGGAGAGAGGATGGACCACCTGCAGACCTACCAGGACATGGACGTCCACCAGAACCAATGGTGTTCAACTAGTTGGACCATAAGGAGCGGTGTCGTGGTTCAGCACAGCTGGACCCATCTAGCCCGTCCTTACTGGTACCGGTATGAGCAGAACCCAATTTAATCAGGATTTAAAAGGTCAGAAATAGTAAAATTTTTCCCTGAATCTCTCCAAGCTGGAAGCTTTAAATTTTCTAAAACACCGACATTCTTTTCCCACAAAATCTGTATAATATGATTGAACTTGACATTGTAAAGTGCCTTGAGATGACATGTTTCATGATTTGGCGCTCTATAAATAAAATTGAATTGAACAAAATTTTTGGTTTCACAGCTTTTTAAACACAAGATGCCATTTACACCTGTGGCTCGTTAAATATGCAGATTCCTTCTGTCTCTGAGCGTCTATCATAGTGAGGTGAGTAGAGCAGCCAATAATAGTACTCAAGTCAGAGCAGCGGTACTTCAACATATTTATACTCAAGAGTAAAAAGTATTCAATAAGAAGGCTACTCCAGTACTGAGTACCCAATAACTATGCAGACAAAAGGTATAAGGTTATGTGTAAATTCTGGTATTTTAAAGACAAAAGAAACACTTTTCTAAATCATCGTCTCTACATTAAACTTGAAAGCAATACTTACTGCAGTTAATTTATATCCAGTATGTTAGAGGGTGGGGGGTGTTGGCCTAGTGGTTAGAGCAGCACGCTTGCACTCAGAAAAGGAGGCAAGTACCCGGTTCAATCCCCACTGCCTGCACTCTGGGTCCCTGAGCAAGACCCCAGATTGCTCCCCAGGCGCCGCACATGCAGCCCACTGCTCCCCAAGGGGATGGGTTAAGATGCAGAAGTGTTATTATTGTTATTATTGTTATTATTAACAGTGCAAATAATTTCCAATAACAATATCTACTGTTTACTGTACGTTCATCTGACCTCCAAATATCTCAGGGAGCTCAGCAGATAGAAAATAACATTAAAATAAAGCTTTTGTACAAATAAGAAATCTCACTTTAACATAAATTCCAGGTTTTTGTCTCTCTGGAGCATTTTCTGTTAAAACAAGTTTGTTCTTTATTCATGAAGTTACTCACAGCAGGAACAGTAGCCAGAGATTTTACTCTAGTAAGAGCAGCGATACTTGAGTAATAATATGACTCAAGTAAAAAGTACAGTGCAGTAAAACTCCTAAAAGTACATTTTGCTGAGTAAATGTAACTGAGTAACTGTAACTAGTTACTACCACCTCTGGGCGCAGAAGTGGGAAGCTGACGGCTATAGAAGCTTTATAAGAAGTTATGAGGCAAAGCAGCACAATTTAGCCATTTTCTCTCCATATTATTGATAGTATGCAACACTTTGATGATACACAAGGTAAATATGACCAAAGGTTTAGTCACATGAAGGAGCTATTCAGTGGAATCACAGGTCTGCCAGGCACACTGCCCACTAAAACCTGTGTGGAACAAATACGCTGATTCAGATTTACTGCAGGTGATGTGGATCTATAAGTTTTTTTTTTTATTTAATTTGTGGTGTTTTGTAATGTTTTTGTTGAAAAAAGTAGGTAAAACTCAAATAGATAAACCTTTCTTTAATTACTTGTAAATCTGAGTGACAATAGTGGAAAAATACTCTTTATTGCCTTACCTTCACTCAGAAACCTAAAGTCTGCATTTACATGTTGTATTAAGCCATTAAAAAAAAGTCTTCAATTCTGACTTTAGTCTGAGAATTCTGAGATTTTTTTTTTTTTTTTTTTTAAATGGTCCTAATCCTCTTCTTTAGATGCTTGCTAACATATAAATAAGAACTTTTACTCAACTTGTCCAAGAAAGAAGCACAGTTACAGGAACCAGGCCACAGCAGAACCATCAATACAGATTTATATTATTAAAATGTTGCACAATAACCCATTTGTCTAAATCACATTTTGGCTGAAGAGTTTGAAATTAAGACTGTATCTCAATATTCTCCATCTCTAAATTTCTTTGGAAATATAAACTCCCTCGTATTAGTTTAAAGACATTACAGAAAACTAAAGATAGAGGTGGACTAGATCTGCCTAACTTCCATAACTACTATTTAGTTATAAATAGGCTACAATACATCTCAAAATGGATAAAACATAATCCCTTAGATGAGCCCTGGATAGACACAGAACAGAAAATATGCAATAATGTCATGATTTCTGATTTGCCGTTTATTAGCTCCAAAAAACGGCATCCATGCTTTAAAAACATCAATATCAGCTCTACTCTGACAGGATGGTGGGAGTTTCTTAAAACGACGAAGTCGTCACTTATCCCATGCAGTCATACACCCATCTGGAATAATCCTGACATCCTACAAAAAAAATAATATGATAAACTTTCCGTTCTGGAAGAATAAAGGTATTGAATACATGGAACATTTATTTGATGAAACTGAGTTTATCACATTTGATAGATGCAATATGGTATTAATAAAAATAAATTCTAAGAATTTCAACTAATTAAATCTATAATAAAAATTAAAGTAAGCTTATTAAAAGTGGTTTACAAATTCCAATAAATATACTAACCCCTAACCTGACAACAGCCAGCTGCATGTATCGCTCCGCCTAGCTCCACTCACATACATCTGGGACACCGCCATAGGGATTGCCTTTACTGAAGGCTGGGCCTTATCAAAACTCCTTGCATATGATTGGATAAGCCACTTGTCTGTCATCTTTATCAACGTGCTATTTCAACCACTCACACCGAAGCTAACCTGTGACGCTGATGAGACCGACGCAGGAAAAAAAAACCTTTTTTTTTATGTGTTTGCGGCTCTAGTGCAGGGTTTCCCGCAGCGCTATCTTGGCGAGGCGGCCGCGGAAAACGTGTCGTCCCTCTCCCCCCCGCTCCGCGGAAAACGTGTCGTCCCCCCCCCCCCCCCCCCCGCGAGCCGGTCCGCGGAAAACGTGTCGTCCACCCCCCCCCTCGCATAAGCAAATTCCTGCGGGAAACACTGTAGTGGCTCGCGTTTTATTGACAGTGAGCTGACAGGAAGAGGGGGAAGACAGGCGGCAAAGCGCCGCGGGTCGGAGTCGATCCCGGGCCGACCGCGTTGAGGACTAAAGGCCTCCTTATATGGTTCGCGCTAACCGCTAACCGCTCCGGGGACGCGTCCGCGTTGCGCGTCCGCGCCCCGGAAAACAAAACTTGCCAAATCCGGTCGGGAGAAGGGCGAAAACATGGTTTCCACCAACAAAAGCCTTAAGAGCCGTTCTCTGATGTTCTTTTAATGAAACAATATTAGGTAGATTGGACAACACGGAAGAAATAGCAGCATCAATGCTAACGCTTGCTTCCTCGATGCGAGCCGCCATTGTTGTTGGAATCTCACGGTGGCTTCTCCACTACGTCACATCCATGAAACACCCGCCCTGCGTCCTGATTGGCCAGACCAAAAATTTGGTTGGGGAAATCACTTTCAATCAGCCGTGTCCCAGATGTATGTGAGTGGAGCTAGGCGGAGCGATACATGCAGCTGGCTGTTGTCAGGTTAACTAACCCCACCCCCACCCCCAAAAAATTAATAAAAAATAGTTAAATTATATAGGATACTATCTAAACTAGATGATCTCTTCCTATTATGAAATGGGAAGAGGATTTATCAGTCAGCTTTGAACAAAACATTTGGGCTCAGATCAGTGACGTGCCAGGCCTCACTTGTCATTATGGAAAGAAAGAAAATATATAATGATGATAACATAATAAATTGTGATTCACTCAGTCATTTGTGATAAAAGTTCTTTTTTTTATCTAATTTCTTCATTTTTTTTATATCATATTCTATTTAAAATTGCAGACACTATTTTCCATGTAAATCCTTGGTGGCGCTTGATAACGAAGCCGGTGAGGCCGCAGCGAGCTTGGTCTCCCCTGGGATTGCGCAATCCCATGTTAACTGCACTGGCTTCCATTCTGTCAATGCATCTTCCTGTCTCTAGATCATAAATTCAATTGTTCAAACAGTTATGAACTGATTTTCCACAATTTAATGTATGTAGATAGCTTATTGTGTTTTGGTCATCAAGCTGTGTGCAGATAACATGTTTTCGTGCTGCTGGGCGATCATAACCAGCAGAGAGCTGGTTGTAGGTGAGGCCTGCAGTTCCTTGGCCTCTCGGCAGGGGGCGCTCAAGGAGCACCGCTCCTGATCCTAAAACTGTAGAGTGACAGCAAGTTATGGATGTTTTATTAGCGAGTTTTGCTAAACAAGTAAAGCACTAAAAAGACTCTAAACATCCAGCTGGAACAGGACTGATGAAGGAAGGCTTTCCTCCCTGGCTGTGAGCTCCACTGAGACTGAGAGACTTTTAAAACTGAAGATAAAGAGAACTTTTACTGGAAAATGAAGATATTTTGTGCAGAAAGAGCGCCGCATGGACTTCATTTATAAGCAGAGGTAAGACAGCAATAATTATTCATGTTTTGTTTTTGTAATTAAATGGATATTTTTAGAATCTGTTACAAATGCATAAATCCATCATAACTCATAAACTGTTACCAATCAAATGACAAATAATTTAGTTTTATTTTTTTCCATCAAAGAATCAATATTTTTTCCATGTCTCTTGGTGAATTGATTTGGCTCAATCAGTCTCTTTCAGCACTTTGCAATGAGTCTACTCTGTAGAGTGTATATATTTGTAAATCTGACTGATGACGTCAGTGCCTCACCAGCTATAAACCCTACCGCACGTCACTGGCTCAGATATGTTTAAGAACAGATGGCTCTTTCCTGTAATATGAAGGGGGAGAGGCTTAAATATGGAGGACTGGGTGTGGTGTTCATGGGAAGGGTTCTGATTGGCCCCCGTCTCCAGGTGAATGGGTCCATGGGTCGTCTGTGCTGGGATCAGGCTGGGGGGGCTGGGTTTGATGGGGTCTGCTGGGAGTACAGCATGTGTGTGGTGAGTGCGTGTATGTCCCTTTCTTTTTGGTAAGAGTGTTTGCATGTTGGGCACTAGGGTGGAACATGTGAATGTGTACGTATTTTCTTTTGTCAAATCATCAGGTTAGTTTTTGTACCTGTAATACATTATCAGCTGGTTCTGCTGTTCTTTATATCTCTCTCTGCAGGTGTAGAAGCAGACTCAGAGGATGTTATATCACTCTCTCCCTCTCCTCTCTTTTACCTTTTCTCCCTTTTAGCATTTTGTCTGTTTCTCTCCTTTTTTCCTCTTGTACCTGTTTCTGATGTTCATTGAACATGAAATAGTCCCAGAATAAATTATAATAAAGCTTCTTGCCGATATAAATCAAGTGGAGCACTATGATGAAAGCAGTAAGGCTCCACTGGTGGAAGTAAAATCTGTTGGGCTCTTTTTGGCATTAAGACAACAATTATTAATGCCGCATTACCAGAGAGGACATAAAAAAAATAAAGAAATTGTGAGTTTCCATTTAAACCAGCATCATTATTTCTCAGTCTGGTTCTGTTCACCATCCCTCAGATCCGTTTGGTTCACTTGGTCCTCACTGACCTGTCTGCCCTACATGGCTCCAGCGGCCATGTTGGATCCCCACTGAGAAGAAGAGACTATTCTGCCCCCCCCAGCTCTCCCTCACCTTAAACAGCCTCCCTCCCTGCACTGATGGAACAGATCCACATGGCTGAACTACTCCCTCCGTCAGATCCAGCCCAGCAGGCCCATTCAGGTCGTATTTGGACGAGCTTATCTATGAGGAGGAGCTGGTGGAGGTTTCTGCTCCAGCTGCTGAGCTCCCCTCCCCCCCTCCTCACACAAAGAGCTGGGCTGCAGCCTGGAAAGCAACGCCGTGAAGCCCGGAGACCCTGACCTCCACGGCTGCAGGATCCGCTCCAGCTGGTGCTGCTAAAGCTGAAGATGTCGCTTATCAGGGGGAGGGGTAACACCAGCCAACACTCAACGTTTCTATAAAACCTTCTCCAGGAGCAGAAATACTTTTCTACCTCGACAAAGTTAAGATGTGAGCTTAGGTCTGGCTTCTTTCACTTCTAACAGATTCCAGCCGTTTCTTAGACCTCCTGCATCTGTTCCTGTCGGCGCCACAACGCAGCCGCAGCCTTTCAATACTCAGCCTATAAGGTCCTCTGAATAATTAAAGCTGCAATCACTGCAAACACAAAGATGGTCCAAACCTCCAAATGGGTGAAACCCAGGAACAAAACTTCAATATATTTTACACAAACAGAAAAAAATATTTTAGCAAATTGAATTTTTAGGTTATTGTGCAGAGATCAGCTGCAGATTAATTTACTGCATGAAGCTTTAATCTGTTAAAGCGTTTATAAGCAAAGGAAAAGCACAATCAGCACAGGTGAAGCTGCGTGTGGAAGCACCGCTACTCCGGCTGGGCGCTGTGAGAGCCGGCCAGATGTGTGGAGATCAGTGTCACCTCCAGAAATCCCAAAATTTCCATCAGAACAGCCTCAGATGCAGCAAACAGCTGTTAGGGATGTTACAGCTGGAAGCATCAAGAGCTTCTGCTGAGAAATTCAGCTGCACAGAAGCTTGAGGACATTAAAGACATTCCAGGTATGTCGCCACCAGTGCAGAGCTTATTCAGTGTCAGCAGGAGGTAAACCTAAGTGAGACTTCTGGAGGAGAAGGGCAGCAGAGAAGCCACTCCTGTCCAGGATCACCATCAAACAAACAGAGGAAACATCTGCAGGGAGCCCAAGGACTGAAGATCATCTCTGACAAATCCTCCTGATTGTGACATCTGGAGAATGTGAGAATCTGAGAGCCGCCATGAGAGTCATGTGAGGTGCTAACAACGAAGCATCCTGATCCAAACCATGTGTGGAGGTCCTCTGAGGGAACCACCATCTTCTTGTACCAGTCCAGGAAGTTTGCTGGTGCTCTGTAGATTTTCCAACATGATGGAGCTCTGTGTCACATAGCTACAGTGACGGGGATCAGAACATGATCTGTAGTTAAGGAAACGCCTCAGATCCGAACCCCACGGAGAACCTGTGGCCAGTTCTCAAAAGTTGGAAGAGAACCTGAAGGTAGAAAACTTCAAGGACTCAAAAACATCATCGTCAGTAGAGATGTGAGCCTGATGCACAGCTTTGTTTCTAAAGCCCTCAAAGCATAACAGCTAGAAGGCTTAGTGGTGGTGGGCTGATGATGTTTGCTTCTCTGGCAGACCTGGTCTCCCTTATTGAGAAGACAATGAACTCTTTAAACCAAAGTGTTTCATATTCCAATGTCATCAATCATATTTCTCCAATTTTAGCTTCCCTTCATTGGCTTCCTGTTTAATCAAGAATAGAATTTAAAATTCTTCTTCTAACGTATAAAGCCCTTAATAATCAAGCTCCATCATATATCAGAGCTCTGATTACCCCGTATGTTCCTAACACAGCACTTCGCTCTCAGACTGCAGGTCTGCTGGTGGTTCCTAGAGTCTCTAAAAGTAGAATGGCAGGCAGATCCTTTAGCTATCAGGCTCCTCTCCTGTGGAACCAACTCCCAGTTTTGGTCCGTGAGGCAGACACCCCGTCTACTTTTAAGACTAATCTTAAAACTTTCCTTTGTGACAAAGCTTCTAGTCAGAGTGGCTCATGTTACCCTGAGCTACCTCTATAGTTATGCTGCTATAGGCTTAGGCTGCTGGAGGACATCAGGGCCTATTTCTCTCACTCTGCTGAGTTCTCCTACTGCTCTCCAATCTGCATTTTTTTGTTATTTTAGCTTTTAACTTTTGTTCAAATTTTTCTTATAATAGAAGGTACACCTGGTCTGGCGTTCTGTTAGAGGATGATCTGCCTCCCCTGGATGATGGCACAGCTATTACCCTCTAACATAGAAAGTACTCCTGGGTCAATGTGAGCTTCTGTGCTTTCTGTGTCTCTGCTCTGTCTTCTCTAACATAGAAAGTACTCCTGGGTCAATGTGAGCTTCTGTGCTTTCTGTGTCTCTGCTCTGTCTTCTCTAAGCCCCAGTGGGTGGAGGCAGATGAGCGTTCACACTGAGCCTGGTTCTGGTTCTGCTGGAGGTTCTCCTCCCTGTAAAAGGGGAGTTTTCCTCTCCACTGTCGCTTCATGCATGCTCAGTATGAGGGAATGCTGCAAAGCCATCAACAATGCAGACGACTGTCCACTGTGGCTCTATGCTCTTTCCGGAGCAGTGAATGCTGCTTGGAGAGACTTGACAAGCAACATTCACTGGTAACTGGTGATGAGACATTAATTTGATCCAGGAGCGTTAGGGAAGTGATGCATCTGAAGGTCAAGGATAGAAGTTCTCCAGGACTGGATCCGGGTAACCCTGGTTTAGAATCAGGCTTTAGTCCCACTGGTAGCCTTCGGTGGATGGTTCTCTACAAACTCATTCAGGAAAAGCCCAAAATAATGATTATATGCTTGATAGAGAGATGCCAGGTAGAGACAAGGTCCATCCATTAGTCCATTGTCTATACTCGCTTATCTTTGGATTTTCTGTGAGAAAAGATGTGTTTTCAAGTTTCTCTCTAAATAGGTCAGGCGCAGAAGCCCTCATTTCCAACATGGCCATTGTGAACCACGCACCATCAGCTTTGTCCTTAAAGAACAACAAGTGCATAAACAGATAAGCCCAATTTAGCCTGACACAGCCCAGATAATGACCCACAAAGAGACTTCTCAAATCTCAGCAGGACAAAAAGTGGACCCCCGTTGACCCCAACAGAGAACCAAGAACCTCTCTCCCCAGACACACGCCATCTCCCCACTCAGCCCAGACGTCACTTTCCTGGACTTCACCAACAACATGAAAGAGTTTTTTTTAAGATTGGGAAACAACTAAGACCCTGGATACATCTGAAATCCACACAACCACCCTGATAGCCCAGGCTCTGCTGCTAAACCAGCATCTTCCAAAAGCCATTTGTGTCTCCAGGTAAAGAGTCCGGTACAAACTATGTTTCTGAATGTTTACAGGCCTCCTAAGTCCACATCAAACTTTTTTAATGATCTTAGTGACCTATCTGTGATATGTGTTGATTATGACCGTTTTATTCTCTGCTCGCGCGCTTGACCTGCTCATTCCATGCTCAACACCAGCTGTGCGCTCCCTTGGCCGTTTCTCCGCGAGCGTCGTGCGAGAACAGTTTTTCCGAGTTGAGCTTGGATTGGTTCCTGCGATCAACCAGAACGCTCCATTATATATTCAGGTAAATTTGTAGGCGGCGGCAAGAGCTGCTATAGACGGTGATTTGCCCTGCTTTATTACCAGAGGCCAAGTTAATGCCATCCAGACAGGGGCGGTTCTAGACAGGGGCCAACAGGGGCCCATGCCCCTGTAGAAATGGTCCTGGCCCCTGTTATGGCCCCTGTACTAAAGACATAACATTAAATACACTTCTAATAATTACTTGCAATGGCAAAGAAACCATAACTGGTTTGTCACTTTGACCAATTTTATTTTTTGCCTATACAGTTTTACTCTAAGAAGGATATAAAAATTAACATGTTTCACATTTAGCTTTAGCTGTATTGAGCTGGGACCAAAGTTTTCAACTGCTAGATCAGGGGTCTGAAACCTGCAGTTCCAGAGCCACAAGTGCCTCACTTAATATTATTACACAGTTAAATATTGCCATTTTATTGTTTCATTTTTTTGTTCTGTGCCCCTGTGAAAAAACACTGGCCCCACCTTGGCCCCCCTGGTAAATTTGGTCTAGAACCGCCACTGCATCCAGAATAAGTGATTGATTAAGAAGTTTATTTTTTGAGAACTCTAGTCCAAAGATTACAACTTTCTACTTGTTAGAATTTAAATACAGGAAATTTAAAGTTGTCCTGCTTTTGATGTCATCAAGACATGACTGCAGTTGAAGTAATTAATTGGATTCATCAGGATTTATGGATAAATATAGCTGAGTGTCATCAGCATAACAGTGAAAATTAATCCCATGCTGTCTGATAATTTTGCCAATCGGAAGCATATATATAGTAAAGAGATTTGGTCCAAGGACTGAACCCTGTGGTACTCCACAAGTGACCCTAAAGTTTGAAGATTTATTATTAACATGAACAAACTGGAATATGTCCGATAGATAAGATTTAAACCAGCCTAATGCTTTCCCCTTAATCCCTACAATATGTTCAAGTCTTTGTAGGAAAATATTGTGATCGACTGTATCAAATGCAGCACTGAGATCTAATAGTATAGACACAAGTTCATTATCTGAGGCCATGAGAATATCATTAGTGACCTTCACCAGAGCTGTTTCAGTGCTATGATGAGCTCTGAAGCCTGACTGAAACTCCTCAAGTAGGTCATTACTTTGTAAATGTTCACAAAGTTGGTTAGCAACTACTTTCTCAAGAATTGTATATAAGAAAAGAAGATTAGATATAGGTCTGTAATTTACTAACTCATCTTGATCAAGAGATGGTTTCTTCAGTAAAGGTTTAATAACAGCTACTTTAAAATCCTGTGGTATATATCCCATTTACTAAGGATAGATTAATCATGTCTAAAATAGTGCCACTGATTCAGAGGCAATATCTCTTTAAACAACTAGGTTGGGATTGGGTCTAACATACAGGTAGAAGGTTTAGATTAAGCTAAAATTTTTAGAGCAGTAGAGCTCAGAAAGCTCTGCTTCTAAACAGTTCGGACACTGTGCAGGTTCTAAAGATCTGAAAGCTGCCTCACTGAGGATAAGGTAATCATGTTTGGGAGGATGCCAATTATTTTATTTTTAATGCAATCTATTTTATTTATGAAGAATCCCATAAAATCGTTACTACTAAGAGATAAGGGAATGGGTGGATCAATGGAGCTATGACTCTGAGTAAGTTTGGCAACTGTACTGAAGAGAAATCTAGGATTATTTTTATTCTCCTCAATTAATGTTGAACAATATGCTGCTCTAACTCTGTGAAGGGTCTTGTTATACAACAATAGACTGTCTTTCCAGATTAGATAGGATTCCTCTTGGTGTGTAGAGCGCCATTTTCTCTCCAATTTCCTAACATTGTGCTCCAAGGAACGCAGCTCTGAATTAAACCAGGGAGCCAGCTTCCTGTGAATAATCACCTTCTTTTTCAAGGGAGCTACATTGTCTAATGCAGAACACAATGAGGAAGTCGCACCGTTAAAGACATCTATTTGTGAATGGGAAGAAACAACATTGCTGCTATCTGCAGGGCGTTTCTGCAATTATGAAAATTTTAAAAGGGGGACAGACTTTTTAAAGTTTGATACAGCATTATCTAATAAAGATCTACTATAATGGAACCCTCTTTTGGGGGTGGAGAACTCAGATTAAACTCAAAATTATCATATAGGACAGGGTTGTGAGGAAATACTGTTAATTCAGCACAAGGTCTGAAGTATGAAGCCAAGAGTGCGTCGCTTTATGCATATTTTGAGCAAAACAAATTGAATCTAGGATAGTTTTAAAGGCTACCTTAAGGTTATCACATTCTATGTCAACATGAATGTTGAAATCCCCCACTATAATAACCTTGTCAGTGTTTAACACCAAATCAGATAAGACGTCTGACAACTGATCCAAAAACTGAGTGTAAGGGTCTGGTGAACGATACTAAAAAACAAACAGTAGAGGTTTTATTGCTTTGCAGTTTGGATGAGGGAAACTGAGGGTTAAGTGTATTGATTTTTCTTAGATTTTTATGATTTGTTTTTTTTTAGATCCGTTTTTGATCTATTCAGTTTTGGCCGTGGGAAAGACACTGTCCCAATAGGGTAATGGGTGGGTAACAGTACAGAAGCTGCAGAGAGGTGTGTTAAACTACGGCTCTGCTTCCTGGTCTGGACCCTGGGTTGTCAGCATTTAGGAGAACTAATAAATCCGGTGTAGGTACCAGATTGGCTCGGGGCCCTGCGCCTTCTGATGACGTCACTATACATGATTGGTTTAACGTTTGCACAATTACGCAAAACATTGTGATTGGTCTGGACAACTTACTAAAGTAATTATAGCGAGGTGTATGTTTTATTCGAGAGTGGGATTGCGGTTTGTAAACAGACAGTTTTTATGAAGAAATTCTCCATGTTTGCTGCGCCTCCCGATGACGTCACTTTATGGCAACGCCACTCAAACAAACTACATTGAGCCCGCGTTCTGCATTTGTAACGAATCAATTTTATTTAATTAATTTAGCGGTTTCTTTTTTCTTAAACACTTCAGGCTTAAAGATGAACATGGAAAAATGTAATCTTAGCAATTCATGTTTTACCTCACAAAATTAGGTAAAATATTTAGGTATAATGATTAACAAGGACCACACTGATAGTTTCCCTTCACAATTTAAAAGAAAATAATAATAATTGGACAAATGAAATTTCTCTAAGGTTGTAACTTAGATCCTGCAAAATTACCGATTACATTGTCAGACTACCACACAAGTATTCCAAAATGATGTTAAAAGTTTTCATGCCTCGATTAAGTTACTGGAAAATAACCGTAAATTAACAAAATAAAATTGATTTGTAACAAAGAGAGAGACCGCGGGAGCAATGTAGTTTGTTTGAGTGGAGTTGCCATATGATGACGTCATCGAGAAGTGCAGGCCCCTGAGCCGATCTGACCACCCGAGCCGATCTGGTACCTACACCGGCCAGATTCCTAGAAAGAAGAGCTGCACCATCCAAATTAGGATGGAAGCCGTGTCTACGGATCAGACCAGGTTTTCCCCAGAAAGTTCGGCAGTTATCAATGTAGCCCACGTCGTTTTTAGGACACCACCTAGACAACCAGCGGTTGAATGATGACATGCAGCTAAACATGTCATCACTGGTCAGATCATGCATGGGACCAGAGAAAATTACCGAGTCCGACATTGTTTTAGCAAACATACACCAAGAGCAACACAAACTTTAGTGACCTCCGATCGGCGTAACCGGGTGTCATTACCGCCAGCATGAATAACAATCTTACTTTATTTACGCTTATCCTTAGCCAGCAGTTTCAGGTAGGAATCTATGTCGCCCGTTCTGGCCCCTGGCAGGCATTTAACTATGGTCCCTGGTGTCTCTAGTGCCACGTTTCTGACTATTGAGCTCCCAATAATCAGAGTTGGCTTCTCAGTGGGTGTGTTGCTGAGTGGGGAAAATTTGTTAGAAATGCAGACGGGTTGGTGGTGACCTGGGGGCTGGAATCTAGAGCTATGCTTCCTACGAACTGTCACCTAGCCGGCTGCTTACCCGACTGCTGCTGCTGGAGGACCGCTATGTGAAGTTAATCTCTTTGACTCCGTGCTAGCAAAGGGGCCTCGGGTATCAGCTGGTTTTTCAACAGCACCGAGCCGGGTCTCCAATTCTAACACCCTCGCCTCCAAAGCTACAAAAACACTACATTTATTACATGTACCAGAAGGCCCGTTTACACTACACTTTTTTTTAACCGAGCCGAGACCAGTCCGAGCTCGGTAACCGAGATAACTCGTGTGTAAATGGTCAGCAGACTGAACTGGACCGCGCTAGACATAACCGGACCGCTCTAACTGCAGACCAGTTCCTGAGTCGGTCTCGGACTGTTTTTTTTAATCCCGGTTATCTGATAACGAAGAGCGCATAAGCAGATCGCGTCATCCCAGTCAGCTGTCCGCAGGTTTTCCGGCGTGTCTGGCTACACGTCCCGATTCACACTCCATTCAGACAATTTTCAGACATTCATAATACTAGCTTCCTTACCATGCCACATAATTTCCAGTGATGATTCTGCTTAGCAGCGTGATGAACCTCAGTGTCTGTTGTTGTTTCCTGCATCTGTAAATCCTTATTAGACGTTCGTTTGTCTTATCCACGTCCCAAAAGCCGACTCTGTCTAACCATAACATCCTGAATGTTACGAGTGCCGCTATTTTGATTTGCTAGGTCCCGCCTTCAATCCCAGAGAGCAGCAGTACCGCAGATCGTCACTAGGAGGCGAGGAGCAACCAAGGAACCGGGATAGTGTGGTTTGTAAACGGTCGTCTCGGCTTGGTTAACTGATCCAATCTCAGACTGGGCTCGGCTCGGCTAAAAAAAAGTGTAGTGTAAACAGCCTTCTATCACTAAAGGAGGAAGAGGAATAACATCTGACACAGGGAGCAGGAGATAGGGGAAGAAGCTATTGTGGGGCTATAGCCAGGCTAGCGCCCTCTTATCACGCCGAAAAAAAGCAAACCGTGTGAAACACAAGGAGTTCTCAAACGTGATGTGCAGCAACAGAGAATGTTTTAAAAGTGCTTATTAAAGATAAAAGCGAGAGTCTGGAGCAACAGACCGCAATTCACACCGTGACAACAGGAAGTGACAATACGCCTTACCGCAAACAGGAATACGTTCAAGACCCTTACATCAGGGGTCTTTAATCCTAGTCCTCAGGACCCACTGACCTAGGACACAAGAGTTGAAGACCCTTGGTCTACACCACAATGACACAATTTTTCTCGAAACTGTGCGTTTCTACAAAGGGTTCCTTTAAAGATTCAAAATCCTCCCAGACCCCGTTGTGTCCACCGGACAAACGTACTGTACCTACCTGTGCGGGGAAGTCTTGGCACATGTACATAATGTGTTAGTGGTGGTACATTTTTTAAGCAGGGAGTGTTTGTACGCATGTCCACATTTCTGTTGAGTTTCAAAGAACATACCACCTACAGGTGACAAATGACACCACTAGTAGCGCTTCTACAAGCGTTGTCTGCTCAAAGATCCCAAATAAAACGTAACGTTGGCTTAGTAGCTTCTGAGAAAACTTACCTGCGTCTCCATAAAGTTTTACAAAATACAGAAGCTGAACCAAAAAGCTTTTGGCTTAAAACCTCAATGTGTCTGCAGCCAAAAAAATTTAAACATATTGTAAGAATTTGCCTGAAGATTTCCCGCATGAGAAGGAAGATTCTTTTCAAGTCATTTTTATTGAACAAAAATGTTTTCAAATATGTAGGAAATACAGTATAATACAAATGTTTCACAAACGAGACTAACAGAAACAGTCTAGAAAAGGGCATGAACAAGATAGCCTGCATACAGACGGCGGGGGTGGGTGAGGAGATGGGGACACAAACTTCACCAGAAAAGAGTCTGTGACGGTGATCACCCAACACTGACGCAGTCTCAGTTAAAACAGGGAAACGGATGTCTTCATAGAAAGGACGTCACGGCTTTTATTTCTTCACCAAATCAATAGTGTCTAGCATTTCATTAAGAATTCACTCTTTTTCCTTTAAGACTCCACTTACACTACAGTCTGCTGGTTGTTTCACTGGATGAGATCTGGAAATTTAGCAGCCTAGTTTTAAACTCTGTTCAATGATCTGAACAAGTAAAAGCTTCAGAAAAGCAACAGAGAAGAATTTTTTTTTTCTCCGGCCTACTTTCCTTTTGAGGATCAGCATCTTTTTGTCTTATCAAACGTGGTTTTCTCGTAAAGAACACATACAGTTTGACACAGATGGCATGAAAATGGATTCGGCCAGTTCCTCACAGTATAAAAACGCTGGAGAGACAGACGGGGCGTTGCCATGCACATCCCAACCTGCAGGGGGCAGCAGTGCTGTCAATGCCGACACGAGAAGTCACTGTTCCTGAATGCGGCTGAACTAGAAATTAACATTGACATTCTTGGACCAGCACCAACAACGGAAATTTAGCACCTGTTGCACGAACCGCTGCGGACTCAGAAATTCGGTTTTAGGAGTTGTTTAAAATCATCTCGGCAGGAACGTGTTTCGTTTGCAGGACCAGCCAACAATAAAACCCTTTAAATGTTTGAGCAACGATAAGAACCAGGTTGGATTATTTAGCTCAGGGCAAAGAGGAGTTCGGATACAAAATTTAATGCAAATTTCATCTGGGTCAGAAATTACACATCTGCATCGCAGAGATTAAGCACAGGAAGTGTTGCTAACAGCCGATTATTCTATTTACCGGTACTGTGACCAATTAAGCAATTAAGTGGACTTCTTGGTCTTAAACAGTGCCAATTATCAGAAAGCATCTGAACTTCTCTTCAACCACAAACCTCAAAACACGAGAAGTCCAGAATTACATTTTTGCAGTCGTTTCCATTGTTGTTTACGTTCTGTAACTAAGAGACATCAAATATTCCCTGCAGTAACATATTTTATATAACGCATTTCTTAGTCTGTTGATGCACCAACCAAAGGAACACTTTGTGAATAACTTAATATCTAATTCCTGTTTCTGTGGGCCCAAACCTTTACTGTTCGTTCTCCCAGAGGTAAAAAAAACAAAAAAAAATAAACTAAATATTTTACCCCTTTTAGTTCAAAACAGTTATAGATATATATAAAAAACAGAAACTTTTGTCCAAACGAGAACTTCCTTTATCCTTCTTTTAACAGAAAAGAGGTAAAAACAAGTCAAAATACTTACATTTTTAACAAAATGCGCTTCAGTTTAATTGGGTTTAAATATTTTCACAACAGCAGTCCGGACTGGACACCTTCTTAAAGGGCAGGAAGTTGACCCCTCTCTGCGGACGACTGGAGCTCGCGGCTTCCTGTTAGATTGTGGCGTTGCATCGACTGAACACAGTGAACATGTACCAGCACGGGGACGACGGATGGTGCTCCTCCAGGCAAGCTGTATGTCAAACGCTTCGGTCACATTCCACAAGTCCCGAAACTCGTCTTCGGTGTCCAACACCCGGCATAACCCCATGTAACACGTCTGCTACGAACACGGACCCGGCCCGGCGGAGGCCGACGAATGGAAAACACTAAAGTCTGCTAAAAGGAGAGAGTTTTGAGTCGAGGCTTTCACTTCTTCTGAAATCTGAAGTCTCTCAGCACATGGTTGAGAGGTTGGATCTGAATGACCGGAGAAAGGTTGACCTGCAGGATCTTCTGCGCTTTCCTGCAGGCCTCGGCCACAGACCGAGAGTCGTCCACTTTTATCACTTTCCGTCTTAAGTTTTTCTTGTCCTTCCAGCTACTCCTCTGCCTCGTGGAGCCGGTCATGCCCTTGGAACCCGGAACATCTTGGTGTAGGCCGTTGCCCCTCCAGCCGTTGCTCGTCAAATCTGTGTGAGTCTGTGAGAACGCCCGACCGTTGGCATAGAAGACCGGAGCAGAATCTCCGATGAGAGCGCCGTCCAGTCGGATCGGGCAGGACAGACTCTTCTGGCTAAACAAGGCCACGGCTTTGGTGGGCGCCCCGCCACCGTTCTGAGAAGGCTGAGAGGGTATTCCTGATAGCGTTGGAGGATGCTGCTGCTGCGGTGAAGCGGTAACGGCGAGCGTCTCAGACTCCCAGACAGTTTGGATCTGGAGTCTGGCCGTGTGGAAGCCCGACAGACCTTGGATGCTGGTCAGTCGGAGGCACGGCTGCATGTCT
This sequence comes from Fundulus heteroclitus, assembly GCF_011125445.2. NCBI lineage: Eukaryota > Metazoa > Chordata > Actinopteri > Cyprinodontiformes > Fundulidae > Fundulus > Fundulus heteroclitus. The sequence continues at coordinate 2,751,152 of NC_046380.1, read as the reverse complement.
GCCTCGACCGTTTCTACAGTTCGAATTGGCGTCCTGCTGCAGACGACGGCGTGATGGTCCACTAGCATCTCTGGAGGCCGGATCCCTTGAATCCTCGGGTTGCTCCGCTCAGTGGTGGTCCAGGATGGGTGCACCTCCCGCTTCTTGATCTGAGGCTTCCTCTTCCTCTTCTTGGTGGTGGGTCTGACATTCTTGTTGACCAACTTGAGCATTTCTTCGGTCATGGGCAGGCTCGTGCAGGAGCGGTAGCAGTACACGTCCTTGCTGCGGAGAACGGTGGGCTTGTGGCCTTCCTCGCTGAGCTCCTGCAGGAAAGTCACAAGCTCCTCAGTGCTGGAAAGGTCTCTGGACATCGGGCTCAGGATCTTCAGAGCATCCAGAAGGACGTTTTGGCCTGCTGAGGAGATGCGGGACCAGGAGTGAACAGCCCTCCGCTCCTCATTGGTAAAAGCCAACGGCCGACGGACCATGGGACCTTGAGGTGTGGCAGCCATGTTTGTGAACCTGTATGGGGAAAATAACCACAGAATTAGAAAGTCACCGGGTTAAAACCGAGGCCTTACAGAGGGCCAGGCTTTACTTGTTAGCGCGTCGTTAGAGCAGCCTGCAGCGAGCCGCGAAGGTAAACGTCACACTAGTGAATTTAATCCAAAAATGGTTAGCTGACACCAAATTTGACAGATTTTTTTCAGCTCTACAAGACTTAGTACGGTCAGCATATTTTGTACTATATGAAAATATTTAACAATATTACGGACGCTAATTTTATATCGGTTTAGCAGTAAAATGTCATTAAATTCAAAATTAAACAGGCTTTGTTCTAAAGTATCTTTTTTTGTGCCATTCTCAGGTAGGGCTGGGCGATATAGGAAACAAAAGCATGTTGATAAAATAGAATTCATATTTATCAATATTGATAATCCTCAACAAATTAAAAACACACATTTTAAGTGCAGCCCTGGCCATTTTATGCTGACATATTTTTAGATACAGAACGAACAATCACTGAATTCAAACTCAACTAGGGCTGCAACAACAAATCGATTAAAAAAAAAATAAAAAATCGACAAAGGTGTTGGCAACCAATTTCATCGTTTATTTGTTGTTTTTTCATGGAGCCGTTTACCTGACCTGCAAGAGGTCGCCTTTGCTGGCTGACTGCAGAGCGATGTAAACGAAGCTAGGCGGTATTTTCAAATACTGCTTTTTTGTAGTAAATTCTACTAATGACGACAGAGAACACGGCTTGGCCAAGTCCTTAAAAGACAGGGAGCACGTCGTGCTTCACACTTAAACAGCCCCCTTCGAGCCGGGGGGAGGGACCTGGAAGGCTTGTTTAAGTATTCAAGCTAAGCCCACGGTTTTATGCAATTGATGTTTATTTTTGTTAAAAAAAGATTTCAAGAGTTTTTGCCAGACTGTGCAGTTGGTGTTTAAGTATTTCCAATAATGTCTTACAATAAAATGTTTAACAAAACCCACTGGGCCGCCGTAGCGTCACCTACCTACCACCAGGCTTAGCCAGTTTTCTGGGGGAAACCCTGAATCACAAAAATCCTTGAATGCATGACAAATATGTGCAGAAGGACACCACCTCTACTTAGGCCAACATAATGGAATACAGATTTAAAGGAGGATCCAAAATGAAAGAGATATTTTACTTCTGAGCCTTGTTTGGAAAATTAGCCTGTTGTGCCATCAGGGCTATGGACAAAATTCAGATTGAATTGGAAGCTAAATAAGTTTTACAGGCACCAAGGATCACCCCCTGCTGAGGGGTTCCATGCTCCTACAGGACAACCCACTCAGTTTTACCCCACTTCTTCCTGCAGCTCTCGAGGAGAGAGTCCCCCTGGACAAGCCGGGCAGGCAACAGTCGCCTCATCGAGTAAGTTCATTAGGCAACGAAGGGAGAGACATCGTTCCTCGTATGTCGAACCCTCTCTGTGGTGCAGCTACGATAGCATAGCAGGGTTTTCACACTTTTGCTAGCCTGGCCAGCCAGAGTACCTTTTGCCTCTCCTCGATACAGCTGAAGTTCTCTGTATAGCAAAACAGAATTTGGCTACTTGTTCGATGTTCGCTTCCGTGTACCCACAATGTTTCTGAAGTCGTTTTTATCTTTCTTTTCTACAAACAGCTCACAGTTTCTGGCCATTATCCTGATGTCTTTAGCCTTGCTCAACTATTCAGTCTCGCCCCTGAAGTGTTTATAAGTCACACAGAAGGAAATGGAACCGGTTGGGTCTTTGGGAGGACTCTAGGGCATAGTGGCACGCAGGCAGCGACGCTGGATTCACAACACACAACAGCAGGAGAGTCACTAAGAAGGAACAAATATCAATCAGTATGTTTTTATGATTGTTGAAAACCCAAATCATAATCAAGATAAATATTAATCGCCCAGCCCTATGTCGAGGTGGTGGACGTTTTCAAAAATAAAAGAATTTCCAAAATACAAAGCTCTACTAACTGCAGTTAAAATGGAGAACCTTGACAGACCGGTAAAGTCACCGTGAGCTGCACGTGATGGAGAGAAAAGCCACATGTGGCTGGAAAACAGCACTTTAGCCATTGGTTTTATTAACAACTAACATGAAACATGATCTTTTAAACTATTCTTCAACAGTCTGTCCAAATAAGTCTAGCCTTTGGAGCACTTCCTGGTTGCGACACGACGTCATCATGTCTACCCCAAGCCCAGGAAAAACAGCGCCAGACAAAAACCGACAGGATAAACGACACAATAATGGATATGGAATTTATTTTTATTTTATTTTTTTTATTTACTTGTTATTGGAGGACAGTTGGCTTAGACGGCTTCGGCGGCAGCAAAACCGGCAACACATTTTTCTCAGGCTGGGAGAGCGCAGTGGAGAGGTAACATTTACCTGCTATTATTTTCACCCACAGGGGCCTGCTAATTATCATAATATACCAGTTATTAAACAAACGCTTGTCAGCAGATTGACGAATATGTTTAAATATAAAATTTTATATTTATTTGTAAGACTTGATAAAAGCTTATGTTTGTAACTTTAGTAATTTGAATTGAATACTTAAATGTGTACAAACCCTGTAAATAACTGACTTAAATTACTACTTTCACTATTACTAAAAAAGAGCGCAAATCACCTCGGGAGATATTATGGCAAGCGAGGCCACTAAGGATGGTAGCGGTGCATCCTCAGAATTCGGGGAAAAGGAGGACGCATTCTAAGGCTGCATTTTAAGCATCCTCAGAATTTTTGCCAAATGGGACAGCCTCCGCGCATCGCTGTGACGTAACCGGCCCTAAAATGCGTCCTTCAAAGGACGCAGCCTGCGAATTGAGACGCAGCTATAGTCACCACTTGGATGGGTCCTGACCAGTGCATGATGGGAGTTAATGACCAAGAGAAAGCCATTAGTATTAGTGGTGTACTGATACACAAAAATCACTTAATTAAAAGTCGCCACTTTAAATTGGCTGTATATTTGGTTAGAATAATAATGTTTTCTATTTGATAAAGGATAATTAAAGGGAATATTTAATATGGATGGATGGAGATGGACGGATGATGCAACAATACATTTTATCTAAGGCTGTTCAGATAAAATACCAGTCAAGAAACCACCTGTGGGTCAGAGGACTCATCAAGACAGTATCAGTGTTTTGGCCCATCTCATTTGCTGTACAGTGTTTTGGACAGGTTCAATGCTCCAGAACCAGTGATGATTACATTCGGCTTGACCTCGTTTTAGGTAATTCAGTCAACTGCAGTGGAAGCTATGTACTTTGGAAAAATGTATATACTGATGTTAATAGTTGGTTCGGTCCACCAGTCTTTCTCCACCGCAGCTCCATGAGAAACCTTTAGTGATGGCTGGGAGTCCTCTCTGTGTTGTTCTGGTGTCCCTTTTTAAAGTTACCCTACAGAACGTTGCTTTAAGCTCTTGGTTTCCACATAAGCATCTTGAATGTGTTCAGGTAGAGAACAATGCTGTGTTGATTCAGTCCTGATGCATACTGGACTGACAGGTCTGTACTGGTTATTTTTGGTACAAACGTGTACCGTTACACCCCTAATATGCATCATGTTTTCTCCAGACAAAAATCACAGCAACCTTGTCCAAACATGGAGAGATTTTGAGGTACTCCAGGAAGTAAGCAAACGTGGCCTCCTTTTAGACATAGGGTTGATAGCTGGATGTAAATCGTAACCGGGTTCTTACTTGAAGCTCCTGTCAGCCTAAAATCAGGACAGACCTGGCTATAAAATCTGTTGAGAGAGAGCCACCTAACAAAATAAAAGCAGACTATTCTGGACTACCTGAACACCAGGTCGACTACAAACTGTGAAAAGTTACGATCATTAACGGAAATTTGGTGGTATAATCACTAGAACAATGATCACAGAATGACATATTTCACAACAGTTAAAACTCCCTCTAATGCCTCAGCCCTGGCTCTGTCAGCAAAAAAGAGGAAGATTACTCTTAGCAAAACACTAAGTTGTCATTTACAAGGTATTTTGAGAACCCACAGGAGGTTGGTCTCTGCTGACAGTGAGTGAGAAAACAACAGGATGTAATAAATGAGACTAAATCTTTTGGACCGTTAATCCGAAATTCAACAGTTAAAATTTCTTAGCTCGCCTAGGCGGATGGATCTCCATGTCCTTAGAAACAGCAGCGCACAAACTGCAGGTTGCTCAGTGCAAGACGCCAGAACTGCCAAAGACTCCTGGATAGGAAACGTTTTCTGAAAGAACTGAGCGAAAGTCCGGTTGCCTCCGATTTGAGCCTGGTTGCTGCTGTGGTGACCCAGATAACTTAGAATTAGCCCAGACATTTCCTAGATGGGAAACTTGCCAGAAAGAACTTCAAGCAGTTCTTCTGAGAGGACATAGCACAGGAGGATTTGTTAGCATTTCTCACTTTGTCTGAAACCAGACGCTAAGAATAATGTGTTTTTTTGTGTACACACATCTACGAAAACCTGGCTGACTGCAACACTAGCTATCAAAGATCTTTGTTTCGTTGTCTTTTTGCTGAATCACTTCTTAGCGTGTGTCTGTAAAAAAAAAAAAGTTATACTAGTGAAATGTGTTTACGGTTCTTGTGACAAGGTCACCGCAGAGTCTGCACTTTCTGCATCGGATGAGGAAAGCAAACCTCCCTCCTCCCAACTTTCTACAGAGGGACAATAGAGAGCGTACCAGCAGCATTGCTGTCTGCTTTGGGGCCTGCAATGCCTCAGACTGCAAATGTGTAGAGAGAGGTGAGGACAGCCTAGAAAATCATCAGGACAACGCTTCCCTCCATCTATGACACTGCTAACAGACTCTACCTGACCAGGGCTCAGACAACCATAAACCCTAACCCCTCCCACCCCCACCATGGACTGTTCTCCCTGCTGCCCTCTCGCAAGAGGTTTAGCAGCTTCAAATGCAGAACAACCAGATTCCACAACAGCTTCATTTCTCACATCATCAGACTGCTAAACTCCAAATAACACCCCCCCCCCACACCTCACCCCCACTACATACAAATAACTTTACATGGTTCAGCTTTTAACTTTTTGTTCACTCTTTTTTCTTCATAGTAGGTACACCTGGTCTGAAGTTCTGTTAGCTGTGACATCATCCAGGGAAGACAGAACACCCGCTATTACCATCTAATGTAGAACAGATTACTGGATCAATGTGAGCTTCTGTGCTTTTTTGTCTGTCTTGTTGTGTCTCTGCTCTGTCTTCTCTAACCCCCAGTGGGTCGAGGCAGATGACCGTTCATACTGAGCCCGGTTCTGCTAGAGGTTTTCCTTCCCGTTAATGGGGAGATTTTCTTTCCGCTGTCGCTTCATGCTTGCTCAGTATGAGGGATTGCTGCAAAGCCATGGACAATGCAGACGACTCTCCCTGTGGCTCTCAGGAAAGCAAACCTCCCTCCTCCCAACTTTCTACAGAGGGACAATAGAGAGCGTACTGACCAGCTGCATCGCTGTCTGCTTTGGGGCCTGCAACGCCTCAGACTGCAAATGTGTAGAGAGAGGTGAAGACAGCCTAGAAAATCATCAGGACAACACTTCCCTCCATCTATGACACTGCTAACAGACTCTACCTGACCAGGGCTCAGACAACCTTAAACCCTAACCCCTCCCACCCCCACCATGGACTGTTCTCCCTGCTGCCCTCTCGCAAGAGGTTTAGCAGCTTCAAATGCAGAACAACCAGATTCCACAACAGCTTCAATCCTCACGTCAGACTGCTAAACTCCAAATAACCCCCCACCCCCAATACCTACAAATAACTTTACATGGTGACTGTGAACTTTGCTGCACTGTCTGCACCATCATGTTGTCCGTTCATTGTTGCAAAACAATCCTGCTGCTACATTTACTTTCACTCAGGGCCCGAAACTAACACTCGCCAGACGCGAGTAAATTTTCCGTTTGGCGAGTAAATTTCAGAGGGCTAGCTGCCACATGGCGAGTAAATGTTTGTACATAATAAATAATATTTTCAAGTCATTATTTGGGTGGATGCTTCTTTATGTTCCTCTGCTTTCAGTTCATATGACAACAAACATACACAAATACTCGTACATGTGCGTGATAACGACAGCAACTACGTCGTGTCTGTTTGCTAACAGCTAGCGTTTAGCTAAGGCTAATTACGTAGCGGGATAATGTGGAGATGTTTAGCAGGGGTCAGTCAGCCTTACTTTGGTTGGAAAAATATGCTTTGCCGGTTGATTTTTACGTCTACTGGCCAACCTGGACGATGATTAAGGAAGTGAATTTCAGACACTGCTTGTACTACTCATGTTGTCCTACACAGAACGTTTCTGTACATATAAAATGCTTTTTTTGTTTGCCGCTACATTTCTAAAAAGTGACACACTTTTATTCATAATGTTTCCCTTTTGTTTTCTGATTTACTCAGAGCCCTGCAACGACAACAATATTTTGCTCAAATGTACATTGTGAATGTGCAGTTGAATGACAATGAAGTCTGTCTAAGTAATGTTTTGTTTTTTTCCTGGTCGTAACGTCCGACAGAAATGAAAAGGAGCTGGGTCGGGAAACCACAACCTTCCTCCTTGGCTCTCTTCAGCTCGAGTTCCACGTGGAGACTGAACACCTTGTCTCTCTTGTACTCCGGTCTTCCAGGAAACCCCCACGAAAACCCATACTCCCTTTTCCAGTCTGAGACAAAGGGCTGTTAAATCTACCACCATTGGTAAGAATCCAATGCATACTTTCACGATAACCTCCCTGACTAAACTCTGCCTGCAGCAATGGTGTAGCCCTCGTTCCTGTGGTTGCCATGCTCTCTACCCTCCACAGATCATCACTGTCCAAAATAAAACAGGGTCAGAAACAGAGCTGGGGGTAGGTGGCTTTACTTGGTGGTGGCTGTACTATCATGCATATTGTATTTTGCCTCAAATTCTGTAAATAGGCTGGAGGTCTTCCACTGGTTAACTTGAATAATTTTTCTTACCTGGGTATGCCGTATTATCAATAATTGTGCAATATTTATTCTTATTTTTTTGGCATTTTTTATAGCTAACTTTACATTAGTTTTTCTTTATTACTATAAACTGTGTAACTCCATCTTTGCATACTTCAAGCTTGAATATCCCCATTGTGGGACAATAAAGGAATGTCTTATCTTATCTTTACAGAGAGCTCCTATATAACCAGGCCTGCAATAGACGGTTCTGTGTAGATAATTGTTTTTTCCTGGTGGGAGAAAAAGAAGATGGGCAGCTGGAGAAAGGTGGTTTTAAAACTATCCAACACTGCGTCTCTCTTCATCCGAGAGTCGTCATAAATCCTCCTTAAGCTCCAAGCTCCTTCAGTTCGACTCAAAGGCATGTTCCAGACATTCTGTCTACGGGAGGCTGATAGCAACAGCGGTGTGGTCAGATCATAAAAACCCAAAACACGAAAATAATCCAATGACCCCAAACATCAAAGTCCAATGAAATCCAACCATCAGTGACAAAAGATGAAAAAGGTTTAGTGAATTTACAGATCTTTACACAACAATCCTGCATTTTATGGTTGAGCAGTTAAAGGTCAATTTCAGATCTCTGGTTTGCATTTCTTAAACAAAAAGAAAAAATATAAAGGAAAGTCTGGATGAAATTTAACAGGTAAAATTAGGAGATACCTTTATAGTTGATGCGATACAACTAGTACTGTGTCTTGTTTATCTCTCGTATCAACCTGTCCATCATAGTGGCAGAGTTTTGCATTTCTTCAGCTGGTTATAAGTTTTTGCATCACTTTAGCCTTTGTTTGAACCTGGGTCTGTGTGAGACCGCAGTGCAACAACTGATCCAGGTTCAAAGGCACAGGGTGGTCACACCAAATATTGGTTGAATCAAAACGTTTCCTGAAAATTAAAAAAATATATATATTTATACCATATTATACTAGTTTTATTCATAAAGCACTTAAAAATGAAACACAATTTAGAAAGTGCTGTACAGGTGTAGATTATATAAAATAAATGTAAGTGCACATTAATACATGCACTAAAAGTCAAAAATTATTCCAAACGGTGTATTTTAGAAATTGGAATTAAATAAGATGCTTATTAACGTTTGTATAAAAAGGGTTACTGCATATATACTCAGACTTTAATCAGATCATACTAGATGTAGAAAATGATTTTCTCAACAGTAATTATCAGCCAACAGGGTTCTGTACGTTAATGTTGAGCTTTTTGATGTCACGAGTCCAGAAATGCTGGGTGTGAGCTGAGCCAACATTAAATATACGCTAACCTGATGGAGCTGCAGCTGTGATCACAGACTTGATGATTAACACTGGTAGGGCAGAGCTTGTGAAGTCACACTCAATCCCAGGGAAACGCCTCAGTGCTGAAGAATTTCAGGGAAATTTCCAAATTGCTATGTCATCAAGGGCTTAAAAGCGGAAGCTAATCTAATTGTCTTAAAATCCAACAATATTTTTTTTACTGAGCGCCCATCATCTACTGCTACTAGTAGCAGCAGCAATATTTATGTTGGTTATTATAACTACAAACTAGTGATCAGGCCTGAAATATGGGTGTAGTGATGGACTCAGACCTGAACTTCAAGGACACACAAAGACCGTCACAAAGTCAGCCTTCTACCAGAGCTGGAGAACATTTCCAGGATGAAAGAACTGATGTCCCAATGAGATCCAGAGTAACTCATCCATGCGTTTATCTTTAGTCGCATTGATCACTACAACGCTGTTTTCACAGGTCTGCCTAAAAAGAAAAATCAACAGACAACTGCAGCTGATCCAGAACGCTGCTGCCCGCGTCCTCACTAAAACCAGGAAGATAGAGAATATGAACCCGGTTCCTTTAATAAGTGCTGTCAGGTCTCTGTACGACCGGTGTCAGAGTCTGGTCCGCATTGCCGGCAGTAAGTCGGACTCGTTTCCAGTGAGAGTTGGACTCCGCCAAGGTTGCCCTTTGTCACCGATTCTGTTCATAACTTTTATGGACAGAATTTCTAGGCGCAGCCAAGGTGTTGAGGGGATCTGTTTTGGTGACCTTAGGATCGGGTCTCTGCTATTCGCGGATGACGTGGTCCTATTGGCTTCATCAGGGCGCGATCTACAGCTCTCACTAGAGCGGTTCGCAGCCGAGTGTGAAGCAGCCAGGATGAGAATCAGTGCCTCCAAATCTAAGACCGTTGTCTTTAACCGGAAAAGGGTAGAGTGCCTCCTCCAGGTTGGGGAGGATGTGCTACAGTTTAAATATCTTGGGATCTTGTTCACGAATGAGGGGAAGATGGAGATCGACAGGCGGATTGGTGCAGCGTCTGCTGTGAAGCGGGTACTGTACCGATCCGTTGTGGTGAAGAGAGAGCTGAACCAAAAGGCGAAGCTCTCGATTTACCGGTCGATCTACGTTCCTACCCTCATCTATGAGATCTATGATCTCGTTCTTTCGGTCACGACCCAAAGCTCGTGACCGAAAGAATGAGATCCCGGATACAAGCGGCTGAAATGAGTTTTCTCCGTAGGGTGTCTGGGCTCTCCCTTAGAGATAGGGTGAGGAGCTCAGTCATCTGGGGAGGACTCAGAGTAGAGCCGCTGCTCCTTCACATTGAGAGGAGCCAGTTGAGGTGGCTCGGGCATCTGGTTAGGATGCCTCCTTGACGCCTCCCTGGTGAGGTGTTCCGGGCACGTCCCACCGGGAGGAGGCCCAGGGGAAGACCCAGGACACGCTGGAGGGACTATGTCTCCCGGCTGGCCTGAGAACGCCTTGGTATTCCCCCGGAGGAGCTGGCCCAAGTGGCTGTGGAGAGGGACGTCTGGGCCTCCCTACTGAAGCTGCTACCCCCGCGACCCGACCCCGGATAAGCGAAAGAGGATGGATAGATGGATGGAATTTGTAGATCCATAAAGGTTAATATACTGCAAAATAATTGCTAAATTTTTTGTTCATAAAGCTGGTAGCAGATGGGAAGAAACTGTTTTTGTGGCGTGAAGTTGTGGTCCTGATGGACCGCAGCCTTCTGCCAGAGGGAAGTGTCTGAAATAGTCTGGGACTGGGGTGAAGGGATCAGCCACAATCTTCCTGCACGCCTCAGAGTCCTGGAGGCGTACAGGTCCTGGAGAGATGGAAGATTGCAGCCAATCAGCTTCTCTGCAGACCTGATGACACGCTGCAGTCTGCTCTGGTCCTTAGCGGTGGCACCAGCGTACCAGATGGTGATGGAGGAGGTGAGGTTGGACTCAATGATGGAGGAGTAGAGCTGCACCATCATTGTCCTTGGCAGGTTGAATTTCTTCAGCTGCCTTCTTCAGGAAGTCCATCCTCTGCTGGGCTTTCTTGGTGAGGGAGTTGATGTTCACCTCCCACTTTAGGTCCTGGGAGATGATAGTTCCCAGGAAGTGGAAAGACTCCACAGTGTCGATTGTGGAGTCACAGAGGGTGATGGGGGTAGCTGGGGCTGAGTTCTTCCTGAAGTCCACAACCATCTCCACTGTTTTTACAGCGTTGAGCTCCAGGTTGTTCTCCCTGCACCAGGTCACCAGATGGTCAGCCTCCCACCTGTAGGCGGACTCAACCCCATCAGAGATGAGTCCCATGAGAGTGGTGTCGTCCGCAAACTTCAGGAACTTGACAGACTGATGACTGGAGGTGCAGCTGTTGGTGTACATGGAGAAGAGCAGAGGAGAAAGAACACAGCACTGGGGGAACCAGTGCTGATGAGCTGTGAGTCAGAGTCATGTTTTCCCAGCTTCACATGCTGCTTCCTGTCAGACAGGAAGTCTGTGATCCACCTGCAGGTGGAGACGGGCACATTCAGCTGGAAGAGCTTCTCCTGAAGCAGAGCTGGGATAATTGTATTGAAGGCAGAGCTGATATCCACAAACAGGATCCTGGCGTAGGTTCCTGCAGAGTCTGTCTTCTGAAGAGTTTGTTAACATCTCTCTCGTGTATGGAAAGAGTTGTCACTGGGGAAGAGGTGGAGGTGATCTGTTGGGTGGTGTCGTGGGGGTAATTGCAGGACTGTCCCTTTGTCTGTCGAAACAACAGTAGAAGTTGTTCAGGTCGTTTGCTGTCGGTCGTTCATGGAGTGGGGGGCTTTAGGCTTGTAGTTTGTTATCTGCCTGAGACCTTTTCAGAGTCGTTGGCTGAAAACTGTTTTTTTCAGCTTCTCAGAGTACAGTCGTTTAGTGTATTTTACTGCCCTACTAAACTTGTATTTTGCATCTCTGAATCTGCATTTGTCCCCACTTCTGAAAGCATCTTCTTTGTCCAAACTTAGCCTTCTGAATTTGGCTGTGAACCAGGGTTTATCATTGTTGTAACTCACCCTGGTCCGTGACACAGCAGTCCTCACAGAAGCTGATACATGATGTCACAGCCTCTGTGAACTCATCCAGGCTGTTAGCAGCTCTGAAAACATCCCAGTCAGTAGAATCCAAACACGCCTGAAGATCTTCTACAGCCTCACTGGTCCACTTCTTTGATGTCCTCATTACAGGCAGTGTTTCCCGCAGCACTATCTTGGCGAGGCGGCTGCCAAACTCAAGCTACCGCCTCGCCAACAAAAAAAAACTAACTCGTGGCGCAGCGGGTAGCGCGACCCATATACAGAGGCCTTAGTCCTCGACGCGGTCAACCCGGGTTCGAATTCGACCCGCGGTCCTTTGCCGAATGTCTCTCCCGCTCTTCTACCCCCCTTCCTGTCAGCCTACTTTCGGAAAAAGCGAGCCACTAGAGCCGCAAAAAATCCCAAAAAACCTAACTCGATATGCTTGCATGTTTATTTGACGTCAACACGTGTTTTTTTGTTGTTGCTTTCTCGCGTGCATATAGGCATATATAGGCAAAAATACATGGATACTTTGAAGCGAGAAGCAGGTCGACTTCACCGTCGGCGTCTGCATCGACGTTCGGGCATTTAATAAACTGTTTATATGTAGGAAGTTCATCTGTGAGGTTTCCTTTGTTAAAGTCACCAAGGACAATAACTAAAGAGTCCGGATTTCTCTGCTCCACATTCAGTATCTGGTCTGCGAGCATGCACTGAGCGACCTGCGTGTTTGCATGCAGTGCGATGTAAACACCGACCAGAATGAATGAAGCAAACTCACGGGGTGAATAAAAAGGCGTAAAGTTTATGATGAAGGATTCCAGGTCAGGAGGACAGTGCTGCTGGATCACTGACACATCTTTGCTCCAGCCGTTGGTGATGTACAAACAGATCAGATTATGCCCGGTAGCGGTGAGCGGAGTCCGCGCTGGCGGTGACGCACGAGTGCACCAGCCCGCTTACCTCTCCTCCAGCGTTTCGCTGCGTGAGCAAAGGTGAGCGCACTTTGACCAGAATGGCCAGAATTTCCAGCGTAGGGAGAAGAAAAGTAGGGAATAAATCCTCTGGTGATGTAGCCCTGATGTTCATGAGTTGTTCTCTGGTGAAACAGCTCCGGGTATCATAGCAAAAACCAGAGTTAAATAGTAAGACAAGAAAGTGTGCACCAACACACCGTGGCTGCCGTCCGCGGCGCCATCTTACTTAATAAAAAAGTAAGATGGCCACAGGCAGGAATGATTTCCTGTGGCGCTCTGTGGTGCATCTAAGTAAGAGGAGTCTTCTGCTGAAGGAGCTCCACTGCTGGGCCAGTGTGTCGTGGAGAGGATATGAGACATTGTTAACTGGACTGGAGCCTGGACAGCATCCTCCTCTCTGCCACGGTCGTCAGAGTGTCCAGTTCCTCCTCCACGACATCACCGGCCCTTCTGATCAGTTTGTTTAGTCTGTTGTCAGCGACCCTCAGTCCGCTGCCCCAGCATGTGACAGCAAAGAAGATCGTGCTGGCAACAACAGACTCAATACATCCTCAGCATCGCCCCACAGATGTTAAAGGACCTCAGCCTCCTAAGGAAGAAGAGTTGGCTTTGGCCCTTTTTGTAGACCGCCTCTGTGTTTCTAGTCCAGTCCAGCTTATTGTTAAAGTACACTCCCAGGTACTGATACTCCTCCACAGTGTCAACAGGGACCCTCTGGATGGAAACAGGGGTCACAGGTGTTTTTGTCCTCCTCAGATCCACTTTTAGCTCCTTAGTCTTTGTCACATTGAGCTACAGATGGTTCAGCTCACTCCAAGTGACAAAGTTGCCCACCACAGTCCTATATTCAGTCTCATCACCATTTTCAATGCAGCCAACTATTGCTGAGTCATAAGAAAACTTCTGAAGGTGGCAGGACTCAGTGCAATAGTTGAAGTCTGAGGTGAAGAGGGTGAAGAGGAAGGGGTAGAGGACAGTCCCCTGAGGGGCTCCAGTGTTGCTGACCACCCTGTCAGACACACAGTTCTGTAGGCGTACATACTGTGGTCTGCCCGTCAAGTAATCAACAATCCAGGACACCATGGGGGACTCCACCTGCATTGCCGTCATCTTCTCACCCAGTAGAGCCGGACGGATGGTGTTGAAGGCACTGGAGAAATTAAACAACATGATTCTCACAGTGCTCGCCGGCTTGTCCAGATGAGTGTAGACTCTGTTCAGCAGGAAGATGATGCTGTCCTCAACTCCCAGGCGGGGCTGGTAGGCGAACTGTAGTGGATCACGGAAGGGCCTGACCATGGGCCTTAGCTGCTCCAGGACTAGCCTCTCAAAGGTCTTCATGATGTGGGACGTCAGTGCCACCGGTCTGTAGTCCTGAGGGCCGCTAGGACACAATTCCACAGCACGGGGACTCTCTGGAGGTGCAAACTCAGGCTGAAGACTAGGCTAAGTACCCCACACAGCTGGTAGAAACAAGCTTTGAGCACCCTGGGGAATACACCATCGGGCCCTGCAGCTTTGCCGGAGTGGAGTCTGGTTAGCTGTCTTCTCACCAGGTCAGGGGTGAAGGACACTGTAGAGGTAACGTTTGGGGGAGGGGGGAGGTCCTCAGGTTGTGGAGGACATGATGTGAAGCAGGGGGAGGGGTGGAGTCGGTGGATGTGGATTGAGGTGGTGAGGAGCAGACATGGGGTCTGTGAGGAGGAGGAGTGGGGGAAGGTGGAGTGGTCGTTGTAGGGACGCCAGCAGCAGAGAGTTGTGGGGGATGGGCCGCAGTATCAAACCTATTAAAAAATAGGTTTAGTTCATTGGCCCGGTCCACGCGACCTTCCAACCCCATGCCAGTAGATTTTTGGAACTCATCCCACTCTACACATCCCTCATGTTGTTGGTCTGGTGTTTATTCTCCAGCTTTCTCCTGTATTTGTCTTTAGCCTCCTTAATTTTATGTATGAGTACCCCCTGCACTCTCCTCACCTCATCACGGTCGCCATCTCTGAACGTCTTCTTCTTATTGTCCTTGGTGATCCATGGTTTATTGTTGGCGTAAGAGGTGACAGTCCAAGCTGGAACATTGCAGTCCACACAGAAGTTGATGTAGTCCGTGATGGACTCTGTGAGATCATCTATGTCTTCAGCGTGGGGCTCACAGAGTCCAGGCCAGTCAGTCACCTCAAAGCAGGCCTGCAGTGCCTCATAAGCCTCCTCTGACCACCTCCTCACAGTCCTTGTGGTCGTAGGCTTCCTCTTCACCAGCGGCACATAACAGGGTTTGAGGTGAACCAGGTTGTGATCTGACCTGCCCAGATGGGGGAGAGAAGTGGAGATGTATGCATCTTTAATGTTAGCATACATCAGGTCCAGTGTCCTCTCCACTCTGGTAGGGCAGCTCACATACTGTTTGAAGGTCGGCAGAACTTTCTTCATGGTGACATGGTTGAAGTCTCCCGACATGATGATGAGTGCATTAGAATTTTGTGTCTGTAGTTTGGAGATGGTGGTGTGTATGATGCTGCAGGCAGATGTTGGATTTGCAGAGGGAGGGATGTACAGGACAGCAGCGATGACATGTGGGATCTCTCTAGGCAGCTTGTAAGGACGGAGTCCAACTGCTAGCAGTTCAACATCCGGGCTACAGAGCTGTTCTTTAATGGTGATGTGACCCGGGTAACACCATCTGCTGTTTACTAAAAAGGCAAGCCCACCTCCTTTCCGCTTACTGCTCTTAGTGTCCCGGTCGGCCCGGAAGGTGCGAAAGCCATCCACGGAGACAATCTGATCCGTAATATCCTTGTGCAGCCATGTCTCGGTAAAACACATCAGACTGCACTCCCAGTACTCCAGTTGGCTCCGCGTGAGCGCCGTTAGCTCGTCCATCTTGTTGGTAAGGGACCGCACGTTTCTCATAACGACAGAGGGGAGACACCGTTTAAATCTTCTCCTTTCAATAAGCCCGTCCTGATCCTCCTTTCATCCCCAATGTTGCTTTCCTCCTCTGCAACCTTGGTGTGTTTTTCTCCAGAGTTTGGGTGGTATTTCAGCTGGTCTGGCTATCACGCCGATCAGTATTAGAGCTATCAGCTGTTCTCCGGAGTAAACAAAGGCAGCGTGTCCAGGTGGGAGCGGCATGATGAAAAAAAGCACGAATACTCTCTGAAAACGACCTCGTTAGAGAGGACAATACTTCACAGAGAAGTAACAAGAGCAATCAAAAAAAGATAAAAGTCAAAAAGCAACCTGGAGCGATGTAACAGCAGCATGCTGCTTTCGCGCACTAAACAAATAAAACCTAAGTAAAGCTAAATAAAACCGAGTAGCGATGAGCGTTCCTGGGCGAGTCAATCTGAGCACGACTGGTGAAACTGCAGCTAACAACACTCCTGTGAGAAAATCCAGACCTCACTAAGATGAAGACGCAATCAGACCTCAGGCAGCTGATGTCCGGAGAACGTTGAGAAGATTCAATGCACAGAAAGGTAGTTAAAGAATGTGCTGACCAGCTGGCTTATGTCCTCACGGACATATTTAACACCTCGCTGCCTCATTTTACGGCCCAAAAAACCCCAATTTCATCACTGAACTATTACCCCCCAGCACTAAATCCAATCATGATGACGTGCTACAAGCGACTGGTGAATGACAACATTAACACCCTCCTTTCATACGCTTGTTTGCTTACCCCTCAGACCGCTCCACAGAGGACGCAGTCTCCCCAAACTCAATCTAAACCTCGAACACCTGAAGAAAAACAACATCCATGTGTCTGCTGTTTCTGGACTTCAGCTCAGCATTCACAGCACCTGGTGAGCAAACTGACCCCCGTTGGAATCAACACCCCCCTGGCTGCTGGGTTTCCTCACAGACAGACCCCAGCCTATCCAGATCTGCAAAAATGCTTCCAGTGTCAACTCCCTTATATATTTTTATTTTTCAGCCGGTTCTCATGTTTACCTACAGCTATTTGTTTAAAAAATGTGCCTTTGAGATATTTGGTATAAAGCTTTGATTAAGAGATGCCTTTTTAAAATTCTTTTATGAAAAGAAAAATATATCAAGATAAATATTGTAATTCAATTTACTGAGATATTAGTTTTGGTCTATATCACCCAGTGCTTCCCCCCATCCATGACATTGTAGACGCTGCATGACTAGGGCTCAGACAACCATAAAAGACCTCCCACCCCCATTTTTTGCATTTAATCATGTTAAGTGACTTTTAAGACATTTTGAATGTGGTCAGGGATGGCTGATGAGGGAGACTGGCAAGGCAACAGAGGAGAGGGAATTGCAGGGAAAAGAAAGAATATCGGATGATGGTTTAATTCTACATCACAAATAATTCAATAACACTTTGACAGCTCAGAAATTAGAAAGTTAGGAAGCCTCAATTTAAGTTAGCTATCATTAAACAAACTAGCTACGTTACCTGTTAATTCTTAAACCTATAAAAAACTATTCCTGATCTGTGCTGAGCAGTGCTATTAATGTTTTTTTAAGAAGCAAATATAATTTCTCTGATGTTATGTAGCAGCCCAACCACAAAGCTTCTGCTTTGTGTTGAACTGAAAAGTAGTGATCACTTTAAAATTTAGATTCTTCAGCCATGTTTTTCTGGGTTGCTTATAGGTCTGTAACTGCTAGAAACTGAACCCCTGATTGGAAGACTAATCCAGTTTCACTCTGGATGCATGTTTAATGCACACTTTTAAAGCCTCAATTTAAGATTCATGTGGTTTTTGGTGCAGCTGCAATGAGTGCAACACATACCTGAACTTTGCAGGAACATGTCAGCAAATCTGCGATTATTGAGACAGACGAAAAGGACAAATTTAGTAAAACTGGAAACCAGTTACTTCAAAGCTATAGCTTGATATGTAATAGGCTATCAAAACAAAATTCTTTACTACATCTCTTAAATGCACCCACAACCATCCCTATTAGCGATGCACATCATTGATTAACAATTTAACCTAAAGTTGACAGATCTTGTTAAACGACTAACGATTAATTGATAAGTGGCAGAATAAAAATCTTTTAATCTGCCACTTATCAATTAATTAAAATTTATTAAAAATCTTTTAATCTGCCATTTTCTCTTGCATCCTGACAGTCTTTCCATTGAACGAAAGGCTACATCCTCCCAGACAACATAAACTGTTATTAGCTTGACAGACACTGCCAGTCTGAGAGCTACCTATTCGAGCTGCGCGACACAGCAACACAATGTCGTACCCACGATTCCTCCTGGTCACCCTCCCTCGTCCCCAGAGGTTGAGGGAGGCTTTGTGCAGCCCATACGGGACCGAGCATCATCATTTTGAGTCACAGGCTCAGCGATGCCTCAAGTCGCCAGTGCTGAGACAGATTGGGTGCAGTGGTAGAGTGATGTTAGCAGCATCATTGCTAACATGGGCTAACGTCCAAAGCAATTAACCTAAACACTATTGAACAATCCTCCCAATGCTTACGATTTCAACTCCTGAGTCTGACTCGCTACGGGGGTGACGTGTCGTGTGCCTGACTAAGGTTACGTTCACACTGCAGGTCTTGATGCTGAATTCTGATTTTTTTTTTTTTAAAAAGGTGGCCATTTATAATACTATTAATATTACCATTATACTGTCGTCAGAACAGTTCAAGACCGCAAAGTGACCCGCATGCGCAGATAACAGCAGAGCAGCAGACTGTTTACGGAAGTAATGTTGAATGTAATTGTTTCTAGAAGTGATCAATAAACTTTAGCTTAAAAAAATAACTTGAAAAGAAAAAAAATTGTGGACACTGGCTGGCATCTCTCCTTGTTGTTGTTATTAGAAAGCTGTTAAGCAACAGGAGCCGACAATATTAAGACCACATCATAGCGAGACTAAGCAAGCCAAGAAGAAAGCAGCACCGTTATTAATGCTCTTTTATGGAGCGCTAGCTAGCTAGCGAGAGACGGGAGAGTGACGTGAAAGACGGATAAAATGCGACATGACCGTTCAGACTGTGGACGCTTTGGAAAAAAAATGCGATGTGCATTAGACTTAGTACCATATATGGAAGTGCCACAGGTAGGCATTGATTACCTCGTCCTCAGTAAGTGAGGCAGCGTGGGAGGAATCTTTAGAACCTGCGCAGTGTTTGAACTGTTTAGAAGCAGTAGAGCTTTCTGAGCTATCTAAAATTTTAGCTTCATCTAAACCTTCTACCTGTATGTTAGACCCAATCACAACTAGGGCTGTGCATAAAAATCGATATAAAGATTAATATCGATATTTTTAAAAACGATTTAATATCGATATTCTAGCTTTCAATATCGATATACCTCCCAACCTCTAGGGGGCGTTTTTTTTTTTTTTTTTTCCTAGGGGGCGTTATTACAGCGCAACCATTACAGTTCACAGCGAAGGAGAGCAAGTGAGACAAATTTGTGGAACGGCCGACAGGATTTTAGAAGCTCCTTTGTCCCTAAAATCAGATGTTTGGGCACATTTTTGGTTTCTGTGACACGTTAAATGCATTGAAGCAAATGCACTTTATTTTCCTGTTAATATGTCTGTGATCAATAAATAGAACATGAACATAATATTTGGCTGATTTTGGTGATTGAATCACTGAGCATTAATTCAAAGTAATAAATATTGATATTGGAATCAAAGCAAGCTGAGCTATGTATCGAGAATCGTATCGTGAGCTGTGTATCGAGAATCGTATCGAATCGGCTCATCCTAGATGATACCCAGCCCTAATCACAACCAAGTTGTTTAAAGAGATATTCCCTCTGAATCAGTGGCACTATTTTAGACATGATTAATATATCCTTAGTAAATGGATATGTACCACAGGCTTTTAAAGTAGCTGTTATTAAACCTTTACTGAAGAAACCATCTCTTGATCAAGATGAGTTAATAAATTACAGACCTATATCTAATCTTCTTTTCTTATCTAAAATTCTTGAGAAAGTAGTTGCTAATTAACTATGTGAACATTTACAAAGTAATGACCTACTTGAGGAGTTTCAGTCAGGCTTCAGAGCTCATCATAGCACTGAAACAGCTCTGGTCAAGGTCACTAATGATATTCTCATGGCCTCAGATAATGGACTTGTGTCTATACTTGTCCTGTTCATATTAATAATAAATCTTCTTCAAACTCTAGGGTCACTTGTGGAGTACCACAGGGTTCAGTCCTTGGACCAATTCTCTTTACTATATATATGCTTCTGATTGGCAAAATTCTCACACAGGATGGGATCTCAGTGCTGCATTTGATACAGTTGATCACAATATTCTCCTACAAATATTTGAGCATACTGTAGGGATTAAGGGGAAAGCATTAGGCTGGTTTAAATCTTATCAGATTTTAATAATAAATCTTCAAACTCTAGGGTAACTTGTAGAGTACCACAGGGTTCAGTCCTTGGACCAATTCTCTTTGCTATATATATATATATATATATATATATATATATATATATATATATATATATATATACATATACATATACACACACTTATAACTTATACTTCCGATTGGCAAAATTATCAGACAGCATGGGATTAATTTCCACTGTTATGCTGATGACACTCAGCTATATTTATCCATAAATCCTGATGAATCCAATCAATTACTTCGACTGCAGTCATGTCCTGATGACATCAAAAGCTGGATGACTTTAAATTTCCTGCATTTAAATTCTGACAAGACAGAAGTTGTAATCTTTGGACCAGGGTCCTCAAAAAATAAACTTCTTAATCAATCACTTAATTTGGATGGCATTAACTTGGCCTCTGGTAATAAAGTAAAAAAATCTTGGTGTTATTTTTTACCAAGACATGTTATTTAAATCTCATATTAAACAGGTTTCCAGAGTTTCCTTTTTTCACCTCAGGAATATCGCCAGAATTAGAAACATTCTGTAAAGGGGTGATGCTGAAAAACTAGTCCATGCATTTGTTTCTTCAAGGCTGGACTATTGTAATTCTTTACTATCAGAAAGTCCACAAAATGCAGTTCAAAGCCTTCAGCTGATTCAAAATGCTGCAGCAAGAGTTCTGATGAAAATCAACAAGAGGGATCATATTTCTCCTATTTCAGCTTCCCTTCATTGGCTTCCTGTTAAAGTCTAACTCTTGGACTGAAAGAAAATCCTGAAAACCATTGAATAACTTCCAGAACAAGGTAAACTTTGAATATTCATGTATCAAAAGTGTTCAAATTAAGTTTAAATATGAAATATTGCGCATTTTTTACACCGATTATGGTATTCCGCGTTTGAGTACTGCCTCCGTTTACGATCGGCCATTTTCAAATCAATTCAATTCAATTTTATTTATATAGCGCCAAATCATGAAACATGTCATCTCAAGGCACTTTACAAAGTCAAGTTCAATCATATTTCCGACGTGTGACGTCAGTTCAAGAACACCGAGAATGCGCGAAGCGAACTTGCATAGAAACAAACAGGCGTTTACGTTGTACAACCGGTACGGCGAATAAGGATATATGGATGTTTTGCAGTATCTTCTTTCACACACCAAATCTGCTGATCCACGTCTACTTTGAGCAAGCGCTTTAAAAAAAAAAAAAAAAAAAAAAAAAAAAAAAAAAAAAAAAAAAAAAAAAAATCGCCAAACTAAGTCCACAATAAAATGCCTTCTAGGTGCGTAGTTGGTGGCTGTAGTGTCGCTTATAGACCAGTTCACTGCTATTGTTTTCATCCAGGTTTTTCGCGCATGCGTGCCGGACTGGAAGGCAGAAGGCGAACACATAGCGGGCACAAACAGAGGAAACTGACGAGTTCGCCACGTATTTTTCTTCTTTGGATAACGTATCACAAGATCGTTTTAAGAGTAAGTAGATGGTTGATGGTATCAGATTGCCAGATCCACACAGCAAAAGCCTGAAGGGACGGAGCGAGTCTGTGAAATGCTGGCCAAGGGTTCCGTACGGCGACATATACAGCTGCCTTATAAACACGCCAGGCAGTACACATGAGAGAGCATGGAAGCATGAAACCACTGGACGGCTACAATTATTTTATATCGGGACATAGACACCAGCAGCCCCGCGACCCCATGAGGGATTAAGCGGGTCAGAAAATGGATAGATGGACGTTAAGACATGTTTGTGTAACATCAGAAAGCGGAGACTGACACAGACAGCGCCTCAGCAGAGAGGAAGACCCGCCCGTTATGTTAAAAAAAAAAAAACATTGTTCACTGAGAATTATTTTGGTGTTTTTGTCTTATTAATCCTTTTCACAGACTCATGCCAGAGGGTTTGCATACATTGTACATGTACGTATATTAAAAAAAAAAAAAAAAAAATTACCGTAGTTGGTGGCTGTAGTGCAGTCCGCGGTGAAGTTGGTTTGATATTGGAAATTCAAGCTCCGCGGAGTCAGCGGGATCTAGCTCACGGTTGATCCGGTTGAAGGACTCCGATTTCGGCCAGCGTCTTTCAGCTGCTCCCTTCTCCCATACGCGGTGGGACCGTCAACAAATCTGATTTGATTTTTCTTTCTCAAGAGTGCTCCGCTGACTCCGCGGAGCTTGAATGTCCAATGTCCACGGTGGTTGGCAAAAAACAGAGCTGTTCTCGTCTACTACATGACAAAACGGGTGATTTAGAGCGTACTTTTAGTTTGTTTATTTTTGGAATCTAAACAATGCCTACGACTTGTTGTGCTCCCGGTTGCACACAGAGGCATTCCAAATCGTTGGATGTACGTTTCTGTCGTTTACCGAAAGAGGAAGGACAAAGAAAGAAATGGATATTTTCAATGAAAAGAGCGCAGGCAGACACTCCCAATAGACTGGGGGAGCCATCGTACTACGACAGAATTTGCAGTCTACACTTCATCTCCGGTAAATACAACTTAATTCTGCTCTAGTCATTGTTCTACTTAAATAGCGGCGGAGGGGAGGTGGCGATCGCTACACGGGCCGGAGTAGTAGCAGCACCCGCAGCAGCAGCAGGCTGCTCCATTACGGCGGCTCCATCACGCCCACTGTTCACGGGCGCTAGTACGTCTGTGTTTACACTGCAATGTCGCCGACACCCCCACCCATTTTAACAAGACAAAAACACCAAAATAATCCGTAGTAAACATTGTTGTTTTTTCCCTACCGGGCGGGTCTTCCTCTGCTTCCTCTGTGTCCGACGCCGCTTTGTGCTGTTGCACAAACGTGTGAACAACATCCATCCATCCATTTTCTGACCCGCTTAATCCCTCATGGTGTCGCGGGCGTTGCTGGAGCCTTTTTCCCCCGATATAAAATAATTGTAGCCATCCAGTGATTTCATGGTTTTTATGCTCTCTCGTCTGTACTGGCCTGCGTGTTTATAAGGCAGCTGTATGTCGCGGTACGGAACCCTAGGCCAGCATTTCACAGACTCGCTCCGTCCCTTCAGGCTTTTGCTGTGTGGATCTGGCAATCTGATACCATCAACCATCAACTTACTCTTAAAACGATCTTGTGATACGTTATCTAAAGAAGAAAAATACGTGGAAAACTCGTCAGTTTCCTCTGTTTGCGTCCGCCAGTGTGTTCGTCTTTTGCCAACCAGTCCGGCGCGCATGCGCGAAAAACCCGGATCAAAACAATAACAATGAAATGGTCTATACAGCAAGTTTTATCGAAATTACTTCCAAACAGCGCACATAATTCGCATATAATATACATTTCTTTACTCAGGTGACTATTTGAATGCATCTGCGTAAAAATACATTCAGTCCAAGAGTTAGACTTTAAATCAAGAATAGAATTTAAAATTCTCCTTCTAACGTATAAAGCCCTTAATAATCAAGCTCCATCATATATCAGAGCTCTGATTACCCCGTATGTTCCTAACAGAGCACTTCGCTCTCAGACTGCAGGTCTGCTGGTGGTTCCTAGAGTCTCTAAAAGTAGAATGGGAGGCAGATCCTTTAGCTATCAGGCTCCTCTCCTGTGGAACCAACTCCCAGTTTTGGTCCGTGAGGCAGACACCCCGTCTACTTTTAAGACTAGGCTTAAAACTTTCCTTTGTGACAAAGCTTCTAGTCAGAGTGGCTCATGTTACCCTGAGCTATCTCTATAGTTATGCTGCTATAGGCTTAGGCTGCTGGAGGACATCAGGGCCTATTTCTCTCACTCTGCTGAGTTCTCCTACTGCTCTCCAGTTTTGCATTGCTTGTCATCATTTCAGCTTTTAACGTTTTGTTCTCTCTCTTTTTCTTCATAGTAGGTACACCTGGTCTGGCGTTCTGTTAACTGTGACATCATCCAGAGAAGACGGCTCACCCGCTATTACCATCTAATGTAGAACAGATTACTGGATCAATGTGTGCTTCTGGGCTTTTTGTCTGTCTTGTTGTGTCTCTGCTCTGTCTTCCGTAACCCCCAATCGGTCGAGGCAGATGACCGTTCATACCCGGTTCTGCTGGAGGTTTTTCCTTCCCAACCTGTATAAAATAATTGAATTTGTAAAGTACCCTGAGATGACATGTTTCATGAATTGGCGCTATATAAATAAAATTTTATTGAATGTCCTCGAATCATTCGATGAATCATGACAGCCCTAGATGCAATAGGAAAATTAAGCTGCAGTAGCCAGCGTTCAACCCTAAGAGGGCAGCACTAAGACTATTTTAAAACAATCATCGCAGAACTAAACAAGTTCACATGCAAATGTAAAGAATTGCACAGCAACATTAAATTAGCCTTAGGCTCAGTTTATCTTAGGGCTGGACGATAATTCAATAACTATATATCGATGATACAAAAAAGGGTCAATAAAAAGTCCAATAGAATAACAGTTCTCCTTCTTTTTGCATTCTAGCCATGTAGGTTAATATTAGATCATTACATCCTCCCAGCCAATCACAGCGCAGACCCAGAACCAAGCTCCGCCCCCTTCAGAAAGTTCCGAGAGCACGCATTCTTTTTTCATTTTTAAAAACTTGTAGCTCTGGTAAAAAGTCGGTTGAATAAAGGGTTGACTTTGAATTCAGCATTTGTGTGTTCTGTGTCTAAAAAATGGGTTGCTAAGCAACAGCATAAAATGGTCAGGGCTGCACTTAAAATATATGTTTTGGATTTTGTTGATAATTATCAAAGTCGATCAATACGATTTCTGTTTTATCGATATGCTTGTTTTCTATATCATCCAGCTCTAGTTTACCAGCAAAAAAAAAAGTTGATTTTGGTGAATCAGTTGATTTTACTGACTTTAAATATTGTCGGTTTTATGGACTAAATATTGACGTAAATATTGTTATACGAACACAAGGAATTCATACTAAATGATTGGAGGCATGATAAGTCCACTTTAAAGGGTGGTGCACAACAAACGGGTCACATAACCTGCAGAAGAAAATAGCTTGTTTTTAAGAAATATACTGAGGAAAGATCTGCTGTCTCCCTAATCAGTTTTCTGACGGACAAGGATTCAAAAACTGCATTAATAAAGAGTAATCGCGTAACTATTCTGCTCTGTTATTTACTTCTCTGAGTAGACTGTACATAAACCACCATATAATGGCACTGATTGTGAAAGATGTCAAAATGCTAAATTTATAAAAGCACATGTTCTGCTGCCAATTTAAATTTGGACAAATATTGACTGGAAAAGGTTGTACAGTTAACTTGTATGAGTTAAATAGTGAACAGAGCTGTCGAGATTCGGTCGGTGCCTATAAAAGTACAGAATTCGGTACCCATCTCTAAACACTTTAAATAACTTGGCGAGGCATAGCTAACTTAGTGCTAGCAAAACTAGCTACAACACTAGGTGACCCTACCTTCCTACTAATACTGCTTTCTTTCTGCTCGCTTTGAGGCCTCAACTAACGTTGAAGCTTTTTTTACGCTGCGTTTCTCGAGTTAAGCATGTTGAAATTAAGCATGCCATACTAAGTTTGTAGCCTGTCCGAACATCCGGGCAGCTAGAGCCGTCTCCGGCAAATGTGACGTCATTTGCAACCAGCGAGTGGGGTTACTAGTTTGTTGTTTTGTTGCTTCAGTATTTATTTATTGAACCACACAGGGAAGCATAGTAGCTTGATGGGGGAGCTCAGATTAACAGAGCCCCCCCCCCCCCCCCAATTGGTGTTGTACGTCAAGCTAATAACAGCTAGCGTTAGCTTATGTCATCCGGAAGGTTTACTGACCTTTTTGTGGTACTCTCAGACATCGAAACATCATTTATTTCAACAACTACACTATATACCATCTGTTGTATCATGTTTACTGTTGTGTAGTATGCATATTTAAAACAAATAACGGTTAGCCTTGCGTGGGGTCAACTAAAGCCTGTTGGCTACAAGGATTTTTATACAGTTTAATAGGGTGTGAGAAAAGCATAATTGTTTATTTAGTACGTAATACAGCGGATGCTATAAATTGTTAAAGTATAAGGATGTGCTTTTTTTTATTCCATCTGTGTTGTACAGTTAGCTTAGCATGTAGCGCTGTTCAGCATTTATTTTTCTTGTCCATCTGCCTGGAAATGTTTCTCCGAACAACGCTTTTTATTTGTCTATCGTGTCTATAAAGAGGGTTGCATGTTTTCTTTTAGCTGTTTTCTACATTATTGCAGACTTTAAGACTTCCAGCAGCAGCTCATTATTCAGCTCAGGTAAGCAGTTGCAGGGAGGAGACAGGAGAGTTTACACGCTCCTGTAGATGTGATTATACCGAGGCATCTGTTGTTTTAACATCACTGCTATATACCATTATTTGTATCACTGTTGTTGGTATATAAAAATATGTAAAAAAATGACTTTCTGGTTTGGGAGAGGGGGTATAATACAGTGAGGGAAACCTGGAACAGCATATATCTAAGCTTTGGTTCAACAGAACAAAAATTAGCTAGAAACAGAATCGGAGCACACAACATTCCTCACGCAGAAAAATAACGCAAACGTGGGCTGTGAGTGTCCGATCAGAGCTCAGTCTAAGCCCCGCCTTTCATTACAGCTCCTGTAGCTTTTAGCGTTGATAGCGCCAGATACGCTCCACCCCCAGGGAACTATAACCTCACTTTTCACGTAATCTGACAGCTCTGTGCGATATCGTCCATGAGGAATCGTTTCTTTGAATCTCGTACAGTAAAACCGCCATCTTTAGTGCGAGCGGTTGTACACTGATCAACGGCTACAAGCGCAAATTACCAGGTTAGTACAGCAGCCAGAGCTGCCGCCATCTTGGATTTTGAACTCTGGTTTTCTGAGGACTTCCATCTTTCCTTCCTACATTTATTAGCCCTTTCCAGTGGATCGTTCCGATTTTTGGAACCCTACAATTCAGAACTTGCGAGTACGAACACAACGCACCATGTTGCTAACGTGACTGTCAAGCAAATGCGATCATGAAAACCGTAGACTGTCTCATCAAAATCACGAAAACTGAAAAGTTACAGGGCTAAAAGAACAAAGGAACCACCAGATTTTTAATAAAAAAAAAAACTTACAAATCAGCCGTAGCCACGCGCGACTGAACTACGCCGATACGTGCGCAAATTTCACGCGTTTAGCTGCTCTCGAGCGCCCCCCTCTTTGAGCCTGGACACATTTAGAAACGCCGCTTTTCTGCGTCGTTTTGCCAGAGCACAGCTTAGCCTACAGCCATGTAGCCACAAAAGGGAAGCTTCTTCACAACTTTCCGAGGCTCAGTTTGGAGATGTCGCTGTTTTTTGTTTTTTTTAACGCGGTCTTGTAAAACTGCCAGCAGCGAGCTACGGTCGCCCAACACTCTCCCAGCAAATCTTCCCCGCCGTCTGAGGCAGTTTTTCAGGCTGCCCCAGACCTCCAGCCGGCCGGGCCTCTGACCACGGCGAAGCCGACCGACGCGCAACCGAGCCGAAGCCGCCACGGGGACAAATGTAAGGTGCGCACGGAGGGTTAAAGGGGCGTAATCACCTTTTAACGGCGCTGTCTCCGCATCCTCCGGTCGCCGCTGTGTCGACGCTCCACGGTAAAATGGCTGCTACAACAGCCTGGATGACAGACCAGAGGGAAGAGGCGGAGACAGCTGCGGAGAGAGAGGAGGGGGAGGCGGGCTCAGGCAGCCCCCCTGGGGGTGGGGGTGGTGGGTAGCAGGCAACTGTTACTTCTAATAAAATATAAATCTAGAACTACAAAAAAATACAATCATCCAAAATATTACTAAAAGTTTTTTTCCCCCAACAGAAACGCTAGTAAAAAAAAAAAAAAGAGAGAGAGAAATGTTGTTTAAAAGGGGCGGGCTCTACAACTGGGTGGGGCTTCAAATTCATTAAAATAATGGCCTACATAAAAAGTGTTTTGACACTTGTCACAAGGTAAAAGGGAATAATTATTGTAATAGACGTGGATTTAAAAAAAAAAAATGTACTAACTTGATTTAAAAAATAACTTCCGGCTTTTTCCATGACCAATTAATGCGTACGCTGTGCCACAGACGGTAAGAAGCTTAAAACAATTTACCAGTGATTCTATAGCGGGTGGATGAGTACAGGCTCTACATGGTTCAGTGGGTTGCGTTTTATTTGTCGAACCGCTCCGAACGTACCCGGAGTTTGGTTTTGTCGGTTTCCCAAATAAAAAAAAATAAAAACAGACTTGGATACGTAAGCTCTGATGTGAGCTCCGACTATCCAAGATCAAGTTACAGCCTGGGCAGCTGCCTAGCTGTGCAGGTCATAGGCTACAGAAGGTGCTCTTGCCCAGAGCTGTCCCAATTATCTTTATTTTTAAAAGAAAAGCAGATGTAGAGGAGCACATTGACACAAGAACATGTTTGTGTCATACAGGTATAGAAATACTGCAACGCCTGTTGCACAACACTGGTGATATATATAGAGTCAGCCTAGTGGTTAGAGCATTACACTTGTGTCCTGGAGGTTCTGGGTTCAACTCCCACAGATTGCCTCTGGGCAAGACCCTTAGGCCCAGATTGCTCCCCTGGAGCTGTGATAGCTGCCCAATGCTCCCTAAGGGGTGGGATAAAACGCAGAAGACGAATGTCATTGTACAATTGCAATGACAAATAAAGATTTCTTTCTTTCAATTTTATTTTATTTATATAGCGCCAATTCATGAAACATGTCATCTCAATGGACTTTCCAAAGTCAAATTCAATCAGATTATACAGATTGGGTCAGATTATACAGATTGGTCAAAAAGTTTCCTCTCTAAGGGAACCCAGTTGATTGCATCAAAGTCTTGACAAGCAGCATTCACTCCTCCTGAAAGAGCGTAGAGCCACAGTGGACAGTCGTCTGCGTTGTTGATGGCTTTGCAGCAATCCCTCATACTGAGCATGCATGAAGCGACAGTGGAGAGGAAAACTCCCCTTTAACAGGGAGGAGAACCTCCAGCAGAACCAGAACCAGGCTCAGTGTGAACGCTCATCTGCCTTATAGAAGACAGAGCAGAGACACAACAAGAGAGACAAACAAGCACAGAATTACACATTGATCCAGTAATCTGTTCTACATTAGATGGTAATAGCGGGTGATCTGTCTTCCCTGGATGATGTCACAGCTAACAGAACGCCAGACCAGGTGTACCTACTATGAAGAAAAAAAGAGAGAGAACAAAAAGTTAAAAGGTGAAATGACGACAAGCAATGGAAACTGGAGAACAGGAGAACTCAGCAGAGTGAGAAAAATAGATCCTGATGTCCTCCAGCAGCCTAAGCCTATAGCAGCATAACTATAGAGGTAGCTCAGGGTAACATGAGCCACTCTGACTAGAAGCTTTGGTCACAAAGGAAAGTTTTAAGCCTAGTCTTAAAAGTAGACGGGGTGTCTGCCTCATGGACCAAAACTGGGAGTTGGTTCCACAGGAGAGGAGCCTGATAGCTAAAGGATCTGCCTCCCATTCTACTTTTAGAGACTCTAGGAACCACCAGCAGACCTGCAGTCTGAGAGCAAAGTGCTCTGTTAGGAACATACGGGGTAATCAGAGCTCTGATATATGATGGAGCTTGATTATTAAGGGCTTTATATGTTAGAAGAAGAATTTTAAATTCTATTCTTGATTTAACAGGAAGCCAATGAAGGGAAGCTAAAATTGGAGAAATATGATCCCTCTTGTTGATTTTCATCAGAACTCTTACTGCAGCATTTTGGATTATTTGAAGGCTTTGAACTGCATTTTGTGGGCTTCCTGTTAGTAAAGAATTACAATAGTCCAGCCTTGAAGTAACAAATGCATGGACTAGTTTTTCAGCATCACTCCTGGACAGAATGTTTCTAATTTTGGTGATATTCCTGAGGTGAAAAAAGGAAACTCTGGAAACCTGTTTAATATGGGATTTAAATGACATGTCTTGGTCAAAAATAACACCAAGATTTTTAACTTTATTACCAGAAGTCAAGTTAATGCCATCCAGATTAAGTGATTGATTAAGAAGTTTATTTTTTGAGGACTCTGGTCCAAAGATTACAACTTCTGTCTTGTCAGAATTTAAATGCAGGAAATTTAAAGTCATCCAGCTTTTGATATCATCAAGACATGACTGCAGTCGAAGTAACTGATTGGATTTATCAGGATTTATGGACAAATATAGCTGAGTGTCATCAGCATAACAGTGGAAATTAATCCCATGCTGTGTGAGAATTTTGCCAATCAGAAGCATATATATAGTAAAGAGAATTGGTCCAAGGACTGAACCCTGTGGTACTCCACAAGTTACCCTATAGTTTGAAGAAGATTTATTATTAATATGAACAGGACAAGTATAGACACAAGTCCATTATCTGAGGCCATGAGAATATCATTAGTGACCTTGACCAGAGCTGTTTCAGTGCTATGATGAGCTCTGAAGCCTGACTGAAACTCTTCAAGTAGGTCATTACTTTGTAAATGTTCACATAGTTGATTAGCAACTACTTTCTCAAGAATTTTAGATTAGAAAAGAACATTAGATATAGATCTGTAATTTATGAAATCATCTTGATCAAGATAAGGTTTCATAAGTAAAGGTTTTCAAACATCATCTGTGGAGTGTGCTATGAACACAATATATAAAACACAAATATATCAGCTATATACTGTATACCATAATATCAGATGCTCCATGCTAATGGACGATATGCTAATCTATGAAAAATACTAGCACCGCTCTTAAAAGCTTCAGAACTAGTGATTAATGCACTAAACCAGAGGTGCCCAACCAGTCGATCGCGATTCAATTAAATTCAGTTCAGTTTTATTTATATAGCGCCAATTCATGAAACATGTCATCTCAAGGCATTTAACAAAGTCAAGTTCAATCATATTACACAGATTGGGTCAGATTATACAGATTGGTCAAAAAAAATTCCAGGCGCCCTTTGGGGCCTCTGGCCCCCAGGGCCCATGGCCGGGACCACTTCAGTGGGGCTAGCTGCCGGCGGAGCCCACGGGCTTGTCCCCGCGGCTCTTGGGGGCGTCGGCATTGCGGTGGCCGGGGGATTTCCTCGGGGTCGTCTCTACTCTTTCCTTGTGGGGGGGGGTTGCAGATATCCTGTGTCGGCCCCTCCTGGGCGCCCTGCTTTAGGGACCCTTTGGGAGTCCGGGATTATGGGTCCCCTGACTCCTGCCACTGTGCTCGGGGAAGGCGGGCCTTTGGTTCTCCACAACCACTATCAAGCTATTTCCTTCTGGATAATTTTCACCTAAACTAGTGCACTCTCACAAACTCCCACAGGTGCTGGGTCCCAGGTATTAAATGTTCACTTAAATACAGTAATCTTATAATTTATTTATTTATTTATGTTCTTTCACTTTCTTTTTTCAGGTATCACATTACACATGTCAGTTTACATAATAATATATATGATTTAGCAATGGCATCTAGGTGTTATTCGATTGTATCTGTTGCTTTATGTCTGTTGGTTGTGCTGTTGTTTTTGCATCTCTCTTTCCAGGTGATGGAGCAGACGGATTTTTTCCTGCTTTCAGGTTTTATCATTCTCTCCCTTTTATCTCTTCTTTCTATCACCTCTACTCTTTTTTTTTTCTTTCTCTGTCACTTCTTGTTCTTCCTTTACTCTCCCATTGTAATGTCCATATAATTTGAAATTCTCCCTGCAGGAATCACAATAAAGCTATTTACAAGCATAAATCAAGTGGAGCACTATGGCGAAAGCTGTTCGCTCCACTTGTAAAAGCAAAATCTGTCGAGCTCTATCTGGCATTGAGACATCAATTCCTATTGTCACATTGCTGGACAGGACACTGGGAAAAAAAATTCCTATGTAAGGGAACCAGTTGATTGCATCAAAGTCCCGACAAGCAGCATTCACTCCTGGAGAAGCGTAGAGCCACAGGGAGAGTCGTTTTGCATTGTACATGGCTTTGCAGCAATCCCTCATACTGAGCATGCATGAAGCGACAGTGGAAAGAAAAACCACCCATTAACGGGAAGGAAAACCTCCAGCAGAACCAGAACCAGGCTCAGTATGAACGGTCATCTGCCTCGACCCACTGGGGCTTAGAGAAGACAGAGCAGACACAACAAGACAGACAAAAAAGCACAGAAGCGCACAGGTTGACAGGTTTGATCTTGGGTCAGGCTTTTGTCGATCGTGAGAATTACAGAACTTTTAATTCATTTTTCAATGCTGAGCATTAATCCTATGACTGGACTCTCAATTCTCACGCATTTCCCTGACTTCACATGCCACATATGGCATTTCTCACGCATCAAAAGATAATGGATCATATGGGCTGCGGATGATCCATTCACAGCACTGTCCATCCAGAGCTCAGTCTAAAACCGGCCTTCTGCAAAGCTGTTTCGGCTTCTATCACAGTTTGTACCCATCAGTAATTATTCCTGCTGCAGTTCGTGTTAACAGAGCAGCAGGACGATAACCTGACTCTAGCCAGATGTATTTCGCTCCGCCTAGCTCCACTCACATCCATCTGGGACATCTCCATAGGAATTGCCTTTTTTGAAGGCTGGGCCTTATCAAAAATCCTTGCATATGATTGGATAAGCCACTTGTCTGTCATCTTTATTGACGTGCTATTTCAACCACTCACACCGAAGCTAACCCGTGACGCTGTGAGAGCGACGCAGGAAAAAACAAAACTTTTTTTTTTTTTTAATGTGTTTGCGGCTCTAGTGGCACGCGTTTTATTGACAGTGAGCTGACAGGAAGAGGAGGGAAGACAGGCGGCAAAGCGCCGCAGGTCGGAGTCGATCCCGGGCCGACCGCGTCGAGGACTAAAGGCCTCCTAATATGGTTTGCGCTAACCGCTCCGTGTTTCATGCTATTTTGTTTAAAGACAAAGAACCAGTGGTTCTGCGGTGGGCTGCTGCATTGCCTTGCGCAACAATGGCGGTAAAATCTGCCTACCTCAAAGCCTCAAACCTGTATCATTAAGTAAAAATTATGCTGGAACCAGATGTTACCAAATAGTGATTTTTTTTTGTCACTTAGGAACCAGAGAGGCGCAGAGCTTAAAAAGCTGCGCCTATACTTGTCAAATCTGAGGTTGCAATGCATAAAAAATGCTATATTTCCTATAGGATTCCCCATTTAAGACTATTGGTGGGTTAAAAGCAAAGCGTAGAAAGTCATTATTCTGTCTGCTCTGGCCACAAACAAAACACGCTCAGAGAACAACTTCAACTTCACCTTTGGCTTGGTAATTACGCACCAGAGTGCCCTGCGCCGTAGAGTAGATTTGTCTGGTCTGTGCGGAGACCAGACAAATCTGGTCTCTGCAGAGGTCTGGTCTTTTTAAAAAGACCAGACCTTTTTAAAAACTAATAATATTCTCAAATCAACATTATTTCTACAATCTAAAAACTAGTAATGCAAAACAGAATAAAAAGGTAAAGCCAGCAAAATGTAAATGCAGATCCACAAAAACAACCAAAAAAACCCCGTCAAAAACTAACATCTCAAACTGTTTTTTTAAGAGAAAATTCAACATAGAAAGTGAAATAGCCTGCCTGATTTACAAAGCTACTTGAATCCAGAGTTTTACGCAACGGCAGAGAAAGTGTGGTTACCTCTTTGCACTCTTTGTTTTTCAGATGACTGATGAAAACTGATCTGCAGATATTAGCAAGAGAGGGAGTGTGCAGATGAAGCAGGTCTGACAGATCATGGAAAGCAAGGCCATTAAGTTATTAAAAAATAAATAAAAGAATTCTAAAATCAGTTTGAATGTCAACCAGTAGCCAATGAATTGCTGCTAAACTGGACAAATGTGCTCTCATTTTCTGGTAGCAGTTAAAAGACGAGCAGCATGATTTTAGACCAGCTGCAGTCAAGCCACAAGAGTTTTATTAACCCTAGAGTAAAGTGCAGTGCAGCAATCTAAGCAAGTTGTAATTAAAGCATAGATAAAAATCTTTAGTCAGCTGTCTTTAGTCACACATAACTGATGCTCATAAAACTGATGAACTTACGTACACGCAACGGGTCTCAAATGTTTACCTTCTGCATATATGTGTCTTGTGTTATTTGTGCTTTTCGTGTAATGAGGGGTTTTTTGTCGGTTGTTTGACTCTTTATTTGTGAGAGCATAAATTGTCAAGCATATGTCTTTTTTTCTCCCTCCCCTTCCCCCATGTTGTTGAAATCTTCTTTCAACCGATAAGTGCAGCGCCTTGTGGACAGTATTGTCCTTGGCAGCACGGCCTCAGTGAACCGTCTCCCCCCTGAAATGTTTGTGATGTTTATGTGATGGTACTGAAACAGCAATTTCCCTCTGGGATTATTAAAGTATATCTGATTCTGATTCTGTTCTGTCTCAGTTTGAAAAAGCTGAACCGGACCACAGATTTTAACTGTGCAATAAAGTTAAAATTATTCTCAAGTCTTAAACTCAGGTATGTAGCAGTCAGTGTCAGATACTGACTTTAAGGTCAACACTGATGTTAGAGACATCAATGAGCCCAAACAACACGAACTGGTGAAGAATCTCAGTCATCCAGGTCATGGTCATTCCAAAAAAGCAACTGGACTTTTTTCCAAGTTTGAAGACATTTCGCTTCCTATCCAGTGTCATGGTTTTTAAGTGTTTGGCCCACATGCAGACACAGGAACAGTAAGATGTTAAGATGTTTATTTTAAGGCTCAACAAAGAGGAAGCACACGCTGTGTGCGACAGGCGAGGTCTGAACGTCAGACCTGGAACGACTGCAGGACGAAAGAGGATATGTTTACTAAGGATCAAACCAGGGGGAAATGTTCCAGAAGCTGCGGCGCTTACTGTTTGGTTGCGGAGACCTGTGCGTGGGGGGGGGGGGATTCTGTGTCCGTAACTCGCTGATGGTAACTGGTGGCTGAGTGACAGGAGGGCTGGTAGATGGAATGTAGGTGAGGGGCCCGGACAGCACCACTGTGATGGCAGGCAGGAGGAGCAGCTGGAAGAACCGGAGTGTAGCTGATGAACCAGGTGAATCCAGGAAGGAGGTTATCACGCCCAGCTTGGTACCACCAAGGGGGTTTGAGTGGAGATGCCAGAGCAAAATCTGAGCGGCGGGGATTCAGATGACTGGTTCACTGAGCACGACGCCAACACAGGTGAGTAAATCCAAACACGAAAAACTGGAGAAGAACAGGAGACAGGATTACTCCAAAAACAGGGTTTCCAAAAACTCACAGGTAGGAAGCGCAGGAGACAGATCAGTGGCTTAGGCATACCACGATGGGGTAACACTCTGGCGTCTTCCAGCTGTCTGTGTACTCCTTTTAAAGCCCGAGACAAAGGTTCTTTGATGAGTCGCCATGCCCACCCGTGAACTGCAGTCACCTGTGAAGCAGAGTTAGAGCACGGAAAACAGAGAACCCTGACATCCAGAAAGCTTTCTCAATTCAAAATGTCTGAAGTAGTGTGGAGTAGCAATCTTTATAGACCAACTCTGTCCGTGACCACCACCAAGGATAGCTGGGTGTTATTGATGAAGAGGCACTCCGGGATATAGTGGTGTTTTGTTACCGCTTTTGCCATGCAGGGTGAATTGGTCCATATGATTTTACCCATAATAGAAATTTAATAATAAACCCCCTGTAGTGGCTCATGATAGTTTGGTCCCAGCCTAATTGTCACCAGGGCTCTCGCCATCTGCACGGTGACTGTGTTGAATATCCAAGGCAACTCCCTTTAACATGTAGGAGATTCAGCAGCATTGTCTGGGGTTGGTTTCTTTATCTGGCCTTCCCAGAACATGGGCTGACTTGGTTGCCAATACACGTGTTTTTTTTTAGATGAACCCAGAAGGCAAATAGAAAATTAGCTCACCTTGTGACACTTTTACACCTTCTTGCATAAACATTGCTTTCTTTTCCTGTCCTTTTTACAATAACGACATTTGGCGTTATTGGTATCAGTCTTTGGTTTTCCGCCTCCATCACCATGTCAAAGAGAACACGTGTAGCACTCTGTAGATATCGAATACCTCTACTTCCTGCTTCTGTCCCTTACGATGGCCAATCTTCAGCGTTTTGTGTCTATATATATCCAACTCTGCAAGAATACTGACAACCTCCATTCCATCCATCCATCCATTTTCCTAACCGCTTAATCCCTCATGGGGTCGCGGGGGTTGCTGGTGCCTATCTCCAGCGTTCACTGGGCGAGAGGCGGGGTACACCCTGGACAGGTCACCAGTCTGTCGCAGGGCAACACAGAGAGACAAACAGGACAAACAACCATTCACACCTAAGGACAATTTGGAGAAGCCAATTAACCTAACAGTCATGTTTTTGGATAGTGGGAGGAAGCCAGAGTACCCGGAGAGAACCCACGCATGCACAGGGAGAACATGCAAACTCCATGCAGAAAGACCCAGGGGTGTACTCGAACCCAGGACCTTCTTGCTGCAAGGCCTCAGTAGGCTAACTGCTCTTGAGGTAAATTGATATTGTGGCCGGCCCACCAATGTTTGCTTAAATAATGAACATCTGAAATTGCAGTGACCATGCACAACACACTCGCAGTAGACAGCTGTGGGGCACAAATCCTACGGCCCCAAGCTCGGATCGTCCAATCAAAATGCTGGAATTGCACACATTATGTTTACATTCTGCCAGATAGTGTGCAACCATCAAGGCGAGGAAACTTTATTTGTACAGCATATTTCAGTACAAGGCCATTGCAAAGTGCTTTACATGATTAAAACATTGGAAAATAAAAACAATAAAAGCAAGTGAGGAAAAAACGCTGGAATAAAATGTAGGAAAATTTAAACAAAATAAAACTGAAAATGTAAATTAGAAGTAATTATTAATCTAGTGTTGGTTGTCTTTGCTAGCTCATTGAATGATTGATATGAATCTTTTCTGTTTAATACATGAACAATTTGGTGGCCTGGTGGTTAGAGCAGTGCACTTGCATTCTAAGAAGGTCGCAAGTACCCAGTTCAATCCCTGCAGACTGCTACTGTGGGTCCCTGAGCAAGACCCTTAGCCCCAGATTACTCCCCTGGTGCTGTGATAGCTGCCCACTGCTCCCTAGGGGATGGGTTAAATGCAGAAGACAAATTTCATTGGAATGTACAATTGCAATGACAAATAAAACTTTCTTTCTATTTGCCCTACTGCCTGAAAGCCAGCACTGACCATCTTACCCCCATCCTCACTCAGTTTTTGAACAAGTCTGTGGAGATTTGTGAGGTTCCCTCCTGCTTCAAATGCTACATCAACATGGAGCTGAATACTGTATCTGTTACAATTTGGGGTTTGTGTTAGTCTAGTTCTGCACTTTTCTTTATTTTACTAGTTTATCAGTCAGTGCTCAGCAAGCATTTGGTTCAGCTCTGTTCACCTGCCAGTAATCTGCCAGGTCACTTCTCTGTCTCCACCCAATCAGTTTGTTTGTCACTCCCCTGACAGCAGTCACCAGCCAGTCAGATCTGTTCTCTGTCAGTCACTTCCCTTCCTTTGGTTAGTTATATCTATTTTCCTGTAATTAGTTTCTGCTCCGTTCACCTGCTCACTCCCCTATTTACACTTGCCTCACTCCTTTGTTCATTGGCAGATTATTTTGAGCCGATTGGTGAGTCTAGCCCGTCGTTCTGTTTGTTGTTAACCTGTTGATCTGACCCGATTTAGCCTCTGGATATTCTGAGCCAGCCAGTTCCCTGAATTACCTGTTTTTCCTGCCTGATCTGACTGCCAGCCTGTTTTGCCTGACCTGGTTCTGTTTCTGGATTTTCTGAGCTTGCCTGATCCTTGTCTGTTATCTCTGCCTGTGGTGTACCGAACCGGACCTGCTACCTGACCACCGAGCCTGCCTGACCCATCTAGCCTGTAAGCCAACCAGTGTATTGAACTTGGATCTGTGTCCCGATTATGCACTCGGATTCTGTTCTGGACTATCCCGCACTTGATTACCCGGCCTTTGACTAAGGACTGATTTTGTGACCACGAGCTCTGTCTTATCCTACCCGTCATTCTGTCTGCCTGTAATCCCAGTTCCTACCCACTATCTGTCCTTGAATAAACCCTCTTAAAACGTATCTCATTGTTTGGCTGAATACTGGGTCCATCTGTAGGCGTTCATGGCAGTATCCACAGAAAGGTTTGAGAGCAAATATAAAACCACAACAAGGAGGAGTCTCAATAGGCTCCTCCTTGTTGAGGAGCATTGTAATACCTATACCATGTCAGTGTGGTGCGGTAACGCTGCCATAAAATAAAAAAAAAAAAAGGAAGCCTGGGGAACCGGCTTCGAGGTCGGCGAACAGGTCCGGGACAGGAATCAGACTTCGGACCGGGCTTTCGTGGCAGAAGACATTGAGCGGCCAACAGGCAGGCCGAGGGGTCCGGGTCCGTACACAGAAAGGCAGAGATCCAGCGGCAGTACAGGTGGGGAGATCCGAGAGGTAAGGTTCAGGTCCGGTCCAGGTCTGATAACTGGCTGGGTCAGAGATTTCACAAGGGTTAGGCAGGTTTCAGTACTCACAGACAGGCAGGCTCAGTAACGATCAGGCAGAACAAGTCGGATAACGGACAGGCAGGCAGGATCTGAAAACGCTGGAAAGTTAGCACAGGGTGGCTTGAGACAATCTGGCACTGGTAGCTGATCTGAAGGGGGATTTTTAAGGAGGTGAAAACAGGTGGAACCAGTGAGAGCTAATTGCAGGCAGGGTGGAGTTTAGCAAGTGTGCTGAATTGTGGATCAGACCAGCACCAGTGCCAAGATCGTCTCATTAACAGCATTTCTTGGTTTACTGGCAGTAAAGTAGTCCAGTCTTGAAGTAACAAATCCATGGACTAGCTAACTTTCAAATTCCAATATTCCAGAACTGGAAGATGAAAAACCTAGAAACCTGTTTAGTGTGAGATTTAAATGGCATGTCCTGGATCAAACATAAAACTAAGGTTCTTTATTAGCAAATGCAGATTTAATGCCTCCTCAGAAAATCAGTTATTGAAGTTGGTGAGTTGTTCTCACCTGCCACAAAGATCTCAGGAACAGTCTCAGGCCGAGGCAGGCTGTTGACCTTTTTTGAGAGCACAAGAACATGAATAGAAGAATCGATAACCCTCCCTTGCGACAGG
This sequence comes from Fundulus heteroclitus, assembly GCF_011125445.2. Classification (NCBI taxonomy): domain Eukaryota; kingdom Metazoa; phylum Chordata; class Actinopteri; order Cyprinodontiformes; family Fundulidae; genus Fundulus; species Fundulus heteroclitus. The sequence continues at coordinate 2,711,883 of NC_046380.1, read as the reverse complement.
AAGTCGTCCTGTAACTGGTGGGTTGCTGGTTCTAACCTCTGCTCTGTCTATCTCAGTCATTGCTTCGTTGGAGAAGACACTTCAACTGCTTTGCCTGCTACTGATGGGGCGCCGATTTTATGGAAGCCCTCTCAGTCTGCCCCAGGGCAGCTATAGATAAGATAAGATAAGATAGGCTTTATTGATCTCACATAGGAGAAATTCACATGTCACATTGGCTCAGTAATCATAGGAAGAAGGTGTCAAGTAGGACGAGGTGCATCAAATATATGCAGTGTGTCCTCGTTATACCATGGATCAAAAGGAGTAGGTAAGAAAAAGAAAAAAAAAGAAAATACAAAAAAAATAAGGCTGAATTGAATTGCACATTAGTTATTGCATGTTGGTTATTACAGTTACCGTTATGTGTATTAAATTGAATTGCACTTTAATTATTGCATGTTGGTTATTACAGTTGCAGGTATAGTTACAGTTGTGGTTACAGATATAATTAGCTTGCCATTGTGTGAATGTGTGAGTGAATGGATGAATGACTGTAGTGTAAAGCACTATACAAGCACAGGCCATTCACCATTTTGCCTTCCTTAACCCATAACCCAGGAAGTCGAGGAGACCTGGTGGTAGTTATGGAAGTTAAAATGATGGTGAAGGTTCTGAAGATGAGAACAGCACTAGTCCTAAAAATGGTGCTGGCCCTGGAAACCTATATAACGGCTGCTCTAACGATGGAGATGAAAATAGTTCAGGTGGCAACAGCAATGAAAAATTAGTCCTAGAGAAGATAAAAAGACAGCAGCTCAGAAGATGAAGATGGTAGGGGCTCAGGAGGAGAGAAAACAGGCAGTTCTCATATTGGCTGCATTTATAGAGTTGGCTCAAGACAAGACAACAAAGCTTCATTAGGAAGATACCATGCAGCAGATCATGGATGATGACGGTGCCTTTGATGAAAATGACAGATGAAAAGTTGTCTTTAATAAGGAGAGGGATGGCTCAGAAGAGAATGTAAATGGAGTCTCAGAGGAAAAGGAGATGACTGCTGCTCAGATGAAGAAAATGAAAGCCCAGGAGATGTGATGACGATAGGGGCTGACGATTACGGCTGTGGCCCTGTAGAAGTGCAAAGCCAATGTGGTGCACCAAATCATGACATGAAATGGTTACTTTAGTGCATGGTATGGATAAAAAGAATTGTAGATGATCCAATCTGTATAATCTGATCCAATCTGTATAATTTGATTGAATTTGACTTTGGAAAGTGCCTTGAGATGACACGTATCATGAATTGGCGCTATATAAATAAAATTTAATTGAAAAATTAATTAATATCATGTGTGTGATAAATCCTTTTTCAAAGTTAAATAATTTAGTTGTGGAACTGCAATGCTGTGGCCTGAATATCTTGTTAATTTAGCTCAACAGGCTCTCAGAACAGGCCTGTCCTGAGGTGCATCTAAGAGCAACTCTTGATAGGCTCTCTTTAAATGTAAATGAGGCACTTCACACCCTGCCCCCTTCAGGTCGCAGACTCCATCAGACATTTTTTGTATGCTGGGGGACAATGTAATGAATTACACACACAACAATTGAACATTTGACTTATCCAGCTTCGCCATCCTTCAGCCTGGACTACAAACTCACTAAATAAATAGAAATTCATGAAATTGTTTACTCAGAAGCGAATGACCTTGTTAAGCAGGCTTGCTCAGCAAATACTGAGACAATTGTTCAAAAACATGGAGTATCACGTGATCCGCTGGACAACATGGCAGCTTAGGTCGAACCCGCTCAACCCAGTATTGCTATTTTTATTGATTCTTCACCATTATGACAGCTATAACTTTTCTCATTTGAAGGCACCACTGACTAAAATATGGCATGTACGATTTGAGCAAAAAAATTGAACCAGGCCTCTCTGTAAAGACGAGAGGGATGTCTGACATGGAGGCTATAGCAGAGATTGTACTTAAAAAACATGATGGCTACCTGGAGACAGGCTTCGACAAACTTCAGATGGGAGAAGACACGGAGGCAAGATTAGGAGCCATTCAAGCTGATTTATTCTCTAATCAAGAGTATAGGGCTTGGGATCCGCGTTGAATTGTGGGACGTGGCGGCCATGTTGATGGCAACGCAACGTTAAAATACCTCTGACATAACGTTGTTGAACGAAGAGAAGTAGAAGTAGAGTTGAGAAAGAATAGATAAAAAAAAAATATGTTAAAATCCCGAAAAGGATCTGAAATTTACCGGGACACATTAAATAGAGAAGCCAGGGACCGGTATGTTGACAAAATCAGCATTATTATGGAGCGCCGACAACGACTTGTTGCCACTGTTTTTCATATCAGACGTCTACGGCTACCTAGTTTGTGGTGTGAGCGCCTATACTTCAGAACAGTTCCAAAGCTACAAGTCCTTGGAGTCTCATGTGCAGTTCACGAATGGATGGGTTCAGGAGCTGCAGATCATAAAGCCAGCAAACAGTGGGAACACAGTAATTCGTACAAAGGTAAGCTGTGCTCAGACGGGCTCTGGCACCTGCTAACCGTTAGTGCTAACAACCACTCACGCATGTAATGTACTTTTAACTAGATGCTAAGGTGTAGTTAGTAACGTTAACTGCAAACCCTCCCTAAACCCTCCTGATTTCTCACGTATTTGAGCCTTTTCCCGCTGCCGTTTTAGTATTTATGTGCATGTATGTGGTGTTGCGGTTGAAGGAAAGAAACAATGTAGGCTTTAAAATAAAACCGTGCATCTTTAACTTACCAGAATGAAAATGCAGGGAACACACTCTCATTGACATCGGGATACTGTGGAAAGTTATGTTCGGTCGTCTTACAGCCGCGATCCAAGCGAGCTGACGACTCTTTTTATCGCTGACACTTGTTCTCGGTGGTTGCGCCTCCAGGCAGGAAAGCGGTGGAAAGTTAACTCATTTTCTATGTTTTTCCCATGTCGGTCATGTGTTGCGCTGTTACAGCCCACAACACAGCAACGATTTACCATGGTTGAAATCAAGTTAAGGTGAAATTAATCAAACTAAAACACGGCTGAGAGAGGGAGTACAGTACACGGTAGTCATAGGCAGTAGTCTGAGTAGCGGCGGCGGAGGCAGTCAACATGGCGCCCACCGAAAGTAATACGTCATGACGCCCAAGCCCTATTGGCTCTGTCAATGTGGAACTGAACAAAATACGGTTGGATGTTGGAAGTAAAAATGGGAAGCTAGCTAGCCACGAGGCCATGTTTGAGACGATGTAACTTAAGCTAGTGGACATGGAGGATCGGGATAGGCGCTGCAACGTCCGCCCCATCGGGCTACCAGAAGGGATCGAAGGGTCCAACACGGTCCAGTTCCTCACAACATCGCTACCGAAGTGGTTCCCCACCCTGAGCAACCTCGAGGGCGAAATTATGCGTGCTTACCGTGTGTACAGTGACAAACAAAAGACATTCACCCCTTGCACCATAATCTTTACCATGGTCCGGTACACAACATGCCAACTTATCCTCCGTGCAGCAAAGAAATCTCCACTCATAATGAATTAAATGGTCGGTTCACTTTCCATCCGACTACAGCGGCTACATTATCAAGCGAGGACAATCGTTCACCCAAGCCATAAACGTGGCTCGAGCTAAGGGACTGGAGTTCCTCCTGTTCTACCCCACCACTCTGAAAGTCAAAGCTGTCGGCAAAATGGAGGCTTTCCAGTCCGCGGATGAGGCAGAGGATTTCATTATCATGTTTTGAATTCATTATTGATTGCCATTGAATCAATTGTAATCCCTGAAGATGTGTGAATTTGGGGAATTTGATGAAAAGAAGAAGACTGCTTCAGTTTGTGTGCTGGTAATTTTCTCGCCTTATCACCGTGTTCATAATATGTGCTCCCAGATTTATGAAGCAAGTCAACTGCATGATCTACAGTAAGATTGTTATATTGTGATTGTAAATTTATGCATTCTATATATAAAACCAGATCTGGTGAGGCTGCGTAAAGATTACCTAGCTGTACCTAGACAGGCTCAACAATTTATCCTTCCTTTTATTGTTTTCATTACATGTGTAAGAGATTATCTAGCCTCTTCTATAAGCCGTCAAGGTGTCCCACTGTAGAGCCGAGGAGATATATAAGATTTTATTCATTGTTAGAATGAAGTCAATTTGGGAGATCTGAGCAACACATTTTTCATCCAAGGGCAGGCGAACATTACACCGCCAAGGGTGTGGGATTACCAAGGAGAGCATCCTACTGTCAATTAAAAAAATAATCTATTCAGGTGAATGTGTGCAGGAGAGAAAAAGGAAAAATCTAAGCAGTTAAAGAATCGCAAGGGATCGGAGTTGGCAAAATCCTCCATAAAAGCTCTAATAGATTTGGCCGAGTTTGAAAGTGTAACAGGCTTAGCAGATGAGCGATCGAGGGATGGATTCAGCCAACAATTAAAATCTCCACCCATAAAGAGAAAAGGAGATGACATTTCAGGAAGAGTAGAAAAAAGGCGCCTGAAGAAAACCTGTGTCATCCTGGTTGGCTGCATAGACATTGACAAGGAGTGTTCTACATTTTATCTACAAGAATTAAATATCTACCCTGTGGATCCAAGATAATATCCGAGCATATGAATGGAACAGATTTATGCAGCAGAATTGCAACCCCTGTAGACTTTTTATGAAATGATGAGAAGTAGGTTTGACCAATCCAACTAGCCCTAAGCCTAGGGAGAATAGAGGGTTTCAAGTGTGTCTCCTGCAAAAATATTACCTGAGCAGATGATGGAGATGATGTAAGACCCTTGTCCATTTCACCGGGGAGTTGAGACCCTTGCAGTTCCAGCTAATGAACTGCAGAACACCAGCACCAGGTTTATTAGTTAACCTGGGCCATGCGTGATGGGTATCAAACCTGGAGAACATTCATGAGAACAACAGGCAGAAATGTATCATAGCAGAATAATAAACAAAACTACAAAAACACAAAGAACACAATAATCAAACACCCAAACAATAAAGGGGAATAAGTAACAAAATTTTCCATCCAACCGAGCCCCATCCCAACCCCAGGGATGGGGCATCACCCCAGCTGTGAACCTCGCAGTCCTCAAAAACACATGAAAACACTCCATGGTAGCCAAAGGACAAAAAAACAACACACCTGTGCCACCTGAGAGTACAAACATATGTAATCAAAAAGGAGAACCTAAAAATGGAGCTGCAGAATAGACAACTTAAAATTATACTATTTTGTTTGTTTGGTTATCAGAGACATCCTTTTTGTCTAAAACAGACATACATAACATCAGCTGCAGCTGACGACATGTCAGGCATGTTTTAGACAAAAACAATGTGTGTGATAGCAGTAGAAACAACATAGTATATTAATAATACAGACTATGAACTTTGTTGGAATTGAAACAATATTGCTGGAACATCAGTTGGTGAGGTCCCAGGGGTGGGTGATTTTATTTGAACAAAATACAAACTACTGTATTTTTACTTGTATGCATTGATTGGTGATGAAAATGACAGCCCCAAAGGAGACAAAGACAACAGCTCAGAAAAGGAAGATGGTAGTGGCTCAGGTGAAGAGAAAAGAGGGTGTTCTCATGGAGGCTGCATTGATAGAGGTGGCCCAAGACAAGACAACAAAGGTTCATTAGGAAGGTGCAGTGGTCCACCTGCAGCCCTTCCTCTGTGAATTCAGGAACATTGGCAGAGGCACAGATGGTGATGATGAGCAGCCTTGTCCCTTTGTGGTAGGATCAGAGATGTTGGATGGACCCTCAGTGGCAAAAGCTGAGGTGTCAAGCAGACCCCCAGAGGCGTGTGCTGAGGCATCGTGTAGAATTTTTACAGAGCGATATTTTATTGCCTTTGAAGGACAGAGGAGATGACACCATGGCTGGCAGCTGCACAAAAATAAAACGGTGAGGAGATTCCTTTTAAAATATCTTCGGTGGCTGTGAGTGGATTTATTTGTATTTTTGAAGGCAGAGGAAGGTTCAGAATAATTATGAGTTAAGAGTAACGCACAGTTGTAATGGTGTGAAAGCCTAGGAGACAAAGACCCCAGCTACAACCTGTAGGAGTATGGTTTCAAGTTCTGTTATTTCAATAAAATATCCTGTAGCTCTCACTTCTGTTATAAATAAATAATTTGAACACATTATACTCACACTTGAAATAACTCACCACCCCCCTCATGGACAGTCACCAGTTTGCTTACCGGACTAATCAATCTGTTGAAGATGCAATAAACCTGGCCATTCATTACATCATGCAACATCTGGATACCCCCACACCTCCGTCCAGACACTATTTATTGACTTCAGCTCTGCTTTTAACACCCCCGGCTTTTCTCTATTTATACAAACACCCTTATGACCACTCACAGCTCAGTCTCCATCCTCAAATATGCAGATGATACTACAATAATTGGTCAAATCACCAACGTCATTGTCATTACTGTGATCAGGTCGCCCAAGTAGTCACTTGGTGCCAAAAATAATTTACAGCTTAACACATCAAAGGCACAGTAATTCGTTGTGGACTTCTCACGCTCCCCCACTCACAAAACCTCCATGTCCATTTCTACCCAGCCCAAGTCCATCACTGAGTCATTCACATTCTTAGGTACATACATCAGTAACACACTCAAATGGAAACTTTATTTTTCAGAGAGCACGCTCGCAGGGGTGGTTGATTTGAATCCTGTCTGCTTTATTCTTGTAAACCATTTTGTTTCTAGATAGACCTGCATGAATGGATCAAATGAAACAGACAGAAACAGAAACTGCAGCAGGAATTACTGATGTCCAGGAGCTGTGAAAGACCCTGAAACAGCTCAGCAGAAGGCGGGTTTAGACTGCGCTCAGGATGGACAGAGCTGTGAACTAATCATCCGCGGCCCATATGGCCCATTGTTATTTTTATGAGTGAGGAATGCCATGTGTTGCGTGTGAAGTCAGGGAAATGCGTGTGTCACACGATCATTGTGTGAGAGTTGAAAGCCCTGCCCCTGAGCCAACCACTTCCTCGCCCCCTGACTGAAGAACCAGTTTCCCCCTGGAGTAATTCACTGCAACCGGACACCCCGTCACCACAACCACACAAAGGCAAATGTTTTGGCAAAGAGTAAGCAGGGAAAGCTTAATCATTCAAGTGATTTACATTTAATGTGTTGTTACTGTTTCTTTAAGGTTTGACTGAGGTAAACAGACCTGGAGCTTACAGGCCAAGCTCCCGCTAGCACTCTTGAAATGAAGCTTTGCTTTTGTTTTTTGAGTGCATTTTGCGTTATTTCCATAAGGCTTTTATACACAAATGAGATATTAATATTTGTGTTGTCCGGTCCGCTCATTACAGCCAAATATTCCTTAAAAGTCTTTTTAAGGGATCCTCGAAATGCCATTAGCATTAGCCGCTAGTTAGCCTCTGCATAACTTACGGCTACTACCTAGTAAACTTAACTACGGTGTTTTAATGTAATGCTGGTTTTCCGCCATCGTTTGTTAGTGGTACGAGCATTAGTACAGCATTAATAGGGAATATTAATGTTGATTTAATGGTGTTTTGTGTAACGTTAGCATGAACTTATTGGGATAATGCAAACACAACCAGGATGTGCACAGATACGTTATTTCTGGCCGATGGTTCGTTACAGCGCCCTCTAGCTTCCTGAGCTACCGATTTGAGTCTGAATTATTTCCAGGAGAAACTATTTTATTAAAAAAATCAAATGTCCTAAATGTTATTTATTCTTACATGCTTATCACTCATGGGGTCGCGAGGGTCGCCTATCTCCAGCTGTTAATGGGCGAGAGGACATGTCGCCAGTCAGTCACAGGGCAACACAGAGACAAACAACCATTCACACCTAAGGAGAATTTAGAGAGGGCAATTAACCTAACAGTCATGTTTTTGGACTGTGGGAGGAAGCCGGAGTACCCAGAGAGAACCCACACATGCACAGGAGAACATGCAAACTCCATTCAGAAAGACCCAGTGTTGAACCTGGACCTTCTTGCTGCAAGGCAACAGAGCTACCCACTGCATTCTTTCAAATTAATTCTTTAAAATGTTATTTCGTCAAATAATGTTTTGTCCAACTCAGGATTTGCATTGTGAATTGGTTGAACACATACAAATCTTCTAAATTAGTCAACTAATTTAACCTCATTCCACATTCTTTAAGATTAACTTTCTTTAGCTCAGATGTGCATTGAACTGAATTATTCTGATGATGGGTTTCAACAATTTTGTTTTTTTTGTGTGTACATAGTTCCTTAGTTTCTTTAATCTTAATTTTGCTTAGTAATTTAGTTAAGCTTCACTAGCCCAGTAGAGAGGATTTGTTGATTGAAATATAGTGTTAATTCAGATAAACATTATATAGTGATCTTCTCTGGATGTTCAGTTTATTTCTCTTGATAAATTCTTGAACTTGAAGAGAGGTTCAACCCTAAACCCAATATAATATGTCAGATTCCGAGATTTTGAGTGTCGTAGATAGGTCATAATCTTGGTATGTGTCAAACTATAGGTCTAGATTATTTTAAAAATTACAATAGAATAGAAATATACACAATAGAATACAATCAGTGTTGGGCACGTTACTTTGAAAAAGTAATTAGTTATAGTTAAAGTTATTAGTTATAGTTACTTCTCCCAAAAAGTAACTGAGTTACTAACTGAGTTACTCCACTATAAAAGTAACTAGTTACCAGTAAAAGTAACTATTGCGTTACTTTTTCGTTTCTGGCTTTTTTATTTTATTTTTTTACAATTTTTTTGCTGCCATGTCCATTTAATGCACCCCCCCCCCCCCCCCCACACACACACACACACACACAAACATACTCCCCCTTTTGTGTTGAACAGGGAAGTGTGGTGAAAGCAGCTTTAATTCTCCATCACATAACTTTCATATCGCGCATGCATTGACTATTTCAACAATTTTCTCTTGCGGTTTTCAGCAGCAACGGCATTGTTTCTTATGGTTTAATATTGTCCATATGCCTTCTTTAAATATTTCTAATTCTACTCGCAGGACATGCGCAATTCCAAACTTATTTCCTTGCCATGGTGAATCACGTTATTTGCGTTCCAGTGATCGGGATTCTTTTCATGCTCACGTTCAAAGGTCGGTCGGGCGCTGTGTTTAGTTACCTGACTAATATCATCTGTTCTGAAAACTGACATGCTGAGAATGACAAAGGGAGGAAGAGCTGCTCAGAGTTGCAGCTTTCTACTCAGTGTAGATCAGCCGTTTTTTCTGAAACGACGCTTTTTCATATCTTTCACCATTTTCGTATAGTACGTCTTTAAAATAATTTTGGCTTTTCAAGAAATTCAGCAAATAACATGCGTTGCTATGGTCGTCAATGTCATGTTTAGCAGAAGAGGACGTAGGCAGCAACGAGGCAGAAACAGCAAATGGGATTAAAGGTAATATTTAATGAAACAAGAGACTTACAGCAGAACTCGGGAGACCGTGGACACACAGGAGGACCAGAATGACCCGACAACGGGGAAACAAACTGAGGCAACTTAAATACACAATGGGGATAATTAAACACAGGTGAGTCCAATCAAACAAGAACACAACTCTGGGGATCCTGACACTACCCCCCTCTTAAGGGCGGATTCCAGACGCCCATCAATGTCCAGTCCAAAAAAAACGAAAACAACCCAGCCAGGGTGGGCGGATGGGGGTCTCGGAAGGAGGGAAAAAGGAAAAAAAAAAATCCACACCAAGAACTTGGTTGACTGCAGAGCCAGAGGCAGGGGCATCGCGGTGGACGACCCCGACGGCGGAAAAGCAGAGCCAGCGGCGGGCACCACTGCGGGGGACCCCGGTGACAAAGCTGAAGCTCAGCCGGCCGGCGAAACTCTAGAGACCGGCGGCAGGACCTGTGAGCACGGGAAAACTCACAAGACTCGAAAACGCTGGGAAATTCAGGAAGCTTAGGTACAGTGGAGGCCTCGGATGGCGGCTCGGGTGCGGAGGAGACCTCGGACGGCTTGGGTGTGGAGGAGACCTCGGACGGCTCGGGTGCGGAGGAGACCTCGGACGGCTCGGGTGCGGAGGAGACCTTGGACGGCTCGGGTGCGGAGGAGACCTCGGGCGGTTCGGGTGCGCCGGGCAGCGGCGGTTCGGGTGCGCCGGGCAGCGGCGGTTCGGGTGCGCCGGGCAGCGGCGCGGAAGGGAGATTCTGCTGGCGGGCGAGGACAGCAACCGTCTGCCTCCCCAAGCGACTGAAGCCGCTCGCGGTGGGAGGAGAGCGTCCTCCCGATTGAGTCCCAAGGATCGGGCTGGTCAGAGCGGTGGCAGACAGGAGGAGCCCCAAAGCGGCTAGGAGGCAGATGCACCAGAGGCTGCCTCCAGAGCTGATTAGGCAGCCCAATTCTTACAAGCCCCGTTGCCTGGCCCTCTCTTGGTCGGGTCATTTCTGTCATGTTTAGCAGAAGAGGACCTAGGCAGCAACGAGGCAGAAACAGCAAATGGGATTAAAGGTAATATTTAATGAAACAAGAGACTTACAGCAGAACTCGGGAGACCGTGTACACACAGGAGGACCAGAATGACCCGACAACGGGGAAACAAACTGAGGCAACTTAAATACACAATGGGGATAATTAAACACAGGTGAGTCCAATCAAACAAGAACACAACTCTGGGGATCCTGACAGTCGAGGAGGCTCTTTTAGTGTGCGCACTCTAGAAATTCAACAAATTCTTCTTCTCTGAACAACTTCTTCTCACTCGCTCAATTTTCACCCTATCCACATAAATTATACATCAAAACGTAGGAATTTTTGTCTGGATTCAGAAAATGTAACCATCATTGGTGTGGGATTTATAGATTTTTCGCAAATCACCTCAGAGCGACACTTACCCGAAACCTTCCCCATTCATTTCCTATGGAGCGGTTTTCAAAAATGACGTCTGAAAATCCAAAACATCACATGTTTTCGCATCGTCGCTACTCCTAAACCGTTTAATGTACAGGCATGAGACTTTCACACATGAATGTCCCGACCCTTCTGGCACTCACAAAAAAGGAATTTTGTGGATAACTGTTACGTTTTTTCCGCAGGAACAACTTGTTCGGGAGTAGCGAATGTGCAAAATCCTTAAAAAGGCTTTGGAGCTTCATTCTTCCACATCATCCACTTTTTTACATTGTCGCTGTGCCAACACCGATTTTTGTACAAACATAAAAATGAGCTCCATAGTCCTCAAAAGCCTGCTGATACTCACAGTGAAAGAATTATTTTGATATCTCTTATACGTTTTCAGATAGAGCGATTTGTTCGGGAACCTTTTTAGAGGATTTCTGAAATTCGCTAAAAATCCCCTTTATATCATAATTTTTTACGCCTTTATTAAACTTTTTCCAGCAAAATCCGATGGCTTTTCTTCTTCCCCTATCCGTTACGAAATAAACGCAGAAAAAATTATGTCTCTACCATTTACGGAACAGGAGATATGGAGCGTTGTTCGAGGCAAAGTTCTCCATTATAACCCAATAGGCAGAGTCTGACACAAAGTCTCTGCACTTCGGTAGAATGGCCCGCTGCAGGTGTGAGTGAGTTTCCATGACGACAGAACTCTGAGAGCCAGAGGGAGAGGCTCAATTGAGATAGAATGGCAACTTTCAACACTCACCGCATTTGCTGTGATTAATATAGGAATCTGAAATTCGCACAGTCACTTCCTCTTGACATTTTAAAATTTTCAAGTGACTTTCAGGCATGTGACACTTTTCTTTCCCATTTTGTATTTCACATGCTTTTCTATTGGGCCTTTGCTTCCAACAGGACCTGGCATGATGCCCAGACACGACCCAATTGGCCAATAAAGCACCACCCACCTGTGGGAAATGGTGCTACACACCATTTTGGTCAAATGTTGAGTTCTTGGCTCAGATGTGGTGAGGCTGAGTTGCTAAAGGAGGCGGATCTGACCCATGAACTTTGGTCACGTTTGGTGACATTAAGTATTGGTACCCCTTTTTGAGGCACTTCCCAGTACAGGATTTGGACCAAACTGACAGAGTACAATCCTCCGGTGATACTGAACACAACCTTGTTAGCGGCTAACGGTTAGCATGTTGCTAACCGGAAGTAGCTCTAGGAAGCTCGTACAAACTTCTGCTTCACAGAGTCTGTACTTCCTTTAGAGAGAAAGCTCCACAAGAAATTTGGCCTATGTCAAATTTTTCAAATTCTTAAAATTTCTTCAAATTCTTAAAATTTCTTCAAATTTTTCAAATTTCTTAAAATTTTTCAAATTCTTCAAATTTCAAATTCTTCAAATTTTTTCAAATTTTTCAAATTTTTCAAATTCCTTTAATTTTTTCAAATTTTTCAAATTCTACCAAATGTTAAAAATTTTTCAAATTCTTCAAATTTCTTCCAATTTTTCAAATTCTTCAAATTTCTTCAAATTTTTTCAAATTTTTCAAATTCCTTCAAATTTTTCAAATTCTTCCAAATGTTTCAAATTGTTCAAATTCTTCAAATTTTTAATTTTTTTCAAATTCTTCAAATTTTTCAAATTTTTAATTTTTTTCAAATTCTTCAAATTTTACAAATTCCTTAAAATTTTTCAAATTCTTCAAATTTCTTCATATTCAAATTTCTTCAAATTCTTCAAATTTTTCAAATTTTTCAAATTCTTTCAAATTTTTCAAATTCCTTAATTTTTTTTCAAATTTCTTCAAATTTTTTCAAATTCCTCAAATTCCTTCAAATTTTAATTTTTTTTAAAATTCTTCAAATCTGATTTCAATGTTTTCTGCATCTTCTGCTCAATCATTCTGCACATTAGCATTCTCACTCGCTGTTACGCAGGAACAGCTTTTTCTAGTTTTGTTTACAGTTCAGCTTGGATTTTATTTACTGTGCAGCATAGCTTTGCTGTGCACGCTGAATCCAGATGCTGTGCGCGAATGCACACGCGCGCAGTTTAGAAGGAACATAAACAGTTTGGCGCGTCAGTCAGTTCGAAACAGTTCCTGTATCGGTCACGTAGCGCATACGCGCATCGACACAGGTTTTGCTCTACAAGCTCGACTCATGCGCTGACGCATCGGTGTTGCCGGACCCATGTTCTTGTCCTTTTCGCTGTTTAACTCAAAATAATGTGCGTACCTCCAAGAATCAAACGCTGTCTTCTCGGACATCTTGCCGGGGTACAAACACAAGTAGCTTACACACACAGGTGCGCGCGCGCACACACACACAGAGGCAAAGAGCAGGGTACAGACGCAAGCAGCTGAATCTGACTAAATGCAGAAAAGCAGGGACTTCACTTTCCTTATCGAGGGAAATTCTTACAGTAATGGAGTAACGAGTGCTTATTTTGGAAAATAACGGAGTTACTCATTACTGAATTCGCAAAACTAACGTGTTGGATTACTCGTTACTGAAAAAAACGAATAAGAGTACTCCAACACGTTACGTAAAACGCGTTACCCCCAACACTGAATACAATACAATAGAAAAGAAACACAAAGCAGAGATTCTAACACTGATGTTAACCTTAAATAAATCAAAAAAAGGGACAATAGGTAATTGCTTGTAACAGTGATGATTGATCAAAAACCAGTCCATTTGAAACAAAACAAAAATAGGTTTTGACAGCCAATAAATAAGTAAACTGACAGGTTTATGGGTTTTATCACCAAAGCTCATTCTCTTTCATTTTTGTCCTACACAAAAGTAAATGAAAGGACTGCTGTAGCTTAAATGACAATCACAAGTAACAAAATAATTTAATGAATACAATGTGGTTTTCTATGGGAAGATTTTTGATAGAATTTAAAACAGCTAAAGAACCAATTTAGTGTGCTTAAGGAAAGCAAAAGACCTAACTATTGGGTTAAACACATCAATTATTAAATAATCATTTGAAGGTCTCGTTATAGTGAGCTGAAGTGAACCTTGTACATAATGTGATTCTGTGATGGCCAAAAGAAAAGATAAAACAAATCTCTTGTTATAATGTAAACATCTGAAGAGCTACCCTGCTAGGTCAGTGTGATATCGGTTATCTGATACAGGAGTCTCCACTTAGAAACCGCAGCGGATAAAAGAAAAAATAACAAAATATAGCCTGAATATATAGAATGTACACCTTTATATAATATGTACACTCACTTTTTTATAGTCTGTACACTTAGGGGTTTCCTACTTTTAGTTCGCTTTTTTAGTTAGGATGTTTCTAATTTTAGAACCTTTCAAGTTGATTATAATGTTCATCAGATTTTGTTTTAGTGACAGATATGTTATCAGTAGAGCCTCTAAGGTTACATGTTCCCGGGTAACAGTGTCTGGCTTGGTACAAAAGGGGATGCTCCGGATTTGAAGGTTTTTTTAGTTCTAATATTTTTGTTTATCTGCAAAGCTCAAATATGAATCCTTAGCTTTAGTTTAGACACTTGTTGATATGCTTGATTTGTCTGGAAACACTTAGAATCATGATTATGCTGACCAACCTGAAAAGGGAATATTTGCTTGTACTGATGAATATTTATGTTCACTTAAAAGTTTTATCTTAGAACAACTGAATTATGGACAGTTGTATAGATTTAAAATATTATCAGTAAATTCACTCACAGAAAATTAACAGAAATAAATTGACAGTTAGAAAGTAATCCTTTTACTAATGAGAAACATTAATGTTCTCTATAAGTGCCACTTATTGATTATTTTCTTCTGTTTTTGTTTTGCTTCTGTTATGATATTTTTCTAGGATGAACCCGGACCGAGCACGCACACACAGAGCTAGTCCTTAGGAGTGAGTTTATTGAATAGAGTGGAAGATGAATGATGATGGAACCCAGAGTCTTACAGCAGACGGAGGTGTAGGGTGCAGAAGCTGGTTGAAAGGCGGGTTGAAACACTGACCGGTAAGGAACTTGAGCCGAAGACTTGAGACCAGGACAGAGCATCTGAGCCGAGGACTTGAGACCAGAACATCAGAGCCGAGGACTTGAATAGGAACAGAGCTGAGCAGAGTCTTTGGCAGAGACTTGAACAAAAACAAAGCTGAAGGAGAGTCTATTGGCTGACTGGAACAAGAGTCAAACAAAAAACAGAACATAGGGGAACCAAAAGCCTAGGAGAAACACTGGGGAACCAAAGAAACTAGAGAAAATGGGAAACCAAAAGGTCAAGAACATGGAGGACCGAAGGCTAGAGAACACAAGGAACCAAGGGGCCAAAAAACACGGAGGAACCAAAGAGGCTAGAGAACACGGAGGAACCAAAGGGGCTAGAGAACACTAGGGAACCAAAGGGGCTAGAGAACACTAGGGAACCAAAGGGGCTAGAGAACACTGGGAAACCAGGGGTCAAAAGGCATGGATGAACCAAAGAGGCTAGAAAACTCTGGGGAACTGAAAGTACAGAGAATTCTGGGGAACAGGCGAAAGGAAACACCAGGGAGACAAGACAGGCATGCACCAACGCCAGGGGGGGAAGAACGGGCGTACTTAACGCCAGAGGGAAGGAACGGGCGTACTTAACGCCAAAGGGAAGGAACGGGCGTATGACAGCGCCAAAGGGAAGGAACGGACGCACCACAGCGCCAAAGGGAAGGAACGGGCGCACCACAGCGTCGAAGGGCAAGAACGGGCGCACCACAGCGTCGAAGGGCAAGAACGGGCGCACCACAGCGCCAAAGGGCAAGAACAGGCGTACGACAACGCCAGAGGGAAGAACTGGCGTATGACAACGCCAGAGGGAAGGAACGGGCGTACTTAGCGCCAAAGGGAAGGAACGGGCGTACTTATCGCCAGAGGGAAGGAACGGGCGTACTTAACGCCAAAGGGAAGGAACGGGCGTACGAAAGCGCCAAAGGGAAGGAACGAGCGCACCACAGCGTCAAAGGGAAGGAACGGGCGCCCAACAGCGTCAAAGGGAAGGAACGGGCGCACCACAGCGCCAAAGGGAAGGAACGGGCGCATCACAGCGTCAAAGGGAAGGAACAAGCGCCAAAGGGAAGGAACGGGCGCACCACAGCGTCAAAGGGAAAGAACGGGCGCACCACAGCGCCAAAGGGCAAGAACAGGCGTACTTAACGCCAGAGGGAAGGAACGGGCGTACTTAACGCCAAAGGGAAGGAACGGGCGTACTTAACGCCAGAGGAAGGAACGGGCGTAGGGCTGAACAATTAATCGCATTTTCAATATAATCGCGATTTAAAAAAACGCAATTTCCAAATCGCAGAGTCTGCAATTTTTGGCTATGTAACAATTAGGGATTTAGACACGTCCATTAGGTGTTGGTAAAATGTTTAAAGTGGGTTTGCATCCACATGGAAGGGAAGACAGTTGCAGCAGTAAGATAATCTAATTTTATTACGTGTTTTAGAGTTTATATAATCATACATAGCATTAAGTTCAGGTCAATCAGTTTAATACATAGACTTGCTTGTTGGTTGCACTTTATGTTCAACAAGGATTGATGTCCAAATCAACTAAAAGCTGTTCTCTTGAATAATATTCTGATTAATAGAAACATTAAAAGTTATTGTTTTGAATAGTCCTTGTTTACAAACGTCTTTATTTAGACACCATTTTTGTTGCTTGTGGTTAACGCAGAGAAAAGTCAAAATTGCAATTTTGGTTGAAATATATTGTAGGCAGAACGCCTACAATCTGAGTGTAGATGCTGCGGGTCTTTTAGCAACTAATCTGCACAGCGAGGAAACAAAATGATTTGTTGTTTGTATATGTTTAAAAAGACATGATAAATTAAACTGGAAAAAAATCGCATTAAATCACAATATTAAGAAAAAAAATCGCAATTAGATTATTTGCCAAAATCGTTCAGCCCTAAACGGGCGTACTTAACGCCAAAGGGAAGGAATGGGTGTACGACAGCGCCAAAGGGAAGGAACGGGCGTACGACAGCGCCAAAGGGAAGGAACGGGCGTACTTAACGCCAAAGGGAAGGAACGGGCGTACGACAGCGCCAAAGGGAAGGAACGGGCGTACTTAACGCCAAAGAGAAGGAACGGGCGTACGACAGCGCCAAAGGGAAGGAACGGGCGTACGACAGCGCCAAAGGGAAGGAACGGGCGCACCACAGCGTCAAAGGGAAGGAACGGACGCACCACAGCGTCAAAGGGAAGGAACGGGCGCACCACAGCGCCAAAGGGAAGGAACGGGCACACCACAGCGCCAAAGGGAAGGAACGGGCGCACCACAGCGCCAAAGGGAAGGAACGGGCGCACCACAGCGCCAAAGGGAAGGAACGGGCACACCACAGCGCCAAAGGGCAAGAACAGGCGTACGACAACGCTAGAGGGAAGAACAGGCGTACTGGGGAAGAGAACGCTGGGGCGTGGGGGAAACGCCGGGACACGAGGAAAGAGATCACCGGGGCGCGAGGGGAACGCCGGGGCACAAGGGAAGCAGGAACATCTAAAACGCCAGGGAACAAGAACGGAGGGCGTACAAACACGCCAGGGAATCGAGAACAGAGGGCGTCTACACACGCCGGGGAACCGAGAACAGAGGGCGTCTAAACACGCCAGGGAACCGAGAACAGAGGGTGTCTAAACACGCTGGGGAACCGAGAACAGAGGGCGTCTAAAACACGCAGGGGAAACAGGAATGTGCTGGGCAGCGACAGGCTGGCGCACCAGAGGGCTCAGCCGGCGACCTTGGAATGCCGGAGGGCTCTGGCGGCGCCTAAACACCGAGAACAACAAGAACTAAGAGGACTAGGTGAACAGAACAGAGACACTAGGGGAAGTCAAAACAAAATAAAAACTACTGAAGGCTAGAGGGGACTAGACTAACCTAAACAGGGCAAAAACAAAACAAAGAAAACAGGAGAAGTAAGGTGTAGGGACCTTGAAAGCGCAGGGACCTTTAAGAGCGCAGGGACCTTTAAGAGCGCTGGAACCAATCCAACGCAGGAACCCATACAGCGCAGGAACCCAGACGGTGCAGGAATCCAGACACATAGATACTAAGGGGATAAAACAAACAAAACTTAATAAAAACAAATACAGAACTAAGACTAGAACTACAAAACTTGACAGACTACAATGCTAATACCGGAACTACAGGGCTAGACAAGAACTAAAGGGCTAGACAAGAACTACAGGGCTAGAACAAGGACTCAAAGGTCAAGACAGGAACTACAGGGTCTAAAGCTGGAACTATGGGTCTAAAACTGAAAAATCAAAACAAAACTGGTAAACTACAAAAGGAACCAAACACTAAAGCAAAACTATGAAACAAAGTAGAACAGGGAGATGAGGGCAGGTACAGCTAAACTGATGAAAAACTAGATAACTAAGGCTAGAAATAAGAACACAAAGGAAAACAGGAAGTCAAAGGTAAAAACTGGAACTCAAAAATAAAACTCGGAAGACTAAAGCTAACCTAGAAAAATAGCACCGAGCTGGAAAAAACTAAAGCTAAATAAAAACTCAAATACTCAAAAGAAAGGAAACCCCAAAATAACTCTAAAACACCAAAAAATCCTAAGTAACCCAAACTAAGGTTGAGCCTAAACAAATGAACAGAAGGCAGAAACAATTCTTCTAAAACAGTAAAAATATACAAAAAGCAAGACTAGAGACTAAAGCAGAACTAGAACACAACAAACCAAACCTAATAAACTCTAAGAAATCAAAGAAACACTGAAATACTCGTTACGTTAAGTAACTCAAAACACAAGGACCCAAAAAATAACTCAAAACAAAAACAGAAACTGGAAGGCGCTGGGCTGCAAAGTCTTAATATGTTGGGCAGCGGCAAAAGTTAACGCTGGGTAGCGATGACGAGGAGCGCCGTCCTTTAATGCTGAGCAGCGTGGGAGGCGGACTTCGCGGAAGGCGATCCAGGAAAACAGAGTCAGAGGCAGGGCGTCGCGGATGCGACCCCGGCAGACGAACCAGAAGCGTGGCGTCGCAACTAAGCGACCATGTTGAGAAAATGCATAACTAAATACTGTAAAGGACTCCTATAAAGGGAACGTGGGTACTGACAGGTCTGAGATGAAGCCCCTGATGTTACAAGTTCTTTAAAATGACCCTTAAAAGTGCGCACCTGAATTAAAGCGCAAGGCAGCACGCCCACCGAAGCTGGCAGAAGACAGCAACAAGTACATTCGTTTTATGTTACGTTTCTTTCTAGCTTGGGCAGAATAACAGATTTTAGAACTTGGACGGTCTTAAAGCTTCGCTGTGTGTTTGAAGTAATGAGCTGTTGACTGTGCATGTAGATTGTTTGTTTCAGTGTCTGTGTGAAATAGTTAATAAGGAATCTAAGGCCTTTGGGGTTACAAATCCTTTGTCTTCCTTCCCCGGTCAGTGAGCGCATGGCCTGATATTTTATGACCCCTTGTTCCAGGAATCTAGTTAGCAGCTGGACGGATATGCTTACCTCCCTTTAAACACAGTCCTGTTTTACGACCCATTGATCTGGGAGCTTGCTAGCAGCTAACTGCTTGCTAGCAGTTAACTGCTTGCTAGCAGCTAACTGCCAGACTCATGTTCTTATGAACACTGCCTAAATCTAATCTGATTTCACTCTAATCAAAATTAGAGTGAAATCAGAGTAAGCACCAATGTCCCATTGTGATGCACAATGCTAACCTGACAACAGCCAGATGCATGTCTCGCTCCGCCTAGCTCCACACACATACATCTGGGACACCGCCATAGGAATTGCCTTTATTGAAGGCTGGGGCTTATCAAAAATTCTTGCAAATGATTGGATAAGCCACTTGTCTGTCGTCTTTATCGACGTGCTATTTCAACCACTCACACCGAAGCTAACCCGTGACGCTGATGAGAGCGACGCAGGAAAAAAAAAATTATGTGTTTGCGGCTCTAGTGGCACGCGTTTTATTGACAGTGAGCTGACGGGGGGAGGGGGGGGGGACAAGCGGCAAAGCGCCGCGGGTCGGAGTCGATCCCGGGCGGACCGCGTTGAGGACTAAAGGCCTCCTTATATGGTTTGCGCTAACCGCTAACGGTTTGCGGCTAACCGCTCGTTAGCGGCTAACCGCTTGCCAAATCCGGTCGGGAGAAGGGCGAAAACATGGTTTCCACCAACAAAAGCCTTCAGAGCCGTTCTCTGATGTTCTTTTAATGAAACAATATCAGGTAGATTGGACAACACAGAAGAAATAGCAGCATGAATGCTAACGCTTGCTTCCTCGATGCGAGCCGCCATTGTTGTTGGAATCTGGATGTGACGGTTGCTTCTCCGCTACGTCACATCCAGGAAACACCTGCCCTGCGTCCTGATTGGCCAGACCATAAATTTGGTTGGGGAAATCACTTTCAATGAGCGATGTCCCAGATGTATGTGAGTAGAACTAGGCGGAGCGAGACATGCATCTGGCTGTTGTCAGGTTAGCACAATGCAGCTGATTGCTGTTTCTTTCTAAACCATCATTCATCTCACTGCAAGAATTCACAGCCTCTCTCCTTTTACAGGACACATTTTTCCACTTTATTGGTAATCACGGGCCCATACCTGGTTCTTTTGGTGGTGCACAGGGTCACCATAGGTACCCTGACTGGTCTGCAGCTATACAACCAGTGTGCAACAAACTGTTATGTACCGTGTTTTCTTACACCTTTCTTTCAGAACCAGCATTAACGTCTTCAGGTATTTAAGGAACAGTGGCATAAATAGGAATAGGGCTGCCTTTGCCAACCAGTCCTCATTTGTTTACCTGGGTACATCAGTCACACAGGTTGACCTGGTCATGAACCAGGACTATGCATCGTGTTTAAAATATGCAGCACTTCCTGTGACGGTTTATTCTCGGCACCATGCGCTGTGAAACACTCAGATGCCTGCCACTCCCTGTGCAACACGTTGTCCACATGGTGGACCATCCTCTGGACCATTCTTTTGTTTTAAACAACAACCACGGAGTGATGATGGCCATCTTGGGAAGCTATTGTCTTTGTTTCACACCTACCCCCACACCCTTACACACCCAATTCCAGAGAGATGGTTCCTCTCAGCTGCACACAAAGCATGTAGAATACCTGTAAAGACCAGTGTTAGGGATAATAGGTTTAACCATTGTTGACTTTGTCCATGAGGCAGACACCCTGTCTACTAGGCTACTAGACCAGGCTTAAACTTTTCTTTTTCATAAAGCTTCTGGTCAGGGTGGCTTTTGTTATCCTGAGCTATCTCTCTGGGTATGCTGCTATAGGCTTGCAATCAGAAAGTTGTGGGTTCAATTTCAGCTTCCATTTGTGACTTGTTGATGTGCCACTGGGCAAAGAACTTGACCCTGTGTTACCTACTGCTCAGTATGTGAATGTGGTGCTTGTGTAAAGTGCTTTGAGTGGTTGATATTACTGTAAAAGTGCTATAAGTTTGCTGCATTGTCTGTCCAATTTATCTGCTGTTAATTCAGCTTTTAACTTTTTTTCACAGTAGCTCCACCTGCTCTGGCATTCTGTTTAGCTGTGACACTGTCCTGAAGGGTGGCATTAGCTAAGCTACCGCTGCAAACAAGTCCATGCTGTTCTATAGATGTCCTGTCCTGACGCCCTGTTTCTCTCCTAGATGTAGCTGTTCACTAAGCTTTTACCAAAACTGTGTTTCATCCTCTAGACCAGAAAACTGGTTCAGAGTTTATCTGCTTAACTGTTTCTCTCCTAGATAAAGCCACAAAATGAATTACTTCTCCAACACAAAAAGTACTCCTGGGTCAATGTGAGCTTCTGAGCTTTCTGTGTCTCTGCTCTGTCTTCTCTAAGCCCCAGTGGGTGGAGGCAGATGAGCGTTCACACTGAGCCTGGTTCTGGTTCTGCTGGAGGTTCTCCTCCCTGTTAAAGGGGAGTTTTCCTCTCCACTGTCGCTTCATGCGTGCTCAGTATGAGGGATTGCTGCAAAGCCATCAACAATGCAGACGACTGTCCACTGTGGCTCTACGCTCTTTCAGGAGGAGTGAATGCTGCTTGTCAATGTCTCATCTGTTCTAGAATAACTCATCCATGGATATTTGAGATTGATATTTTTGGGTTATTTGTTGGCTTTTCAGGATGATATCACAATAGTTTAAATAGGTAGTTGATGTGTTTAGATAAGTTCACACGATCCTTTCTGTAGCTATCCCTCATGAATAATATAAAAATATAATTTAAAAATCTTTTTTTTATGGCAAACCCCGTTATCCGTGTGCATAAATGTAGTAGTTTAGTGTAAGTGGGTCATTAATTAGCTCATTCATGTTAACTGAAAAGTTTAACCTTTTTAGTTAAATTCATACATATATAAACAACAGTTGTTTGTGCTTACTTTGTGTATGGTGATTAGTGTCTGAAGGGCCATGCTCGTAACTTTTCCTCATTAACTGTCTGATAATACCGTTTCATCTATGGTGATTTTTGGTTAATCATTATTATTTGGTAATTATGAGAATAATAGATAGATAGATAGATAGATAGATAGATAGATAGATAGATAGATAGATAGATAGATAGATAGATAGATAGATAGATAGATAGATAAAATCAGAATTTTAACATGTTTTGTTCCTCAGGTTATCTTTGTCTGATTTTAACATTTGTTTGTTGACCTGAAACAGTATCAGAAAAAGGTAAAACCAGACGACATCTGTAGGGTTCACATGGTTTTTTAATAGTGCTGCAGCTAACTCTAAACATGAAATACTAACACTTGCAGCTATAACTACCTTCTCTACGGTGCCTTCATGTCTAACACATTTTATGACAAAACAGACAATGTTTCAGTGGAGAAATCCTGATACCAGGAGTGGAAAGCCATGAATCTGATCAACGCACATCTGCTGCAGCTGAAAATGAAATTCCTGGTGTAACGCTGCTGGAGAAAAGCACCAAACTGTTGAGTTTAAAGAAGTTCATTTGAGTGAGAATCCGATCACCAGACTGCTGATTGGCTGAAAATTTAGTGAAGGTTTTATACTTGTTTCAACAACTGATTTAAAGGGATTTTTCTAGAATCTCGCCGCATCTTCTGAAAGGAAACGTTGTAGTTTGACTCCAATAAATAACACCCAGAGTTCACTTTAGAGTTATTTTGGTTCTATCAGGGTCATCGTATTCTATAAAAGTCAAATGGCCTGGTTTCACTGCTGGCCTTGGGCTTAGAGAGCATGGCACTTACATCCTAGAGGGGCTTCAAGTTCCTTGGTTCCAATCCCACAGACTGACCCTCTGGGCCCCTGAGCAAGGCCCTCAGCCCCAGAACCCTCGGCGCTGCCCAGTGGGAGCTCACTGCTCCCTGAGGAGCCGGTTAGACGCAGAGCGAGGACACATTTTATTACGAAGAAAGATCAATAATGAAGTGATACAGGTAGAATAAATGACAATGTATAAATAAAACTCTGAAGTCACGTCCTTTTATGGTTATTATCTCAATAATTAATAAAAATATATAAATTAACCAATGAGCAATGGTTAAGTACAAGCATATAAACTGGCTAGTTAATACGTTTTAAATAGCAAAGTGACCCGCAGCCATCGGCACCAGAACCAGTTTGTGTCAGAACAAATGTATGAATTGGTGCCAGATAACTATGAGCTTTTTCAATGAGCAAACCTAATTTGATAGTTTGCTTCTAGAAGTAACAATTACGAGGCGCTGTAACCACTAAGATGTTCAGTAAGACTTTAAATTTCCACCCCGGCATGATGCAGAACCAAACAGAACCAACGATACGAATATGAACGGATGCATTTGTCCCTGAAGTCCCTGGTGTTCAGAATCAGAGGCTCAGCTTCAGACCCAACCAACGGTTCTGTAACATCAACAATGTTTAATTAAACACAACAAAATCCGTTTGTGTCTGCAGACACAGCGAGCCTCAGAGGTTCGTCCCGTACGTCAGTCGGCGGCTTTATGGACCCGGCGGCAGAACGTCCAGTGATGCTCCACCGTGTTCTCATTGGCTCGTTCGCTCATGTGCAGAACCCGCGTGTTTCTGATTGTGAAACCCTGAAACACAGCAAGCTGCCCATCAGAGGTTTATCAAAAGCTTTTCTCTCTCATGAAGTCGGGTAAAACGGACTTACTGCTTTGGAGATGAATTCGAGGAGGTGGACACGCAGGCTGACCTCCTGCTGGTAGTCGCACGGTCCGAACGTGAAGGACACCTGATAGTCTCTGGTGTCCATCATGTGTTTGTTCCACCTGGTGAAACTGCTGGAGATGGACTCCAGCACGGCATGGACCTGAAGAACCAACACAAAGGCTGCTTATCTCTCCTCCTAAGGTGCAGAATATCATTAAAATGCTGGTTTGTCTGCGTGCTAAGCTCGACACCCATCTGGCAGAAAAAAAGCTTTCTTCTGAAAATGTGCAGGTTCTGGACTGATAATGAGTGGAAAAAACAGCAAAAGTCCAACGAAAAGTACTGAAAAACCTCCAGAAAGCCTGGAGAACTGTTTATGAACGATCCTAGAAAAAAGGGTCAATGAAAGTTCAATAGAGTAACAGTTTTCCTTCTTTTACATTCTAACCATGAGGTTACTATTACATCATTACATCCTCCCAACCAATCACAACGCAGACCCAGGAACCAAGCTCCGCCCCCTTTAAAGAGTTCAGAGAGCACATGTTCTTTTTACTTTTTAAAAACTTGGTAAAACGTTGGTTGAATAAAAGGTTGAGTTTGAATTCAGTGTTTGTTCTTTATCTAAAAATAGGCCATTAAGCAACAGATTAAAATGGCCAGGGCTGCACTTAAAATATATGTTTTAAATGTGATAATTATCGATATCAATCAATCTGGCCACGGTCACACTGCAGGCAAACGCGACCCAAATCCGTCTTTTTGATGGCAGTGTTAACGCCCCGTTTCCGATATTTTCACCCAAAGAAAAAGAGAGAATCCAATCTCTGCCACTTCCATATGTGGAGCTAATTCAGATACGTATCGGATATTTTTCATAACGTCTGATGACGATGGCATTTAATGTATGTCTACTAGGACATTCATATGCAGTATGAACAGCTACCTGAAAAAAAATCTGATTTCGGCAAAAAATCGGAATTAATTATCAAGACCTGTAGCGTTAACATTGCCTATAATTTATATTTTATCAATATGCTATATTTTCTATATCGTCCGCGCCTATAATGAGCCCATGTTAGTAGATTAAACAGATGCAGACATGATTGAAGCTGCGTCAGGCTTGGTCATCGTTAACCCACATGACGGTTGGGTCTGTGACTGATGTGACCGACATACAAAAACCTTTTGCTTTGACCCGAGGAAGCTCCAGAGGAAAATGTGTTTAAAAGAAAGTATTTGAGCCCTCATCGTTCTGCCTTAAAATTAATCACTAAGGTTTTCAGATCCTCACGTTGCAGAACATCTGGGTCCAGGCGTCCTGCAGAGCTCGGTGAATAAAGACAAACTCAAATAAAATAGATACCAGAGAGCAAGTTAAGGGACCTTAGTGGTGATGGTGAGCTGTGTGATGATGACTGCGACGGGGTTGGAGTACTTGGAGAGCTTCCTGGTGCTGGAGAGCTCCACCACCTCCTCGTAGGTGTCCGTGGGGTATGGCAGCAGGGGTTTGGGGTCTCCCAGGCACTGGATCAGGGGCTCGATCTGGTAGAAGTCGGCCTCCTTCCGGAGCAGCTCCGTCTCCTTGAAGTCGCACGGCAGCGTGAGCTCAGACGTGCGCAGGAAGTTGAGGATGTAGCTGAAACAGCAGAAAGAACAGCGGAGACTGCTGAGCTGACGGTTCTGTCCCACAGCTGGGTCCAGACAGGACGAGCGCTGGTGTCAACGTCAGCGAGTCACAATCCTCTCATTTCCACCTTTGTTTAGTGATTTTCTACTACTTCTTTAAAATAAAGCTGACCCTCCTCTATTAGAGCAACAGAACGTGCTTCTGGAGCTGCCTTTGACAACATCAGAACTCAATAACGGCATCAGAACCAGGCCCAGCGGTGGAACTCCAGGCCCGTACGGTTTCCCTGCAGAGTTCTGGCTTCTGGCCGTGGCAGGCCTCCATAACCCAACAGATGGTCACAGAAGTTCAGGAAACCTCGACGCTCTCTCCAGACATAGATCTTCTCCTGAAGCGTGACGAAGATCCCACCCTGCCGTCACCTATGAAAGCAGATCTTGACCTCATCTGCAAGACGTCGACTACCAGGGTTGACAGGATAGCTGCTGGTATGGATTTATCAAAAGTAGCAAAAAGACGGACACACGCGATATTAGTAACACACACAGACTCCTTAGTCATCTCATTGGATCCAGAAAAGTCTTTTGTCGGGGTTAATTGGATATTTCTACCTGCTACCTTACATGAATTCGTATTTGGATCTAATTTCCTGTCATGGACAGAGTAAGGCTCGCTGAGAACATTATCGGACCCCTTTGAAGCTCCACAGTCCCCTCTCCACCTCGCCATTGCTACATTTATTCAACCACCGGCGGTAGAATAAAACTAGCCGTGGAACGTAGATGCTGAACAGAACCAGAACCTCCAGCTGCTGTGCTGAGCCCCATTTTAACACATTAGAGACAGACGGGACGCCGCGGCGCAGACAATGCAGTCACTGAGCAGCGGCGTCTCCAACCCGAGACGGACACACCTGCACCACGGCGGCCGTGATCCTGGGGTGTGCAGGAGTTTGTGTGGCTGAGTGAGTCTTCCTCCAGGGAGGACCACTGCTGGGGGGAGAGCCCCCAAGCGACTGCAGGCAGCGCACCTGTGAGAAAACGGTTTATAAGGAGCTGCTGGATGATCATTCTTCGCCAGGTGGTTCCACTTAGCCGCTAATCAAAGCCCTCCGAGTTTTTCTTTGTGAAAGAAAAGAATCCTGTGTCTGAAATCTTAAACCTTCATTATTATTATCTTCGTCTGGTTCTTCTCTGGTCCTCCGAGGCCTCCTTGATCCGGCCTTTCCCTGCCCGGCTGCTCTCCACCAAGCTCAATCTCTTGCTTCCATCCCGCTCTCCACATCAACAACCTCAGGATTTTCCTCCCAGCATCCCGATTCCTGCCTGGAGGAGGTAAAGGCGTGGATGAAGCAAAACTTTCTTCAGCTAAACAGCTCCAAGACTGAAGCCATCTTAGTCGGCACTCCACACCAGATTTGGTCATCTGACATCAACCGGCGTCACCTTCTCTGGACAAACTCTTCCACTCTCAACATCTGCCACTAACCTGGGTGTTAAAATGGACTCTCATCTGACCTTTGAGTCTCACATCAAACACCTCTGCAAGACCTCCTTCTTCCACCTCAGAGACATCGCCAAACTTCGTCCCACACTCACTCCTGCAGATACAGAAAAGCTTGTCCACGCTTTTGTCTCCTCCAGGCGGGACTACTGCAATGCGCTCCTCATCAAGATCCCTGAGAAAAGCCTTCAGAAGCTGCAATATATACAAAACAGCGCTGCTCAGATCCTGGTGAGGGTGTGCAAACATGACCACATCACCCCCATCCTTAAATCTCTTCACTGGCTTCCTGTCCCACTCAGGATCGAGTACAAGGTCTCCCTCCTTACCCACCAGTGCATCCATAGTGATGCCCCGCCATACCTCATGGAACTTCTCACCCCACAGACCTCACCATGCACCCTCCAATCTACCACAACATATCTGCTGAAACCACCAAGGACGAAGCTCCGTACAACGGGAGATCAGTCTTTCTGCTCCGATGCTCCCAGGCTGTGGAACGCTCTCCCGGACCACCTGAGGTCCCACAGACTGTGGGTGCTTTTAAACGTGGCCTTAAAACCCACCTTTTAGGAGAGCTTTTAATTGAACTCTTGTCCATTTACTTATTGTCTTTGTTTATTTTATATGTTTTACTTTATTTATTTTTCATGCTCTCCATGTGTTTTTATTTAGCACTTACCTGTTTTACCATGTAGCTAGCAAACACAGAGCAACACGGAGAAAGTACCAGACCGAGCCAAGTCTGCTATCTGGAAACATTTCAGACTTGATACGCCAACAAGTCCGACTGCAACATGCAGCGTCTGCGATGCGTAAGTTGCGAGGTGATAAGGTTGGTAAATTCAACACCACAAACTTAAATAAGCACCTCCTAAAGCACCATGCTAAAGAACATGCAGAACGTCTTTAAACAATGTTTATTTCCAGCCCGATAACTTCACTCACATGGCGAGGTACATGCAGGGTCTGGAATTAACACTCGCCAGACGCCAAATGCGAGTAAATTTTCCGTTCGGCGAGTAAATTTCAGAGGGCTAGCTGCCACACGGCGCGTAAATATTTGCACTAAATAAGTTGTGCTTTTTAGTTGTCATTGAGTGGAGGCTTCTTTATGCTCCTTTGCGTTCAGCTCGTATGACAACCAACACGCACGTACACAAACACTCGCACATGTGATGTGAGATAACAACAGCAACTACCTCGTGTCTGTTTGCTAACAGCTAGCGTTTAGCTCAGGCTAATTACGTAGCGGCATTATGTGGAGATATTTAACAGGAATCAGTCAGACTTACTTTGGCTGTTAAAAAAATATGCTTGGCTGGTTGATTTTTATGTCTACCGGTGAATCATGAAGTTAATTTCAGACACTGGGTACACGGTTTATTAGTAGTACCGGATCAGTATTGGGTATTGGCCGATAGGCTTAGCCCAGGTATCGTACTGGATTGGATCAGAAAGAACTGGATCAGTGCATCTCTAGTCTGAACACAGCAGCTTTGGGAGCTGGCAGAGGGTAGGAGCCGTCATGAGGGCCTGATCGACCAATCGTAGCAGGGCTAGGATGACTTGGCCAGGCAATGAAAAAAGATTTGGTCTCTCTGACACATTCTTTAGGCAAGAGACAAAAATGTAAACTAAACAAAAGTATTTCTTGAC
This sequence comes from Fundulus heteroclitus, assembly GCF_011125445.2. Taxonomy (NCBI): domain Eukaryota; kingdom Metazoa; phylum Chordata; class Actinopteri; order Cyprinodontiformes; family Fundulidae; genus Fundulus; species Fundulus heteroclitus. The sequence goes on along the minus strand of NC_046380.1, from coordinate 2,683,021 downwards.
TGGAACCGTTTTGATTCAAATCTCAAACATACAATTATTTTACTGAATAAACAGAGTGTTTAACACAGCATCCTGATGCATCTCATTAACTCAGATAGAAAAACATGAACAGTTCCTCCGGCTGGGTTCTGCTTTGTTGAAATGTTTTGTCTCCTCTCCAAGAGTTAAAGGTAAACTCAGCCGTACAAACAGTAACTTTGCATAGTGGATCAACCAGTTCAACTGTGACAATCAAATCTGGTTGTTTACATGCAAATAAGGACCATTAGGCTACCAACTGAACCTCAGTGCTCTGATGGCCACTCATTGTTCCAAGGGGCTGAGTCCTGCTCAGCATTGTAAGAGGGGGACAATTGGACCATTTGGACCTAGAGGCCTCCATCCCTGTTCAATGAAGGCTGGTTTCAGCCCCTGGAAACTGCCTGCAGTCAACCTATATCAATCACATATGGGAGTATAAAACATGGGTGTGCTCTGGGATCCCCAGGTTCACTTATTGTTGCAAACCTGTACATGGAGGAGGTAGAAAAGAGAACTTTAGCGTCCCTTCCAGGGACACCACTGAGCCGTTGGTTTAGGTATGTTGATGACACCTGGGTTAAAATTTTATCTCAGGAAGTCCAACAATTGGTAGGTGTTTAAAGAAGGTGCTGACTTAGAAAGCTACACATCATCTGTGCTTTCCTATATCCACTTCTGTCCTACCCACAAAGGCAATCAGAGTGTTTCCTAACCAGAACCTCACCAACAGACCCAGGTGGTGAGGATGGGGAACATCTGCTCCACTGATCCTCAGGAGCACCACAGGGCTGTGTCCTCAGCCCAGCTCTCTTCTTTTCACCCAGGACTGTCCTGCTGTCCACCCCACAGACACAGTGGAGAAGTTTGTGGACGACACCACTGTAGTGGTGTAGTGGGTCTCCACCAATGATGAGTCCCACTACAGGGAGGAGGTCAGCAGTGTGACACAGTGGAGCTCCAGGAACAACCTGATCCTGAACACCAGTCAGACCAAAGAGGTGATGATGGACTACAGGAGGTCCAGGACTGAACACCTCCTCTCTGCAGGGGGGTGGGGGGGGGGGGGTGGAAGTGTGGACAGCATCAGGTTCCTGGACATTCACATCACCTCTGACCTCTCCTGGACTATGAACACCTCCCACCTGGTGAAGAAGGCCCAACAACAGCTCTTCTTCCTCAGGAAACTGAAACGGTCTGGACTTCCCACTAAGCTGGTAAGGAACTTCTACAGAGCTACGATAGAGAGTATTTATGTCTCAGCATAACTGTGTGGGATGGAAACTCCATAGTCCAGGAGAGGAAGTACCTAGCCTGGGTGGTGAGGACAGAGCAGGGGATTATGGGATACCGTCTACAAGATCTGGACACAGTTTATGCTGCCTGAGTCCAGAAAAGGGCCAAACGCATCTCTACTGATCCTGCCCAGCTGGGCAATGCGCAGTTTAACCAACTTCCATCAGAGAAACTCTTCAGAAACATTAAATCAAAAACAGCTTCTTTCCAAAAGCTGTGAGGGCTATCGCCCCCTGCTGAGAACTGATCTGTTACATGTTACAGACGCAATCCTGGGAATGGATATTTGCCCTCATCTCTCATGGGACGTCTGGCTGCACATTATTCACTCGTTAAATAAAGGGACTGATATCAGACCTTTTGGACTCGGATACAAATCCTACCAGACCCTAAAAGACTATTTGCACGCTTTAAGCTTCTCAGGAAGCGTTGTTGGTCAATGCAATCAACTGATTTCACAAAAAACACTATGTCACCATAAGTCTGTTCTATGTTATCTGTAGGCATCCTGAGCTGGTGTCTATGTCCAAAAAAAGTCACTGTAGTAACAGATGGTGACAATAAAGATCCTCGATTTCACTGATCACATCAACTCTGTGGATAAATATATAAAGTTCACGAGAGGACGTAAGGAAGGGCAGGTCGGCTTTCCTGGACTGCGACGTCTCAGGCGTGGAGGACAGCTATAAACTCACGTGTGCCGCAAACCCACCCACACAGACCGGTTGGTGCGGTTTGACTCCCATCATGCATTGGAGCAGAAGATAGGAGTCGTCAGGACTCTGGATCACAGAGCAGATAAGGTCCCTACAACCTCAGGAGCAATCACACACAAGAAAGGCTTTAGAGCAATGTGGTTATCCCAACTGGGCTCAGACTAGAAACCCCAACAGGACTCCAGCCAGCCTTTAGGTGACAAGTCGTCCTTTATGTTGCAGGAGTTTCAAAGAAACTGAAGCATTTATTGTCTAAATATGACGTCCCAAAGGATTCGCTCCCCCACAGAGCAACGTTGCATATGGTGCTTAGTGCCAGGAGGACCGGGACCAGTTGTACTGCAACCACGGGTCAACAGGACGGTGCAGCACAGAAGAGCAACATCATCAGGCCCAGATTCAGAGGTTTAACCTCATCTGCAGGTCAGGATGAAGATGTTCTCATCCAGGATAGAGAGGAACGCTGGTTTGAGAGAGAATGTGAAGGAGCCATTTTTGTGAGGTGAATCTGGCCGTTGTTAAACAGGGGTGGAGGCCTCTGGGTCCAGTTACCCCCCCCCCCCCCCCCTTACAATGATGTTATTGTGAGCGTGACTCAGTCCTCTGGGAACAATCAGCGGCCGTCAAAGCTCCAATGATTGGTTGGTGGCCAGATGGTCCTCGTTTGCATGTGAACAACCAGCTTTGACTGTCACAGTTAAACTGGTTGACCCACTAGGCAAAGGCTGAGTTTACCTAAACAGGGATAATACATTTAAACACAGAAGAACGGTCCAATTTTCTTCTTTTGTATTTAACGCAGTAATTAGCTGTCACAGCTTTTGTGGATTTCTAAACAAGCAAAATAAGATCACTGATTTAACAGATACACCTTTTCACAGGCGTTCAGACAGAACTTCAGAGCTAAACACGTTGGGGCTTAACGTCTAAAACCGCTGGACTCTCACCGGAACAGCGGGCCGTCGCGGTCGATGAAGTAGTTTCCTCTGGAGTCTTTCACTGTTGGGAGGTCTCCTCTGAACATGGCGCCCAGCATGGAGTCCGGGTATTGCTTCAGCGTGGACAGAGACGTGCTGTAAACGCAGCCGCCCACGTTCAGACTCACCGGCTCCCCCATCTGGACATGGCAGGAACAGACAAAGAAATGTTCTGATCTTTATATTAGAGAACCTCTCCACAGACACATGGCTCAACACAGGAGAGCTACCTCCTCAGGTCAAGACTCTGCTGTCCACTTTCACCTTAAGGACAAAGGACACTCTTTGAGGACCACAATCTTCACATTTTGGACAAAGAAGACAGATGGTTTGAAAGGGGTGTTAAGGAAGCCGTAAAGAGAGAAAACCAACCAAACAGAGGAGGAGGCCTTAGGTTCCAACTGTCAAAAACATATAATGCAGCTATAGGATTAATTCCTTCCAATTATCACCTTAATTCTCACCTCCATGCAGGTGATCAAAAACGTCGCTCCTGTAAACCAGGCCAATAACGACTCAGTTTTGGTTTAATTTGCATGATATCTAAGCCAGAACAAGGCCCTTTTGGGCAGTAATATAAAGCTTGGAACTCCTCATTACTTCAGACATTTTGAATTGAGAAAGCTTTCTGGATGGGAAGCGAAACGTCTTCAAACTTCGGAAGAGGTACACAGTTGTTTTATTTTTTAACTTTTTTTGGAACATTCAGTCTAATATTTCATTAAAAGAAAGATGATTTTTAAATTTAGAATAGGAATAATGCATTTTTCTTCTTTCTTCTTAAAATGTGTGACTATAGCACAAACGTGTTTAGAAATATTAATAATAATTGTAATCATGGGATGAAACGGCTTATGGCTACATCGGCTGTTTTACCGGAACGAAACGTTGGGTAGAAATGAAAACACATGGCTATAAAACGGGAGTTCAAGTTAGCAGAAGCAGAAAATTTACCAGAAAGGTGTAATTCAAAGTTTTTACATATTTACATACAATTAAATAAAATTACACGAGACGTGAGCATTTTATAACCATTCCTCTTCATAGTTCATGAAAATACTTAACCACAGAAATTGAACTCATACGCCACAGTTTGGATGTATGGGTATGAAATTATGGTTTGATTCCAGGTACCAGAGAGAAGAGGGTTAGGATGAAATGGTAAAAGCCAAAGTATGAAATGTGGGAAATGTTTCTCGGATATATCTTAAAATCAACTACAGGCAACAAGGTCTGTCACTAGGTAGAGACGTTATATGTTAAAATCTAAAACCTGATTATTTTTCACTCAAAAGAATAAATTTTCCTCTCAGATGAATTAAAAAAAACATGTCGACAAAACTCAGATTAATTTATTACATTTTAAAAGGTATTTAAGATCCCAAAGAGGAACAACAGAAATGCACTTCTGCTTTTATTCCTGCTGGGCAGCTAATATCCTCCCAGCAGGACACACCTGGACCTGCTGATCAGGAGCTATAAATACAGCTGCAGACGTTCTGTGTCCGTCTGAATCACTGTGAACGCAGGTCTGTGCAGAGCCAAGCCGAACTTCTTCCTTTGTTGGGTTTTTAATTGTTCTGTGCAGAACTAAACAGAATAAAGTACTTCAACAGACTCCTCTTATTTAATCGGGTCAGCGCCCCGGACTTTCATTCGGAACTGCATCATTCTCCAATCTGCATTGTTTGTTGTTATTTCATCTTTGAACTTTTTGTTCTCTGTCATTTTCTCTTCATAGAAGGTACACCTGGTCTGGCGTTCTGTTAGCTGTGACATCATCAGGGGAGGCAGATCATCCTCTATCACCATCTAACATAGAAAGTACTCCTGGGTCAATGTGAGCTTCTGTGCTTTCTGTGTCTCTGTTCTGTCTTCTCTAACATAGAAAGTAGTCCTGGGTCAATGTGAGCTTCTGTGCTTTCTGTGTCTCTGCTCTGTCTTCTCTAACATAGAAAGTACTCCTGGGTCAATGTGAGCTTCTGAGCTTTCTGTGTCTCTGCTCTGTCTTCTCTAACATAGAAAGTACTCCTGGGTCAATGTGAGCTTCTGAGCTTTCTGTGTCTCTGCTCTGTCTTCTCTAAGCCCCAGTGGGTGGAGGCAGATGAGCGTTGACACTGAGCCTGGTTCTGGTTCTGCTGGAGGTTCTCCTCCCTGTTAAAGGGGAGTTTTCCTCTCCACTGTCGCTTCATGCATGCTCAGTATGAGGGATTGCTGCAAAGCCATCAACAATGCAGACGACTGTCCACTGTGGCTCTACGCTCTTTCAGGAGGAGTGAATGCTGCTTGGAGAGACTTGATGCAACCTGCTGGGTTTCCTTAGAGAGGAAACTTTCTCACCAACCTGGAGGATCTGATGGAGTCTGACTTTGTGAATTGATGCTATATGAATAAAATGTTATTGAATTGAATTTGCTTTACTGGGAGGCTATAGGTCCTCACACGCACCATATGACCCAGGTCTCCATTCTCCATCTGCCGCTGGCCGTCGTCGTCTCCCTCTGCCGCTCACAGCGCCAACACCATCATTTCAAGTCTCCACCTGCAACGAGAGGGGGAGCAGCTTGAGAGGCTGCTGCCATGGCGACGCAGAGCCACCGTGATTGGAGGAGAATCCCCGCTGATCGTCCACACCTGTTAGCCGGCGAGGAGGAGGACGCTGACGGCGGATGAATGGGTGCAGATTAAAACAGGTGAACAAGCCGCCCTCCTGCTGGTTGGGAAATCAACTCTGCTTCAGCTGCGACGACGCCATCGTCACGGAGCGGAGGTTAGAAACCCTTCAGTTCATCCTGCAGGCTGAGGAGGAAGCTCAGCTTTACAGCATCTGCAGAAGAAGAACCAGAGATCAGCAGCTGGACAACTAATCGCATTTGCAACATAATCGCAGTTTTAATGAACGCAATTACAAAATGTTTGGCTATGTAACAATTAATGGTGTCAATAAAATGTTTAAAGTGGGTTTGCTCCACGTGGAAGAGAAGAGAGCTGCAGCAGAGAGATAATCTAATTATTTGTTTTAGAGTTTATATAATCATACTTTTTATCAGAAACTTTCAGGAATCTCAACATAGTATTAAGTTCTGGTCAGAATGTTTAATACATAAACTGGTTTGTTGGTTGCACTTTATGTTCAACAAGGATTGATGTCCAACTCAATTAAAAGCTGTTCTCTTGATTAATAATATTCTAATGAATGAAAACATTTCTTGTTTTAAATAGTCCTTGTTCACAAACATCTTTATCTTTAGGACATTTTTGCTGCTCGTGGTTAATGCAGAGAAAAGTCTAAATTAAACCGTAATTTTAGTTCAGCTTTATTCCATAACCTTTCAGTTTGACTCAGTTTTAAAGAGTAAAAGTTCCCTGAGAATATATGACATCCATGTTAGTCTTTAACCTGGAACAGATTCTAAGGATCGACGGATGGGAATAAAGTCTTAACTCATATTCTCAGTTGGCTTTATGTCTGGACTTTGACTAGGCCGTTCTACCCCATGATTCTGCTCTGATCCAAACCATCCCATAATATCTCAGGCTGCGTGTTCAGGCTAGCTCTCCTGCAGGTTCTCCTGCTGGTAGGAGAACCTCCACCCCAGTCTCAGGTCTCCTGCAGGATGGTCCTAGATTTAGCTCCATCTATCTGCCCATCAGCTCTGGCCAGCTTTCCCACAGCATGATGCTGCCTCTGCTAATCAGATAATTAGATAAACCGCACTTGAAATAAGATGATGGAGATGAGTTGTGTCTATTCTAAGAGCAAAAGATTTATTCTATAGCAGATCTTTAAAGACAAACACACTCATTTGAAGAACATTTCACTTACTTTTAGTTCCCTTTTTGCAGTGAGGAACAAAAAGAACCATTAATTTACATAAAGTGTGAGCAATTTGACCAATGAAGCACTGGGGTTATGGTTACAGTCACAATTCAACATTTAAAACATTAATTCAACATTTCAAAGCCAACGTCTGCCTGAAGGATTTCTATTGTTGGTATTGAAGACGGAGCAGGAGGCTTTCAGTGAAACCAGTTCTGATGGTTTCAGTCCAGATTGGAACGCATTCAGAGCAGAAAAACTGAAAGCTTTCTTTCTCGTTTCAGTTTGAACATTTGTCGCTGAGAAATACTAAACGTTATTTGATCGTGAGGCGTAACGCCTTTTAGTTCTCCAAAGAAAAGTGTATAAATAAGTAGGAACCAAGCCAGTAAAGTGTTGAAAACCCAGTTATTCTGCTGCCAGCTTTAGCCTCCAGTTCCCAGTCTGGATGCTGCTGTAATTATGAGGATGTTCAGGGTGGGACTCACGACAAAGCCGATTTTAAAATAGCAGCAAAATGCGTCGATGTTTGAGGAAGTAACCTCACGACAAAACGTAGAAAAGTTTAAGGAGTGCGAACACTTCTGCGAAGACCTGGTTTCCATTTCAATCAGCGGAGGCTTGATCCGAGTTTCCTCTCTGAAACATGAATGTGTGTCTAAACACGTTAATCTGGATCTGCAGAACCGGGTCAGGCTCCACAGATGAAGCAGGATGTGTGAAGAACTGTCAATTAACAGGAGTTAATACTGCTGTAGGTGAGATGTTTTAGGATTAACCAGAAAGGTAAAAGGACTTTAAGGCGTGTAATGTGCCTTTAAATCTGGGTTGAAAGAAGGTATTGCTGGAAGGTAAATTAAATCTCACTGCAGCAGGATCATGAGATCTGCTCCCATGTTTAAAAGAGATAAAAACCCTTTGGGATCTTATCTACAGATTGTGATTAATCACTAATTATCTGCCAAACAGTCGCACAGCTCTGATTATCATCACTTGTGGAGATATCAGTGGATTCCTCACTTATCTGGAAAATATGAAGCTATATCTGGATGTGTATCACGTTTAAAGACAATATAAAGCGTCAATCTTCATTATGATGATAAGATATTCTCCTTCTCCAGATGTTGGCTCCCTCTCTGCTGTCATTAAATGTTCATATTCATGGACAGAGGACCTGTGCGCCACCAGAAGCTAACAGTTAGCAGCTGTTAGCAAGTATAAAACGGTTTAAAAAATAAGTTTTATTCAAAAACGTAAAATCCCTTCACGTCTTACCTCACATGGCTCCATAACAGCAGCTACCCGGGTTATAACAGCAGGTTAAAGCTGCTAGCCACCTTGTTTACATCCTTTGTTTACGCCTCAGACGACACTTCCGGTAGGACGCTTCAAAATAAAGGTCGGTGGACTAAAACCGGAAGTGCATACATTGTAGAAGACCGATAAACCACTGGGTCTAAACAGTAAAGATTTAATAAAAAAGCCGTTTAGCTTCACGTTTTCAGACATGTTTACCAACAGAATTTTCTTAAAATTATTTATTCTTTTTAATTAATGCCATGAAGCAGTTGCTCATCCTTTGCTGAGTAAACCTGGACTAATTCAGCGGGTTTTCGGATTGTCTCCAATTCAGTCTGGTTTTAAAGCATTGAACACTACAAAATCAGTTCTGCTAAGTGTTTTTAATTACATCTTTCATGTAACTGACAGTAGAAACCTCATACTGCCTTTAACACAGTAGACCATGATCTCCTGAATTCACGGCTGGAGCAATAATAGCTTGAAATCAGCTCTCCAGTGGATGAACTGTCCAGTAGACATTTTTGTGTGAGGATTGGTGACTCTACCTCATCCTGTGCTGAAATGGTAGGAGGGGAACCGCAAGGCTCTGTTTTTGGGCCACTTCTTTATTTCCTTTGTCAGTGAGAACTATTTTATGAAAATATCAGATTTTTATTCAATTTTTACGTCAATGACTATCAAATTTATTTCCCCTCATGCGGTCTGATGCTCACTCTATTCGGCCCCATCTTGACCGTCTGTTGGGGATATAAAATATGTTCACCTTACTAAAAAGAGAACGACAGACACTCGCCTGAGTGAGATTTGACACCAGTCTGCTGGAGGTTAAAGGGGAGTTTTCCTCTCCACTGTCGCTTCATGCATGCTCAGTATGAGGGATTGCTGCAAAGCCATCAACAATGCAGACGACTGTCCACTGTGGCTCTACGCTCTTTCAGGAGGAGTGAATGCTGCTTGGAGAGACTTGATGCAACCTGCTGGGTTTCCTTAGAGAGGAAACTTTCTCACCAACCTGGAGGATCTGATGGAATCTGACTTTGGAAAGAACCTTGAGATGATGTAATGTGAATTGAAGCTATAGAAATAAATTTAATTGAATGATCCCGAAAATCAAACCAAAAAAAAAATTTTTTATTGCGGCCAAAATCATTTTTGTTTACGTGTTCTCACCGCTCCATCCTCCTCCTCTGTCCACCGATGGCTTTGCTCTTTTGGACCAAGACGGCTTCTTTCAGCCTCTTTCCAACCATCTGTTCTCCCTGTCCAACATCTGGACATCATCGTTGCCATCGGTCCCTCATCCAAGCGGCTGTTAGACTTTATAATCATCACTGCTCTCAACAAAATCAAACTTCCATCTTTTTATAAATGATTAGTGGTTTTTCTTGCACAAATATTCATGCACATTTTGAGCATTTTTAAAATCAACTTATCCAGTTCCACATTTCTTTAAATCAGAGTTATGTTTTTTTTTTTATAACTGTAACATATTTTCCTTGTTTGTTTGCTCTTACTGTACATTCTCTTTTTTCTATCTTTTGTTTTTCGACATTTTACCTTTTTGTGTATCTGGACGTTTTAAATTGCCTTTCACTTTGCAGCTTGGACATCTGAATTTCCCACATTCCCCACTGAGGGACAATATTATTTCAATTTTATTCTATAATCCAATGTGGGGCTCCCCCCCCCCTGAAACCTGTCCAGTTGGGGGAAGACCCAGAACTCCCTGGTGGGACTATATTTCCCATCTGGCCAGGGAACGCCTTGGAGATCCCCCAAAATGAGCTGGAGGATGTTGCTGGGGAGATGGAATGTCTGGGTTTTCCTTTTGGACCTGTTCCCTCATAGCCAGACCTCAGATAAGTGGGAGAAAATTAACCTTAACCAGTACAATGGTGATGAGATGAGTGTGATGTGCGCTCGATCTCAGCCCTGCAGTGAAGTTCTGACTGATTTGTAGACGGTGAAGCTGAAGTTAAAACACTTCTGTAGATATCAAGGTGTGCTGAAATTAAATCATAGACTATCACTTATTCTGCCTTTAATGTTAAAGGCCAAAGCTATGGTATGTTAATTTGAACTTTCCTACAAACCAGGAAAGTTGATTATCTGTGGATCTTTCCAACATGATGGAGCAGTGTCATGGTAGCAAAATAACCTTGAAGGTCAGAATAAGGGAATTTTGGACCTGTGGTCAGGAAAATTCCCAGATTCAAACGTCACTGAGTCCCTTCATCAGATCTCAAGAGGGAAGAAACCAAAAGCAAACACACTGGGCTCAGATTTAAGCATTAAGAAGACAAGACTGCTTGATATTAGTCAGAATTTGGTCTAGAGGTTGATATCCAACATTTCAGAGACAATTTATTTGTTTATTTATTTCGGGCTGATCTGGAAAAGACAATGCATGCATTCATTAGTTCAGGGCTGGACTGTTATAATACTCTGTATTCAAAAATCAGCCAGTCCATTCCCCATAAGCTTCATCTGGTCCAAAAAGCAGCTGCTCAATTTCTCTCAAACGATCCCAGATGCTCCCATATTATCCCCATTCTATCCTCTCTCCACTGGCTTCCAGTTCGCTTTAGGATAGACTTTAAAGTCCTTCTGGTTGCTTTTAAAGTCATAAATCACCTTCCTCCAGGATATTTGTCTGAGCTTTTAACTGTTCGCCACAACGTCAGGACTCTGTGCTCATCAGAAATTATAACACTGCATATTCCCAGGACTAGGTGCAAAAGATGGAAGTTGTGGAACGCTTTACCACCAGAGCTACAATCCGTCACTGAGCTAGGAATCTTTAAATCACAGCTAAAAACACGCTTTTCACTCCTAGCTGTTCAAGCTGTGGATAATTTTTGTTTATTTTGTGGTTTTATTTTTCTATATAGTCCTTAAAATTGTTTGTGCTGTTATTGTGCTGTTATGTACTTTTATAGTTTTTTTTATTTCTTTTTATCCTGTTATTTTCCTATACATTTTTATATTTTATCTATTTTTTTCTCAGCATCTTTTTGTTTGTATTTTAGGTTGTAAATAACTTTGTGCACCATATGGACTATTGAAAAGTGCTGCAGAAATAAACTTTGATTGAATTTCTGAAGTTAGAAAAAAGGAACTACATCCTGAACATAAATCTGGTGCATTTGTTTATAAAAGCCTTTAAATCCTGCGTTTCAGTTTGTTTACGGTTTATCAAAACAACTTTAAAGTACAAATGTTGAAACCACAAAATTTAAAATAATTAATAAAATAATGATGCCGATAATAAAGTGATAAATTAGTCATTGTTCCGTTCAATGTATCAAATTATTTATTTTAATTTTTAGCAGTAAACCGATTTTTTTCCAGCTATTTCGCTACTTGGATGAAAATAAAATAAAATCATAACATAGTTTTGTTGCTGCAGTACCGACCTCCCACCACGCGATGGCGCCGGAAGTAGTGTGTAGCGGTGACCGGATGTGGACGATGTTTTGTTTATTTGAGTCTACATCCGGGTCCTGAAGTTCTCCATCTGCTCCACAGTTCCTTGTCGCAGATTCGCGTGTATCGACAAGGCTCCACGCCACCCAGCCGAACCTTGTTCCTGGTTCTGGTTCTGATAAACCTACCTGACGGTCCAGGTTACCGCGGGACCGACACTGAGTCTGTTCCGAACCGCAGAACCCCCTCCATCATGGAGACTGAGAACCCCAGGATAGCAGACGGACTCGGACCTGCAGCCGAATCCAACGAGCACGACTACGCGCACACTTCAGACCCACCCGAACCCTCGGTGCCGCCCGCCGAACCCCCGCAGCTGGAGCTTCCAGAACCCGCCCTTGGCGCCGAGGTGGACTGTCCCGGTGGGACCGAACCGGAGGCTGGGAGCGCGGAGGAGCCCGTCGTGACGCGCGTCAGTCCGCGGGTGTCCAAGCGGCCGGAGGACCGGAACTGCTGCTGCTGCCGGCTGCTGTTCCTGCGGCAGGGCCGCTCCTTCAACCGCAGGTCGGTGCACACCTTCACCACGCCGGAGACCGTGCGCTGGGTCTTCCCGGACTCCGTAGTCCACGAGAAGTCCTTCCTCTGCGAGACGTGCGCGCAGGTCATCAAGAGCCGAGCCAAGCGCAGCCAGAGCGGCAAGCGGCTGATGTTCGTGAAGCCGCCGGAGACCAGGAAGGTGTGTGGCCGCCAGGTACTATCGCGATAACCCGGTCCAGGTGTCCTCCCTCACACGAGACTGACACCTGGCCCACTTTAGGTTCTGGTGAGGAAACCCGTCTTTATGGACGGATCTGGGTCAGATTGTTCTGTTTCACCTCAGAGGACATAAACCAGAACTTAGGGAGTCGGTTCTGGACCAGAATCAGAATCAAGTTTAATCGCCAAGTAGGTTTGCACATACAAGGAATTTGACTTGGTGTTGATGGTGCAGACAGAAATAAGAATACAATAAAATAAAGTAAAATTGAATAAAATCAAAAAAAAAAAGAAAAAATTATATATATATATATATATATATATATATATATATATATATATATATATATATATATATATATATATATATATATATATATATATATATATAGAAGTAATATACATTCAGTAGACTGTGCGTTAATGTAATGCAGAAACTTGTAAATGTCCTTAGAGCCAGAGTTCCTGCCTGGTCTGGAGTTTCTACTGAAGCTGGACGATAATAGTCTTTCTTTATTGTACTTTTTATTCTTTTATTCGTTTTTTGTAATTTGGACCTTAAGTCTGTAATAAAATCTATCTATAGAAAAAAGATTGATAAAATAGAAATGATATTCATCCATATCAATAATTGGCAACAAATTCAAAACAGTCCTAGCCATTTTATACTGTTGCTTAGCGACTATCTTTAGGTAAAAAAAAAATAAAAAAAACAAACTCTCAATTCAAACTCAAACCTTTTATCTACCAACCTTTTACCAAAACTGCACGTTTTATAAAAATTAACATTAACGCGTGTTCTCTGAGCTCTCTGATGGGGGCGTTGCCTCCGGTTCTGGGTTCTCTGTCTGGACGCGTTCAGCTCGGTTCTCCTGCTTCCAGGTGAAGGAGTCGGGTCGCCGGATGGGGAAGAAGAGCAAAGCCGCCCTGCTGGTCAGCAAGTCCAGCTACAAAGCCGCCTTCCGGATGCTCTGGTCGTCTAAAGGCGCCCGGAAGCCCATGATGGAGTTCTGGAGCAAACAGCTGAGAAACGAGGTGAGGACGCGGGCCTCTGGGGAACGCCGGCTGGCCGTTGGGTTCTCCTCACACTGCTGGTGTTTGTGCCGCCGCAGATGAAGGTTCTGTCGCGGAAGCCGGACAGTCCGTTCCACCAGAAGGTGTCCGGCAGGAAGCCGCTGTCCTCCTTCCCCTGGAGGCGATGCCTGGGCTGGGCGCGGGAGAACGCTCCGCTGGTAACCGCCTGCCTGAGCTCCATGTTCCCCGACATCAAGACCCTCTTCAAACGCAGCCAGTGAGTCAGAGTGGGGGGGGGGGGGGTTCTGGTTCTGGTTCTGGCTCTGACCCTGACCAGCATCTCTCCTGTCTGTTCAGCAACCAGCTGACGGAGGAGCAGGCCGTCACGCTGCTGGAGCGCCGCACCGTGGTGGCGCTCTCCATCCCGCTCTTCACCAGAAACATCTGGACCAACAACTTCCTGCAGGCGGCTGTGGGGGGGGAGCTGCGTCTGCAGGGCTGCACCGGCGCCGCCCTGGACCTGCTGAACACCATGGGGCTGTGCCAGAACAAAGACACCGCCCGGCTGCTGGTGCACCGGCTGCGGAACGGCGCAGACATGGTGAGTTTTCTGCTCGGTTCTGATCCGGTCCCCAGACCCTCCCTCTGGTCCTTCAACGAGATCTTCATCGCTACGGCTGAACAATTAATCACAGAGGTCTGCAATTATTGGCTAATTAACAATTAATGGATCAAAAACGTCCTTTAGGTATTGGTAAAATGTTTAAAGTAGGTTTGCTCCACATGGAAGGGAAGACAGTTGCAGCAGTGAGATAATCTAGATTTATTATTTGCTGTAGAGTTTATATAATCAGAGTTTTTAACAGAAACTTTCAGGAATCTCACCACAGCATTAAGTACGATCAAACTGATTAATACATAAACATGTTTGTTAGTTGCAAAAGGATCGATGTCCAACTCAACAAGCTATTTTCTTGAATAATAAAATTCAAATCAATAAAAACTGTTAAATTTCTTGTTTTAAACAGTCCTTGTTTACAAACATCTTTATCTACCGGACATTTTTGTTGCTTGTGGTTAATGCAGAGAAAAGTCAAAATGTAAATCGCAAATTAGGTTTTTGGTAAAATCTTACAGCCCTAATATGTTTAAAAAGACATGATAAATGAAACTGAAAAAAAATCACATTAAATCGCAATATTAAGATAAAAAAAAATCATTATTTGATTATTTTCCAAAATCATTGAGCCCTAATCGACTCTTCTCATCATCCTCTTCAGTCCGGTGCCTGATGAGTGTCACACAAACCCAACAAAGAGGCGGTTTTATTTCTTCAGGCTCTTCACCGGCAGTCTGTCAGAAAACAGGATTTTAGCTCCAGGAAGGAGATTCCTGAAGATCTGTCTGCATTAAACTACATCAAAGGTACATCGCCATGTTACATGCCGATACCAAAAAGACCAAAATCCAGGTGATTATGATAAAATAAGACATTATACTCCAGGCGCCTGTCCAGATAATGCTTTCATTGTCATTTTTTAGCCTAAATTGAACCCCAGCAACAGGCGCGATGAGCAGATATTAACAGATGTGGCGCCACCTACTGGCAGAACTATTTAAAAAAACCAGACGGTCGCCGTTGGCGCAGCTACTGAATAAGTCCCAGCTGAGCTGTAATGCCTCGCGGAAAACGGACAAAAACATCTTATTGCGCATTTTTACACTTGATATTAGACTTTTCTTTTTTTGTAGCAACTACGCTAGGAGCTCCAGACCAGTTGCACACATGCGCAGTGACGTAACCCCGGTCACATGATATATACACAGTAAATATACACTGAAAAGGCTATTATACTAACAAATTGAGCAAGAAAAAAGCTTAAAAGACAAAAATAACAAGTGAGCTACTGCCGTATACATTTTAAAATGTCAAATAACGTAGATGTACCTTTTAATGCACAGATCTTAATCAAAAAGCCGATCATGATTGGATAAAAAAATTAAGCATAAACAGGAATTTATTAAATACCCTTAATAGAGGGCTATTTACTAATAATTAGATTAGAAAAGATAGTGATTTTCTACAAGTTTAAGGAGCCAGAACGTTTCCAAATATTATAGAAGCCAAAGCAAAGGTTCTGATCCGGACCGTAAAACACGCTTATCCTGAAGAATCCAGAGGGAGGGAGGCAGATGTGAGGTCCAGCAAAGATATTATAGATAAAGGTTCTTGTCTTTGTGCTCGTTAGGTAAAAAAAAGTGAAACGTTAAACAATGTGTAGTTGTTGTTGTGGCCACATGGGGGCGTAGTTCTGCCATTCAGGTCATTCTGTGTGTTTTCTGTCTGCTGCAACAGGAGGGGGAGCAGAGTTTGATGCTGAAACACCAGCAAATAAAGGAGGATATGGGGCAAACGACGACAGATGAAGAAGAGGAGGAGGAGGAAGAGGAGGGTGATGATGACGAAGAGGAAGAGGAGGGAGTAGTAAAGCAGGAGGATGAAATGATGATGCCAGAGGAGGTGGAGGTGGAAGAAGTTCAGGACGGGATAAAGGGCGACGAGTCGGATCCGCCTGTGATGGACAAAGAAGAGAGGAGGAGGAGGAAGAAGGCGAAGAAGCAGAGGAGAGAGGAGAAGAGGAAGGAGAGGAGAGGGAAGCGGAAGGAGAGAGAGGAAGAGGAGGAGGATGAAGATGATGAGCTGGAGCAGAAGAGGAAGGTGGTGGTGGTGAGGCTCGGCTTGCTGAAGGGAACCTCGGAGGTGGGACGGTCCGACCTGTCGGCTCCCTGACCCAGCTGCTGAGGCCCCGCCCCCTTTGGTGGGTCAGAGGAACTCTGGGAAACGTAGGCGGTCAGCAGCTGGAGGACACTGAGAGGCCGTCTGGTAAACGGTCGGACATTTCTAACCAGAGGAGAACAAAGAGCGACGGCTGTTTGAGAACTGCAGGCTGAACTCTGATGTTCTGTTCTGGGCTGCTGGACGTTCTGCCTTAGAACCTCAGAACCAGAGAACCACGGGTCGGATCCCTGAAACGGGCCGCCTGGATGAAGCTCAGATCCCTCAGCTTCAGGGTTCCTGCAGCCTAAGTTTCCTCCTTTACTCCCTTGTCTCCTTTCTATCCTCCCTCCTTTACTGTTTCTCTGATTTCATAGTTCCTGGTGAACTCTGGACCGGTCAGGAACCCCTGAGGTTCTCGTAGGAACCCTGCGGACAGGAACCCACGTCTGCGGCCATTAAAGGACCTTTTCTCTCCTCTGATGAAACGTTTGTCATGTTTGGAGAAAACAAAGTGGATCGGTTCTGGATCCTCACGGCGACCCGGCTGTGGTTCGGACCTCTCGGTGTCTCAGAGCGAATCAGGATCAGAACAATGTCTGGACCTCTCTGGTCCAAACAGGAGGCCCGGTTCTGAAGAAACGGTTTCACTGCTGTTTGGTTTGCAGTTTTTTTTTTTTTTTTTTTCTGAGGAGGAATCTGGGAATCCAGATTGTTATGATTTGTTGCAAAAATAAATGTTTTATTTGCATCTGGTTAGAGAAAAAAGAATATTTGCAATAATTTCTTTGGTTTTCCTACATTTATTTTTGCTTGTTGATGCAAAATGATTAAAATTGAAATCCGATTGTTTTTGGGCGTTTTAAGTTTCTTTTAACTCGTTTCAGCAGTCGGTCCCAGTGGGCGAATATTCTATAAAATAAACCTTTATGTCTACCTGAATAGAAATTGTTCAGAATCAACGTTGCTTCCTGTTTGAATCAAACTGATAAAACTACGACAAATAACGTTTCAAATATTTAATTAAAAACTAATTTAACGGATTCAGGCTCACAGATATGAGCCAAAAACATTAATTTGTTCCTAAATTGTGAAACTCAAGACTCTAATGCGTAAAACTGGCATTAAAACAGAACCAAATGGTCGCAGTTCTGTTGGGTTTCAGGAATAACTTCCAAACCTGTATGTCTGATAAAAACGCTCTAAGGTTATTTTTTAAAGCTGCTGCAGTAAAATCTGAGCAGCGCCGACCCGGTTCTGATGTGGAAGAACGGAGCAGAACAAAAAGGACTAAGAGGATTTTATTGGTGTAACAGAGTCACTTTCAGCGACAAACATCCAAAGAGCTGCAGCTACAATAAATACTGCTCAGCCTTCAGCGGCGCCGCTGCTCCCCACCGACCGGACCGGACCGGGCCGACCCGGCGAGCGGCTGAAGGTGAGGATGTGAGACGTGGTGAGAACTGAACGGCGTCGGAGCGTTTGGGGGAAGATTTCATGATATTTACACGTTGGGCTCTGGTGTCAGACGTTGAGGGTCTTCTTCACGGAGAAGATGATGTCTTTGACCTGAGGCAGGCTGTGGTCCTCCAGGATCTTGGCGTACGGCATGGGGATGTCCACGCCCGTCACCCTGGTAACCGGGGAGTCCAGGTAGTTAAAGGCCGGACCTGGAAGGCAGGAAGACGACAGCGGATCAGCTAAAACGCCGTCAGGTTTTATTCAGAGGCTGAAATTCAGCTGCTGGGTTTTAAACGGCGGAGAACCACGAAGCAGAACCTGTTCCTGGAACCAGGAGGGATTATCGCTTCTTCCCTCCAGCTAAGGAGCGTTTAAGCCCCAGTGATTCATGGGAAACCACAGAGTGAGGAAGTGGAAAAACGGGCCTAGTTATAATAAACTGATTATTTTTTTCACTCTGTTTCTTTCAACAAAGAAATGATTTTAAAAACTTGGTTTTATGTGAAGCATTTTGTCAGGGAGTTAAACCTGAAGTGAAAGAGTAACTAAATAAAAAATGTTAAACATGCTAGTAAAACAAGATGGCCGCCCTGTTATTGTAAACAATGAAAATATAACAAAATGTTTGCTGCTGGTAGTTTTAGACTTTTCTTTTTACACCAGTGAAGCTGAGAACAGGCTTCACTGGTGTAACTTCAACCTAACATAAAAAAAAGTAAATAAGTAAATTAAAATGTCTTATCGTAAAAAGAAATTCTCTTCACAATATTTTTTTAATTTTCCTAAATATATATTCTTTGCTGCTGTTCTCTTCATAGAAGCCCAGTGACTTCATCAGTCAAATAATGTCCAGAATTTCCACAAATTAAATCAAATTTTTTTTTTTTTATTTGATTAAATCGATGTATTGTCCAGTCAAAGCAGATGAAGCACGTGGCGACAGTGGTCCAGGCCGGGTTACCGTACATTTTGTTTCGGTGTCAGCGGGTTTTTAATCAGACGTTGCTGCACTTCTTAACGAGCTAATTTCACCGGTTCTGATCTCTGGCTGCCCGTCTGTCTAAAATCCATTTTCAGTTTCTTTAATTGTTTCCAGGTCGTTAAACGGCTTCGTCCCGCTTTACGTCCCGTTCTGAGGTCAGCTGACCCGCTTGGTACCGAGAACCCGCCTGAGCTCAGGGGGACCGGCCTTCTCTGTGACCTTTAATCAGGAGGCGCTGGTTTTATCTCTGTGAGTTTTCTAGTTTTATTCATTTTTTATTTGCTTCTCTATATTTAGCTTTTAGCATCTTAGCCTCTCTGCTGGTTTTCTGTATGTAATAAAGTTGGATTAGCCTGGATGTCTGGAGAGCAGCGCCCTGTGTGGCTCTAATAGAACCCAATAAACGTTTTTAGCGGTTCTTCTCTGCATTTTTACGCTACATCGGCACCTGGAGGTTTTTAAAAGTAGCTTCATGCTTTAAACTTGACGGTTTCTCCCCATATTCAGAATTTCGTTTGTCGTTCTTAGGGCTGGGCGATGGGGCCTAAAAATAAAATCTCCGATTTTACTTTACCAAATCCGATTAATCGATTTCTTTTTTCCTCCTTTCCTTTTCATAACAAGAAATGAAAAAAAAAAATATTTAAAAACTTGCTTTTAAGAGCAGGCTTCACATCACTTGTGTAACTTCAAACTAAGGTTAAAAAAATAAGTAAATGAGTAAATTAAAATTCCTCGCATTACGGTAAAAAAAAAAAAAAGGTTTCCTTTTACACTATTTTGACAATATATTTTCCTAAACATATATTCTGCATTGCGTACTGATCTCTTCACGGAAGCCTAATGATTAATTTGGAAAAATAAAATCCCGATTTTCCAAAAACCTATTCTTAAAAAAATGTAAACTTGAATTAATCGATTAAATCGATTTATCGCCCAGCCCTGGTCGTTCTACGCGTCACTTAAACATTTTATCCGTCACCTTCCATGATCCGGGCGCAGATCTCCGCTCCCACGCCGAACTGAGGCCAGCCGCCCTCCACCGTCACCAGGTGGTTGGTCTTCATCACGCTGCCCTCGATGCACTCCACGTCCAGCGGGCGGATGGTCCGCAGGTTGATCACCTGGAAGACATCGGCGTGACGGCGTTACCGCGCGGCTGCAGGACGGGACACGCTCAGCCCGGCGCCGTCGGCTCATTTACCTCACAGTCGACTCCCTCCTTGGCGAGGACGGCGGCGGCGTCCAGGCAGAGGCCGACGAACCGCGAGTGGGAGACCAGGGTGACGTGAGCGCCTGGAGAGAGGAAGAGGAGCGTGACGCCTTCACATCCACCACAGACACACGGCGCCGTCTAACGGCTGATACCGACTCCTGGAGGTCTGAGCCGCCGGTACCGATTTTTTATTCTCTGGATCATAAACAGAATCCACTGGGTTTAAATCCATCAGTTCAGAAACCAGAGAATCTAAAGATAATCTGCATTTCTGGGTCCGACTTCCTCTGAACCACCGTTCAGTCTGAGAACAGACGTCAATTATTAGAAAGCCTGGTTCTGGTTCTGGTCCAGCGGGCCTCAGTGAAACGTGAGCAGAAACAAAATTTTCTACATTATGGACCACAACAAATGAACTTTTAACTAACTGCTGATAAATGGGAAATAAAACCTCAGATTATGAGAATGGAAAAACTTTTTCTATTAATAAAACTAAAGATGCACCAATTGTTCGGTGAGAGATCGGAACCGGACCAATTTTTCCTCGATTGGCTCTGAGCTGTGATCAGTAGGTCCG
This sequence comes from Fundulus heteroclitus, assembly GCF_011125445.2. Lineage (NCBI taxonomy): Eukaryota > Metazoa > Chordata > Actinopteri > Cyprinodontiformes > Fundulidae > Fundulus > Fundulus heteroclitus. The sequence continues at coordinate 2,662,684 of NC_046380.1, read as the reverse complement.
ATACTGACAGAACTTTTCTGTTAAATATGTTAAAACTTTCACTATTTTCAGTATAAAACTTTAATGCACTTTTTTTCTGATGTTATGGTAAATTAAAGGTTGGGTCCAGACGGTTCTGTTGGATTCAAACCTTACATCTCTGTCGCAACAGAAAGACAAACTGAGCCGATCAGAATCAGCTGGGGGGGGGGGGGGGGGGGGGGGGGTTTGCGCATGCAGTAAATGGCTTTAGGCCAGGAATCGGACCCCAGACTGAGCACTGAGCCCGGTAGTGAGCAGAACCCCCCGTGTTCACCGTTAAACAGACGAAGCAGCTTCAACAGCGACTGACCGGCTGTAAAACCTGAAAACGGGTTCATAGACTGCAAAAACGGATCTAAAAATAAGAAAAATTATCTTAAAATTTGTGTATTTGTCCTTGATTTGAGCAGATAAATAAGATTATCTGCCAATGGACCGAGTATTTTCACCCCTAAAATAAGATAATTAGATATACTGCCCTTGAAATAAGATGATGGTGATGAATTGTTCTTATTTCAAATGCAAAAATCTTATTCTATTGGCAGATCATCTTATTTACCTGCTTAAATCAAGGACAGATGCACTTATTTCAAAACAATATTACTTATTTTTAGATCAGTTGTTGCAGCGTAGATTAAGCTGCTCCTGTTTAGTCACTTTCATTATTTATGAAATTCAGATTTTAACAGGAAGCAGCTTTTCTCCTCCTAAATCTTTTTATTTCCATCCTTTCCAGACCAGAAAAAGAAAAACTGGAGCAAACATTTTTCCACATGAACTGCTGTAAAAGACACAGTTGTGGTTTAAAATCAGCGGCGTAGAGAAACGCCTCCTATGGAAGGCTGACTTCTGCAGGCGGATCTCCGGCCGGCGTTAACGGAGGCAGGAGAGCGCAGCGTCCAGAGGGGGGAGCGGGGGACTCACCTTGCCTCTCGACCTTAGCCTTGCCGATGGGAATGGTGAAATCCTTGGACAGCGACTCCTCGGACATCTCGAAGGGAACGCCGTACATCAGCTCGTTCTCCAGGAACACGACTGTAGCGGACAGAGGAAGCAACATGAGGCGATGGACTTCATGCTGTCATGAAACCGATAAGCCGACGTCTGCGCGGCTCACAGCCGACACTCAGGGCTAATTTATTTATTTTAGGGTGCCTATAAAAAGCGCAGATATTTCTTGACAAAATTAGCTAAAATACGTTGCGTCGCTCCTGGAGGGAGAGGTTTGTTTCCCTCGTGACTCTGAGATCGACTCGTAGAAGCAGGAAGAGCTCAGGATGTGATGTGGAGGCATTTAGAAAGGCTAATAAATGGAACCAAGGTGAATGAACACACGTACAGATGTTTAAGTAATTTAAAAGTCGGGGGGTGGGGGGGTCTCATTGGGGAGGCGCCCCCCCCTTTGACAATAGCAGGGGAAACACTGGTGGTTTCATACGAAGGTTTTTCTGTTAACTTTTCGCCCTGTTAGCTTTTTCCTGCTTTTAACTCTTTGTTTCCGCTTCATTTGAGAGGAAAGAAGTATTTTATATAAATCTGTATAATATGATTGAACTTGACTTTGTAAAGTGCCTTGAGATGACATGTTTCATGATTTGGCGCTATATAAATTAAAAAAATAAATTGAATTTAAGGGTAAATTTACTGTAACAGGATCACGTGACCAGAAGTACGATGCCGCCATCTTGCTTTCTGATACTGTCCAGCGATGTTCCAAAGTCCTTCTCAGGCTTAAATAGTAAAGACTATCAGGACGAACGCCTGCCGTGTATCGCTTTATTTTTATTTATTTATTTTTTTTATATTTTTTATTTAGAAAGACAGATATCCATCACATTTAGTAATTTTGGCTTTACCCATTTAAGATTGTATCTGAGGATATAAACATAAAGTCCAAGTGATTTTATCCATGTTGCCTTCCTGGTATTTTTACAGAATTTCACTAACTTAGTTATAAACAATAACAAAAATTAACAGAATCGAACAATAATGGCAATTACACCACCTCAAGTAATGATAAGTACAAAGACATAAGGGGGTAAGACACATATTTCACAAGAACAATCAAGTGAAGTCGGATCTAATTGGTTTTACATACTCAGTCGTATCGCTTTATTTTAAGATGAATTTTACGGCGTTTTGTGTTTTTTTCTAGTCGTATGTGTGACCAGTCCCACTAAGACGCGTCTCACCAGGATTATCGTCTCTGATGGCTGCTTTCAGGAGACCTCTGGCATCTTCAGAGTTCCAGGGACTCACCACCTTCAGACCTGGACAGTGGGCGTACCTGCAGACCCAAACCACACAGATTCCCCTCAGAGAACCCTTAAACTGAGCACATCTACTGAATCAGATCTGCGGGCGTTCCTAAACCCACCAGGCGGCGAAGCACTGCGAGTGCTGAGCAGCGACGCCGGCCGACGCCCCGTTGGGTCCCCTGAAGACGATGGGCACCGGCTGCAGCCCGGCCGACATGTAGTAGGTCTTGGCAGCAGAGTTGATGACCTGGTCGATGGCTTGCATGGAGAAGTTGAAGGTCATGAACTCACAGATGGGTCTGAGGCCGGCCTGAAAGCAAACAGACGCTGGGCTCAGAGCGGCGGGACCGACCCGGTTAACACGGCAGCAGGTTCTGGACCCGACGGGTGGAAGTAGGACAGAAACAACGGAGGAACATCCGGAGAACTCACCATGGCGGCGCCGACCGCGATACCAGCAAAGCCCATCTGCAGCAGAGAGAGAGAGGGATCAGGTGGGCGGAGCTTACACTGAGCGCGCTCACAACGCTCGGCCGGTAAACACGGACTCACCTCTGAGATCGGCGTGTCGATGATCCGTTTGTCGCCGTATTTCTTCCACAGACCTCTGCTGACCTGCACAGACAGAACTCAGGAGGTCCAACGGGTTCTGATTCATTTCTGACCGCCCTGCTTACAGCTTCTCATAATTTGATTTAATTAATTTATTATTAATGTAGGGAAATACAACTACACGTCTAAAACTATTAGAGAAAATCCACTAAAAATTGATAAAATGAAGAATAAAACATGACAAAATAATATTCAGGTTTCACAGTAACCCCCAGATTCCATATCCTGCGCTCCAGACTGCTGCTGTGAAAAGCAACGGCCGCTGCGCCAGAGATTCAAGTTTATACCATAAAAAAGGAAAATAAAAGGAGCCGAAAATAAAACAAACTTTATTCATTCTTTTAACGGCGTCTGAAAAGTTCTCTGTTGCTGATTATACGTCGACTCAGCGTATTTTTACTGCCTTCTAGTATGGGTGGCCACCTAAACCTTAAATGTTTTTGTGTTTAAAATAATTTAATTGTGTTCTGTCTTACGTTAATAGACATTTGAAGCCACACTTCAACATTTAATAGGCATTTCAGCAGAAAATAGAGGCCCTTTTTTCTCTCTGGCTGGAGCAGAAAGCAGACCTGTTCTGTATTTTGACGGCGTACGGCGGAGAGCGAGTCTGCAGACGGTGACGTTTGGAAAAGTGACGGAGGATGTGGAAACGTTATGATTAATTAAAATAACAATGTAGTTGCTCTGTTGGACAGACGTGAGCGTAAGATGTGGAGTTTTGGGAGTTAGACAGCAGCAGTAAACAACCTGACATCTAGAGACAGGAAGTAAGAACTGAATCTTCTCCTCATGGACAGTCTGAGATCGTCTTTATTTTGGACATTCACTTCCTGTCGTGTCCACTCTGGGACACATCATGTCTGCCTCACTACTGATCTAATTGAGTCTGATAGTCCTTCACTCTGCTTATGAACCTCCACACCGACCCGTTGGAGGCTAACGAGGCTAACGAGGCTCACCGGACTCCTGCTACAGCAACAACATAATCGTAGCTGCACTGCGTTTGTAAAGTTACGCCGTAAAAAACAGCAATATTTTGGGTTAAATTAACACGTCGTAGGAAAGAAAAACACGAGTTTTTTCCAAGTCATACTTTCACCATGTCGTTAAAAATGTGACACTTCCAAAATATTTATTTGGCATGCTAATTATTTAGTTTACAAACTAAATATTTAGCATGCCAATTAAATATTTAGTTAGCAAGCTAAATATTAAATATGCAAACTAAATAGCTTCAAACTAAATATTTAGTTTTCAAACTAAACATTTAATTTCCAAACTAAATATTCAATTAGCAAGCTAAATATTTAATTTGCAAACTGAATATTTAGTTTGGAGCTAAATATTTGGCATGTTAATTATTTAGTCAGCACGCTAAATATTGAGTTTCCAAACTAAATATTTAGTTAGGAGCTTAATATTTAGCTTTCAAAATAAATATTTAATTGTCAATCTAAAAATTCAGTCTCCAAACTAAATATTGTCTAAGTATTTAGTAAGCAAGCTAAATATTAAATTTGCAAACTTAATATTTAGCTTCAGACTAAACATTTAGTTTCCAAATTAAATATTTAGTTAGAAAGCTAAATATTTAATTTGCAAACTAAATATTTAGTTAGGAAATTAAATGTTTAGGCTGGAATCTAAATATTTACATTCCAGCCTAAACATTTAATTTCTTAACTAAATATTTAGTTTGCAAATTAAATATTTAGTTAGCAGGCTAAATATTAAATTTGCAAACTAAATAGCTTCAAACTAAATATTTAGTTTCCAAACTAAATATTTAAATCACAAACAAAATATTTAGTTTACAAACTAAATATTTAGATTCCAGCCTACACATTTAATTTCCTAACTAAATATTTAGCTTGCAAATTAAATATTTAGTTTAGAACTCTGACATTTATAAATGTATGAATGACATGGTGAAAATAAGAGTTGGAAAAATTAACCCCCATATTTTTCCCTCTTATGACGAGCCACATCTCAAAATATTGCTGTAAATTTTTGACTGTAACTTTACAAACGGCTCCTGATAGAATTTGGCAAACTGGACAGGCGGTAAAGGGACATTCAGCTCCAGCATGTTAAACATGACAACCCTCAGGTCTTAGCAGACCTTCAGGGTTCTGCTGGGTGGGTTCTCACCTTGTAGGCCCCGTCATACTGAGCCACCTCCTCCCCCAGCAGGAACACCCGCTCGTCTCGCTCCAGCTCCTCGTCCATCGCCTGGTTCAGGGCATCGCGGACGTTCACCTGGAAAGCAGCGAGGACACGAGCGCCGTTAGCGACCGCAGGAACACCGACGCCGTTCCCTCCCTTTGTTATTACCCAGATCCTTCATTTTTATGTTTTACGTTCAGGATTCCAAACTCTCTGCAGGTACAGGTGATATCAGGTCACTGCTGATATCTGTCCACCCCAGAATTGTCTAAATACACACACCTGTGCGACTTTTACCAGACAGCCGCAGAGATTTAATAACGAATAAAGGGTTACACCTTTCGGCTGCTGCCCCTCAAAAATAAAGTAAAAAACATTTTGTCCTGATGCTGAATTTCCTGCTACTGTTAAAACATTTTAGCCAATAACTTAATCTGGCCCCCAACAACAATCACCTTTACATTGTCTCATTTAATGATCACAGAAAAATAAATAAAAATAATAATAATTTTAAATAAAATACTTCTGTTTTGTTTTTCTGGGATTCACACAATTAAAAAAATAAATAAACTTAAAGTAATTACCTGAAGACAAACATTGATTTATTTGTTTTAAGATGGCCATGTCTGTGTGTTTCCTTCATGGAAGCCTAAGCTCAGAGATTTATAGTGTTGGTTAAAGATGAAAGATTATTTAATTTAGCTTCAGTATAATTACTAGTCTGTCAGTTTAGGTTACAGGAAGAGTTTAACTGCGATGCTGCTGCAGCGTGAATGCGTAAAAAACAAAAACATTTTGTCCCTAAACAACAGCCGCATCACACCGACATTTTAAAGAAGTCATGCTAGAAAGTGTCTTCGTGTTTTTATCTAAACTAATTTCTAAACTAATTTTAACCGCGTTAAACATGTTTAACATGACTGACCTGAACAGCGGCCGCAGAGCTCCGGGAGAACCCCCGCTGAGCCGCCACCAGCCCGGCCCGCTGCGGGGAGACAGGAGCCGTTACTCACACCAACGGTCACCGACGACCGGCTCAAAATCACCGCGAAGCGACTCAAACGTTCCTACCTTTCCGGAGCGCAGAAAACACCTCAGGGACGTCGCCATCTTTGCCCTGTCCTCTGCCGGGAGAGAAGGCGGGGTCTCAAATGAGGTCAGGAGATTCCGACCAATCAGAGCGCCGGATAACGCGGCGGACAGAACGTGACGCGACAGTCAGCCAATCAGAGCCGCTCAGAGGAGAGGAAGGCGGGAGATAAATCCAGAGTGGAAGAGAAACCCAAGGACACCGCGGTGCTGTCATACAACAAGTATGGAAGATTAAAGGTGCCCGATTACTAATTAACCGAGAAAGATTAAAGATGCCAAAAATAAGGTGCTACAGTATTTATCAGCTAAGAAAGGTTAATAATACATAAATAATAATTAACTAAGAAAGACTAAAACACAAATTAACCAAGACTAAAGGTCCCAAAATACCAGTGCACTGAAAGACGAAAAGTGCCAAAATACTAAACATGCCTCAGCACTAATTAAACAAGAGTAAAGGTGCAAAACTATAAGGTGCTACGGTATTAATCAACTAAGAAAGGTTAATAATACAAAATAATAATTAACTAAGAAAGACTAAAACACAAATTAACCAAGACTAAAGGTCCCAAAATACCAGTGAACTGAAAGACGAAAAGTGCCTCAGTACTAATTAAACAAGAGTAAAGGTGGAAAAACAAGGTGCTACGGTATTAATTAACTAAGAAAGATGAAAAATGCCAAGATACTAATTCTTCAAGAAAGACTAAAACGCAAATTAACCAAGACTTCAGGTCCCAAAATACTAATGAACTGAAAGAGACGAAAGGTGCCAAAATGCTAATTAATAAAGAAACACTAAAGATACCTCTGTACTAATTAAACAAAAGTAAAGGTGCAAAAATAAGGTGCTACATTATTAATCAACTACGAAAGATAAAAAATGCAAAAATACAAATTAATCAAGAAAGGCTAAGGATGCCACATGACTGATCAACTGAGGGTGAGGGAGGGAAATTAGACCGAAGGTGCCACAATACTAAGTGAAGTATTAAGGTGTAGAAATACTGATTAAAGGTAGAGTGGACGATTTTTCTGGAAATGTTGGTAAGAAACAACCAAGTAGCTTTAGCTAAAGTTTTGAAAAGGTGGATTTAATTTTAGACATAAACAAGATAAACAATATAAGGTGTAGAGCTGTGCATGGGTATTCGTTCATTGTTCATTATCGTACTGTCTATATTCCAGGTGTTTTTCCCCTACATGAAGACCGTATATGTTTCATATCGTATCTCATTTTCATTTTGACTCACCCACAGCCCATTACAGGTTTATTATTTTTAACTCCTAATTGCACTTAATGATTTATTAGAAAACGACATATAAATTTATTAGGGCAATCTAAGTTCCTGATGCGAGGTGTGAACTAATTTTACTCATAGCAAGGTTCTTACTGGTCAAAGGTTGTTCTGGGCCTCGTCTTACACCATGGAAAAAGAATATTTGTCTGTTTACATGTGCAAAACTCATGAGAGTCAAACAGGGACATAATACAACATTATCTGGCAGGAAAAGGCCAGCAGCATTGTACTGTCCGTTAGGCAAACTGAACTTATGTATATGTCAATGGTCATTATCAATGTGTCAGAATCAGCAGCAGGAGTTCTAATTACATTATATTGCTGTAAAGTTTGTGTATATTTCATTATCAAAACCCCAGTTGACTTCTTGTTAAGACTACAATTGTATACCAAGTTCCTGACTGCCACATGACGCACATAATGCTGTGGGTTCCTCATATTACTGAGAGTTATGGGCAGATCTGTGCTGTATTGCACATTAACAACCATGATGTAATCAGCTATGCAGATATATGCAGGAATTTACAGGGTTACTGGTGGTTAATTAAATATCTCACGATGACTGTAATAGTTATGGAAATGTTTTGGGCTGGTGTTACGAACATGTCTGACCGGTTTACCTGCAGTGTCAGCTTCTGTTCGCTGTAATATTCACACAGCATGTAGGCATCATAAGATTTCTGAGAACCGGTAGCTAACAAGGAGTAAAGACAGACGCAGAGTTGCTGAAATGCGTGTTCATTTATTTTGTTTCTGAATGTCCTCCAGTAGCTTGATTATTCTGTCATTTTGCTCTATTATTTTTTGCGTGTATGCATTGTCCTTTTCACACTGTTGTCTAATTATGTCTGCGAGGGACTCCCCACAGCGCTTTCTTGTTCGTGCCGGTGCAGAAGGGTCATTGTTGGTGGGCGGCGGCGGGCTGGTGGGGGGTGCAGGGCTGGTGGGGGGTGCCGGGCTGGTGGACGGAGCAGGTATGGTGGGCGGAGCAGGTATAGTGGACGGAGCAGGTATAGTGGATGAGGTAGATGCACGGACCTGCTTTGGGAGCACACATGAAGCAATGAGCAGAGGTTGGGAAACTGGCTGAGAAACTGGCAGCTTTCCAATGGCTTCCTCCATGGCATCAAACCAAGGCCACGATGCTCCTGCCCCCTCCTCTGCAGATGACCCCGTCGGGAAATTCCTCGACTCCTAAAAGTGAAAAAATAAACTATTCTCTTACCACAGGCACAGCTATGTCTTAATAACTTGTGCTTATTAACTTTAAAGGTGTTATTTTCTGGTGTTTTAATGTATTTAATTCACCATTGAGGTAATTTTTCACCCAGTGCAACGACACCAGTTAACATTACGGGACCCAACCGTCACCGTTCAGCTACCTTGTACTTGGATTTGAGGTTGTCCCATTTTTTGGCAGCCTGTGTGGGGGTGATGATACCTTCCATCCCGATCTCCCGGATAACCTGCCTTTGGAGACCACGGCGTCAGTCATTGCACTCACGAGTATTTGACACAGTGATGACCGTGAAGTACTCACTGCCATGCTCCTTGCACCTTGTTTCTCTTCCCCGTAAACAGGAAGTCCAGACGGGTGCGGGTGTGGATGAACCGAAGGGTGTCTTCGTCTGTGACTGGAAGGACAAAATGACGAATGATTTAGTCGATTTCAACAGAAAAAAAAACAATTGATGTGTACAACATGTATAATCAGAGTTTAATTTTCAAGGCTAACATTTAATGCATGTTTCATTCGTTCATTTAGAAAAAAAAAACTAGAAAAGGTTTTTTTAAAAATTTGCTTCACAAAATATAGAAAAAACGGAAAGCAGTTCCTTTTTTGATTTTCTGATAAAACATGAATAAAACAGAGAACGAGCGTATAACTTTATTTGGGCTATGAAGTGACCAGGCAGTAGTTTTATGGAGCCCCACAGCCAGCACTAACATTAAAGCTTAGATAGTTTAGTAGAGTTGGAATGTTTTAAAGCGGTAAAACACGCTGAAATATCAGCTATGCTTTAACTGGGTGTGTCAAATAGCTCAGGAATGTCATTGAGGTTCTCTATTAAGCACCAGTTGCGACGGCCTCGACCGATGTTACGTCACAGGACCTGTGGAAGTTTCATTTTCTCTGTTTATTTAATCGAAGGTTATGGAAAGTCCGTTTTAATTCATATTCCTTATGTTATTGTATTAAAGCAGCACTTTTAGCCACTAGGGGGAACTAGACTGTAGCTGTTTTTTTGTTTTTTTTGTAAATGGATTTATTTTAGCATTCATTAATGACGCATATTTTCCCTTTAGGCTGCAGAAACAAAGTGGGAATAAATGTTCAGCTTTTTGTCCATGAGATCATGGCCAGGAATAGCAAATCTCAAAGACAGAAAATCCAGAAATATTCCTCTAAAATAACTATGAAGGGTTAATAGGCCTATCCATCCGGAACCAGGAGGGTCATCCCGACCAACGAGGTTTTTAAAGAGCCTGCAAGCTGAGCCACACCTCTTTCAGGACACTGCAGGGAAATAACTGGCTCATCGATGATGTAATAATAAGAAAATACATTTCTATTCTTAATCGAATCGTGTCCTACAATTTATCTGATCAGTTTGTCTTTTAAAACAGATTATAGGTGCATATATCTGTTTCACATCATGCAGAAATGTCAGCAAAGTAAAATTAATTCTTGTAGAGTGTTTGGAAAAGTTATTGCACTTTGATTTAGTAATGTTATGTTTTTTATTTAACCTTTTTAAACCAGCAAAACTCCCTCATTTACAGCAGTGTCCACAGCAGAAAAAGATGTTTTATACTTATGAGGTCATTTTTCACAGAAACCTCTATACCTAATCTAAGTGTCAACCATGTTTTTTTCATTCTGGACAGAACACAGATGTGAAGAAGGTAAAATGACAAAGAAACCGTTTTTTTTATTTCCCATCTCATCATTTTTAAGGCATTCATAATTTTTACTGAAAATATATATATAAGTAGGCTGGCATTAGATATTTGGCTGAGTCCTTTGGGGTCCACTGGATGCTTCTGGTAAAACTAATTACATCAATATATGGATTCATTCATATTAAATATTAAATAATATTTGACTCTGCAAAACATTTTAGATCATCATCACCAGAGGGAAACTAAGGCAACTATGAACAGAAACTTTTATGTAACGACAGCACTGGCTGGATGCGTTGTTGTGTTGAAGGTGGTTTCTGACGCTTTGCTGTTTTTGTTTTTAGATTTTCCTGCCTGAACTGGACCCTCAATGATAAAATGTTGCCATTTGGTAACAAACCCACTGATTTCCATCCACACACACAGCACCTCCACTTTTAAGTTGTATCGTACTGAAAAGAATACGGCATCCTAAGAGGACCAATAGCAGTGTTTAAATTTGTAACACGACTGCCTGGAGGGAATTCTGCAGACCTTTTCTGACATTTCTGACAGGGAAAAATATATATTCAACAATAAATGAGGTAAATTCACTACTCTGTGGTTTATTGCATTATATTTGATCATTTAATAATGTTAAAATGTGGACATTGCCATATGGTAACACCATTACAATTATCATTGTATAGATTAGCCCAGCATGTTGATGCTATAATGCTATAATAAAGCATTTTGTGAGTCCTTTCCATTTTGCATATGATTATATTTGACACCTTACTTCCATTTACAGAAAGAATGCAACAATGTTTTCTAGTTTCTTACAGAAGAAAACCAAACTAGAACTTCCTGTAGATAGTAGTTAGTAGGGCTGCACAATTAATCGCATTTGCAATATAATCGCAATTTAACATTTTTTTTTAAAATAATTTCCAAATCGCAGAGGTCTGCAATTTTTGACTCTGTAACAATTACTGAATCAGTCCTTTAGGTGTCGGTAATTATGTCTAAAGTGGGTTTGCTCCACATGGAAGGGAAGAGAGCTGCAGCAGTGAGATAATCTAGTTTTATTATTTGTTTTAGAGTTTATATATAAAATATTTTATATATAAAATAATGTTTTACCAGAAACTTTCAGGAATCTCACCACAGCATTAAGTTCTGATCAATCAGTTTAATACATAAACATGTTTGTTAGTTGAACTTTATGTTCAACAAGGTTTGATGTCCAAATCAATTAAATGCTATTCTCTTGAATAATATTCTGATTAATAAAAACATTAAAAGTCCTTGTTTTAAATAGTCCTTGTTTACAAACATCTTTATCTACAGGACATTTTTGTTGCTTTTGGTTAATGCAGAGAAAAGTCAAAATCAAATCACAGTTTTGGTTGAACTATATCGTAGGCAGAACTCAATCATTTCTGCTGCCGAGTTGAGACACAGTGGCTCTTTTAGCGCCTGATCTGCACAGCGATGAAACATTGATTTGATGTTTATATATGTTTAAAAAGACATGATAAATTTAACAGAAAAAAAATCGCAATTAGATTATTTTTCATAATCGTTCAGCCCTAGTAGTTAGCAATGATCACTGGCCTGCTGTCATGGCAAAAAGGTTGTCGGTGCAAATACTAAGGCTGTACGGGTATTGTCAGAGGGCACTGCCCAAAGTGTGAGACCCACCTGTGCGTCACAGCTGAGAGGAACTGCTTCTCAGTTTCCACAAGCAGTGAGGCAAAGACGGCCGCATTAAGGCACTCAAATCAAATGAAAAAGTTGTTTTTAAGTATTAAATGATTTGCATTACCTGTTAATACTATTGGGACCTTTTTAGACTATAACCTAAGTTGGTAAATAAACGTTTTTACAATAATAAAGCAAACTTTCTTGTTGTCATTAATTTCCACTATCATATGTCCTGTGTTATTATGCTTATGTTAAATATTCCTGTGTTAGTATGCTGAGAGCCACCGTGTTCAGGGACACATAGATGTGCTGACCAGTCAGTCTCAAGGATGGAAACAGCTTCAGTATCACAGTAATATTGGCCAACATTCAATAATAATGTGCATTACACAATGTCCACACATACGTCTGTAATTTATGCATTTATGATCAGGTGACTAACAAATATGTATTAAGAGCATTTGTGTTAACAGGCAATGCAGTGGAACATGTTTTGCTCCATAGAGGAAGATGAGGAACAGCAGCTGATAGAAAATGTGAAAATGAGCTGGGGTAGGACATTCTGACGAGGTAGCACAGATCGTCAGAACACCGTCATCAAACCACCTGACTGTAACATTTCCTTCTGCGTCCGTCCCAAATTTAGAAAACTACCTCTGGGTCACTTCAGCGCAAAACGAAATTCAAAACTGATACTGATTAATACTGATTAATCAAGAATAAAGGTGCCACAAACATATCACAAGCAATCCAAAGGATAACACAAGATCTAACATATGACCTTTTTCATGTGTGGGACCAGACAGAGACTGTATCAAATTAAAAGAATCAGAGTTAAAAAATCTGTTCTCAGAGGTTCATCTGAGCAACAAACGTGAATGTTGAAATCAACAACAATAATGATGTGCTCATATCCAGTGAGAATCTCCGACAGAAATTCAGAAACTAATATTTTAACTTAGCCCAGGTTTTTACTGACCTAACTACGCCGACGGTGAAAACTGCCCTGAGTTTCACCAACTTGCAAACTTGGTGAACGTGACACTGGGTGTGTTCATGTAAAACCGTTAAATGTTAGAAAAACAGGAAGTGACATGACAATTAATTAGTTTGTCAATATGACAGAAGCATCATTAACGCACAGGTAGAGCTGTCTCTTTATTTGGACATAAGAGAAAGTTTCAGCCTTTAGTTGTCTCTCTGAGATACAACTAAAGGTTCCGAAATATCAATGAACTGAAAAATAAAAAGGTGCCAAAATTCTTATTAATAAAGAAACACTAAAGATGCACCAGTACCAATTAACCAAGAATAAAGGTGCCAAAATAAGGTGTGACAGTATTAATCAACTAATATGTTGTTTCCATAATGCGTGGAGGGTTGAGAGATTTCTCCAACATCTGCCAGGAATTTAACAGCAGGAATATGTTATTTATGTCATATATTGCTGTGTTAGTAGAGCCACCGTGTTCAGGGACCAGCTGACCAGTCACTAATTTAAAGGCTCATTATCAGTTTGCTCCACGTTTTATTTCTGCAGGAAAATGATAAATAAAAAAAGGAAAAGCTCCCCGTTTCTCCATAGTTTATTAAACGAATTTCTAAAGAGAAAAAAAACGTTTCTTTTTATTTTTTTCATTGTTGATTTCAATAAAAATAATCACAGAACGAATGTTTATCTGTTCATCTGTTTATACACATTATATTTCTATCACAGCGCGCAGTTTCAGTGCTTTGATTTAAAACTTCGCTGTTACTGCGCCACTTCCTGTCGGAACCTGTTAACTGCGGACAGGCGCAGACGGCCAAAGGTGCAACACGGTAAAGGGTGAAGGACGCTACTTACAAGTGCGCACTCGCTTCTCTCCGGACATTGTCGTTGATTTCCGTGAGTTGCGCTCCGTCCGAAATGTTCTAATTATAGCTCCTAGCTCCTAGCTCCTGTTCCTGGCTCCTGAGCCTTCACCTTTTATGAAGTCTACCGCGGGACTGGAGAGGAAAGGCGTCTCGGCTCGGATTTCGGACAGCCTTTAGTTCCTACGTCATTACGCGACGGAAGTGAACATGGATGCCGTGTTGCCAGATTGGGCGGGTTTCCGCCCGAATGGGCTTCTCTGGAACACAGTAGGCTGGAAAAAATGATTTATTTATTTCGGCGCTTACAGCTTACGACAATGTAATAAGATTGCAGTTGAAATAAAATAACATTACAGTATAAAGTGCAGCAGTAATAGGAATGTAATGAAAAACAGTTTTAAAAAAAATAATGTGCAGAAGAATGTACAACCATGTTTGTAGTGCAAAGATAATGGTGCAAAAACGGCATTAATTTGAAAAAGTTCAATGTTGGTAGTGCAAAATAATAATGATGCAAAAATGCAGTGAAGATTCAGTTGTGTGCTTTTAAATTTAAATTGATTATAAAAGTTCAGCAACGTTGGCAGTACAAAATAATGATGCAAAATGGCCATAAAGTTCAGCTTTGGGAGGGTTAAGAATTAGAATGCTTTTCTCAACAGTTGGCGGATTTTTTTTTTTATCAAAACATTGTGTGGCTGAAAAGTAAATAAAAAAAATCCATTTTAATAAAATACCATTTTGCACTCATTTCACTACTTAGTTTATTTTGAAATGTCCAGAATCTGTTGAACCTGACATCGATGAGTGATCACTAAGAAGGGGTATGGGGCGTCCATTATAAACGCCACAAGACTTCAACAGATCAACTGAAGAATATTTATTTGCTGTAAACTTTATTTATATAATGCCTTTCACAAATTAAAATCACAAAGAGCTTTACAGAGTGTAATAAATACCAAATAGAAATATCAATTATAACATCAAAAATAAGTATGTTTAAGTGAACGCTTGTCTAAATAAAAGTGTCTTCAGCTGCTTTTTAAAGGAGTCGCCCACTCAGAGACAGGGGCACAGCGTTCCACAGCTTGGAAGGTGTAAAAGAGAAATGTTAGATTGATCTACATTCTGAGAAAGAAAGAAATTTATTCAGTTAGATATGCAACTTATGTTAATAGGCTATTGATAACTTTGTGTATTTAGCTGTCAGTCAGATCTGGCAACCCTGCATGGATGATTCTAGTCAGATCCGGGCATTGTGGGATTCCTTGTGGCTCCTTAGGGACGTGTTGGTGAAGATTCTCCATCATCCAGGTCATGATCAATCCAAAAAAGGTTAAAAAAAAATAAAACTGGACTTATATTCTGAAAGTGAAACTCCAGTTAGGGACGATATGAGATTCCTCTGGTCAAGGAACTATGATAGGAACCATAAAGGCTCCTTTTCCTACCTCCTTCCTTACCGATTAGACCTTTTCAGACGCAGCCACCAGTAAAGATAAACCAAACGTGCTAAACCAAGAATACAGAACCAGTCATAAGTATGGTGGACTAGAGATGTTTAAGATACAAAATCTAATTAAAAACACTGGATAAAGTGGCTTAACTCAGTAATTACCAAAATACTTGTGAACTTGTGAATACTTGGGAGAAATACTTCTCCCTCAGCTATGATGATCAGCAGTGAACGCTGAGAGTCAGTGACCTGCTGGGTTTCCTTAGAAAACCTTTAAATCATCTGTCTGGAAGATTTAAAGAGCCTTGAGATGACATGTGATGTGAACTGGTGCTTTATAAATAACTCAATCATTATTCTAACATTATTATACATGGTAAAAAAAAATAAAATAAAACCTGAAATAGGCTGGATATCAATTCCTCATTATGTGTTTTTGTCAGTCATGGTGTTTCTTACCCTCTCCAGAAGATATTAGCCCTGGAAACGTACATTTTCTGTAAAAACGCACTCAAAATGCAGTTTAAGAAGAACACGAGACAGGAAGTATTGTAAATAAATTTGTCTTTATTTAAGCATTTTAAATTCACCCCATTAAATGGTGCAATCAGATACATTTGTCACAAGCATGTGCAATACACGACTGGTTGCTTCCCTGAACCGTTTTTAGGCAAACCATCATCCACTCGATGCAGGTATTTAGTTTTAGCTGAAAGAAGACGAGTTTGTGTCGTTCTGCAGCAGAATCAACTGCAACCCCAGAAAACACCACGCAGTTTAACGCTGCCTCAGCACATTACTCCGCAGGTCCGGACGGATCCTCCACACCTTTAAAGTGCTGCACAGACCTTCTGAGATCATTTAAAGATCGCTCTGGATGCGAGGACCATCTACGGCTGGATTGCACTGATCCAAAAAAAATAAATCATTTAGGTTTCTAACAAGAACTTGGTTTGATTTCAAACAAAAAGATCCAAGAAGGTAAAGTGTCTCCGGCTACTTCAGCACACAGATGTTTGTTTAAAGCAGCTTCGGTTTGATGAAGGAAGCCTCCATGACTCTCAGTCAGAGACATGACGGCTGTAGCTGCATCATAGCTATAAATCAGATGATCTAATGTGGGTTTCTGGAAACGCTGAGGTGTTTCTGAAAGTATCTGCAGTCTCAGATTTAGGTTTGCATCACACAGATCTGGTGAAAAGCTCCTTTCCATCGTGACGGTGGAGGTTTGCATGACGGCTGCAGCTGAATTTCATGAAACGTGTAAAGGAAGAACTGCAAGAATAAAAGCACAAGATGCTTCAGTGTCCGTCTTCCAAACTGAGTATTTGTGGGTAGGAAAAAAACATAAAATGTTACGGTAGTTCAGGCTTACTGCATGATTTTACTGTTTAAACCTCATCAGTTATTTTGGGTAGATGGAGTTTTGACATCCAGATTCTCCATCTTCTAGAATCTGAGCAACGACTGAGCAGAGATGCTTTCCTGAAAACGTCTGATCAGCCGGTGGAACAACACGTTTCTGTCATTTCCTGCTTTGGCCTCATTTCTCCATAAGCAGCAGCGAATTAACCGGATGTTCCTCTGTGTGCTGAAGTGTGGCTTCACCCCCACAGGAGCAGTGATATAAAGTTCTGTATGTACCAAACTGTCACATGCAATAAAAACAACAACATTCAACATCTCCATCGGCACAATATAATCCATATGGCACAGAAAAAAAAAAAAAACACATTTTAATGAAACTGCATGAAAAAAACCCACTTCTGGCGTCTGACATTAACCCTTCAGCAGCTGTTGGATCCAACAGAACTTTGATTTTCCTGCAAACATGAAGAAACCCTGCAGAAACCCGTTTAAATGGTTGGAAAGGCTCCGCATCTCCACACACAGCGGTTTCTCAAAGTTCAGCTTCTCATTTTTGCTTTTGATGTTTCCCAATGTTTCTGATATTCTGTAAACTGGCAGATTCAGCGTCTGCAGCAGGGATGGATCAGCTGGTGGTGATTTCCCTAAAGTTGGTGTCTAATATCCATCCAGCTGAAGATCTGAAGCTACTGACGCCTGACAGACAAAACTGAGGGTTAATCAGAGCCAGAGGATGATTAATATTAATATGTTTTAATTTATTCAGAGCTGAGCTGCTTGTATGACCATCAGTAACTGACGGCAGATTAAATTAGCTGCATGCGGTTTCAAACCTCGTTCTGTGCAGATTTTCTACCTTTGATTGTTTTCATCCTTTTAGCTTCAGCTGGAAAACATCCACGTCTGTCAGGAGGACATATTATTGATTTAAATGTTAATTCATTTACTCCTAAATAAATGTTTCCTGATCTCTCAGGTCACAACTTTTTTATTATTAAATACGTTTAGATTGTACTTTGTCTTCTTTTTGGGGGATTCTATGGGGAAAAAAAACATTTTGAGGAAAGATTTTCCCTCTCGGTTTTTCTTAATGTGCAAAAACAACAAAAAAAAAAAATCATACAGGTGGGTTTGAAACTGAATAATCTCCAGATTTCTGGCTGTTTTTGAAGGAAATGTAAAGGATGAGAACACGGTTCATGTTCTTCGGTTCTAGGAGGAAACGGGGTTCCCACTCATCTTCACTTTGGTCGGTTCAGAAGATGAAGAGCAAACGTTTGCTGCGAGTTTCAGGAAGATCTTTGTTGACCGAGGCGGAAAAAGCACAGAGGGAGGAAGGAAGGAAGGAAGGAAGGAAGGAAGGAAGGAAGGAAGGAAGGAAGGGAACGAGGACAGAAGGATGAGGAAGATGAGGATGATGAGGACAGAGAATGATGGCTGTGAAGGAACCCCGTCTAACAGACATTTTTCTGCATGAGACCAGAACCGGATCAGGGCAGAACTTTTTCTCAGCTTCTAATCCCTCCATGCTGCATTTTTTCCTCGTCTGTCTCAGAAAACAGAAAAGCTGAGAAGAGGATTTAAAGCCTCACCAACCTGTACGGGTCAGAGAGGAAAGGTTCTGGAGTCCGGGATCCAGGACGTTCAGAAACCCAGAACCGCTGCAGAATCTGTGACCCCCCCAACATGAGTCCAGTCACCGGCCTCCCTGCAGACCCGCTTCTCTGAGGAGGAGGAGGTGCTGACGGGCCCAGCAGGCGGGTAGCCGGGACCCGGTTCTGACCCGTCTCCCTTCTCACAGCTTAAAACAGTTAAAAGGCAGAAGAAGCAGAGCGATAAAAAGTACTTGGGCTTTTCTGTTAGTGATCGGTTGTTTTCACATCTCCGGGACGTTAAGAGCACAGTGCAGAGACGGCGGCGGGCCGCGGCGCCGGTGCCGGTACCGGTACCGGGTCAGAACCTGGGCGTGCTGCGGTCCACCGTGTCCGCCTTCTTCAGCTTGCCTTTGCTGAAGCCCTGGATGGAGCTGAGCAGGGCGGAGCGGCCTCCTCCGGCGCCGTCAGAGGAGGACGGAGGTAGAGGAGGGCAGGAGGAAGAGGCGGGCGGGGCAGCAGGAGGAGGAGGCGGGGCAGGAGGAGGAGGAGGAGGAGGAGGCGTGGTGTGGGACCCTGGAGGAACAGAGAGGAAAGTCAGCTGAAGGTTTCACTCAGAGATAAAAGCTGCTCCTCCTCTGACGGCTGGTTCTGCTGGTTCTGCTGGTTCTGCAGGCGATCCGCCTCTATTCAGAGCCGCTTCTGATTGGACCCGGGTCCATTCCTGACTTCTGCGTCAGATCTTTACCTGCTGCACAATAACTTCATCCTTCACACAACTCATCTGAACAAAAAGAAAGTTTTTCTATTTTTCTACGTTTCCCTCCTTAAACTTTAGAAATCCTGCCCAGGCTTATAGATCCATCCCATCGTAGCCAAACATCCAGGTGGGTTTGGTTAATTGGTTAATTGGCGTCAGGTGTGAGTGTGTGCATGGTCGGCTATCCTGTGCCCCCCCACCCCCCACCCGCCTTTCACCCGTGAGCCTACTAGCATCAGTGGGTATAGACAATGACAGCAACAGGGGGATAAATGGAAATAAAACGTTCCATCTAAGCTACTTTCTAAAAATCTCTCTTCTGTATATTTTGTGTTTCCTGCTGTAAATCAGCAACAAATCTGATCAATCTTTGCTAAATGTAGTGTTGTAGTCAAGTCACTATGCCTCAAGTCCAAGTCATTAAAAAAAAATCAGAGTTGAGTCTGAGTCAAGTCACTATTGATCAAGTTGTGTCCAAGTTCCGCACTAAAGTAAGCAGAGCCTACATGTTTTTAAACTAAAAAAAAAATCCACACCCCAACACATTGCACTAATAATTTAGATATTAAAATCATACACCAAATAATATTCTAATGACATATTAAAATTATAGCCCAATGATATATAAAAAAAGTCGAGTCTTTTTCTCAATTTTCGAGTCAGAATGATCTGAATGTAGGAGTCCGAGTCCAAGTTCGAGTCATCAGTGCTCAAGTCCAAGTCAAGTCACGAGTCTCTAAATTTAGCTAATGACTCGGACTCGAGTCCTACAACACTGGCTAAATGTAAGGATTTAGATCAAATAAAATCCTAAAAAGTCCAACTGAGGAAGTCCATCTTTGTGAAAGCAGCTCTCAGAGGCCGTCGGATGGACCAAACAGTCCGGTGTAACATTTAAATCCACATTTAAATGGATTTTAGCTGAGCGAGCCGCTGGTCATCGGATCAGACCCTCTGTAGCGTTCCTTAGGAAGCGTCTGGACCCGTCCTGAGGAACGTACCAGCTCCTCGGGCTTCAGGCCTCACACAGCTGCTGGTCTGATGGTGAATTTTAGCCGTTTTGCATTCTGGCAGCTGAATGAAAGCCGGCGTTGTGCTCAAAGAAGCAAAACATGAAGCTAAGTGCGACATAACGACGGGACATCCGGACCTGAAGAAACTCGCGTTCAGCTGCAGTGTTTGGCTTTTCTGGAAGCGACTAAACTCCCGGTTCATCGCCTCAGAACGCAGCAGAGGAGGAGTTTCTCCAGACCGGCCTTCATCGCGTCCTGCAGCTGCTTCAGCGATTTTCCACCCGATATTCAGACGAGCCTCGACTTTTCTCCACGTTTCTGTCTCTGATCAGATGAGACGGCTCAGGATCTCTGCAGCGCTTTCTGCTCTTTAACTTCCACAGTCCTACAGGCGCCCCCCCCCCGGTAAAAATGTGTAAAAAAAAAACCTTCAGATGAATTCAGCGTTTGTGCAGCAGCATAATGTAATTGTTTTTTTTTCCAGAACCCCTACTGACCCAATGTGGGCGCAGGGTTTGGCTTCTGGAGCCGGCCCGCAGCATGACAGCTCCTCCACTGTGTCTAACAGTGAGCAAAGAGGTGGTAGATATAAGAAAAACTGGAAACTACGATCTTACTGTTGAATATTGAGCCGACCAGGGCTGAGTCTCATATAGCTCAGCTTGATTTGACTCCAATATCGATATTTATTACTAATGCTCAATGTCATTCAATCAACAAAATCAGCCAAATAGTATATTTAAGTTCAATTAATACTGATGTATTAAAAGGAAATTAAAGTGCATTTGGTTTAATGCATTTAACGTATCACAGAAACCAAAAATGTCCCAAACGTCTGATTTTAGGGACGAAGGAGCTTCTAAAATCATGCAGTTAAGCAAATTCGTCTCACTGCACTTCCTCCAGTAATGACGCGCTGTAATAACGCCCCCTAGTGGCTAGGAGGTATATCGATACTGGAAGCCGGAATATAGATATTAAGTCGTTTTTAAAAACATCAATATTAATATTTGTATCGATTTTTATGCACAGCCCTAGTGTTAACTATATCATAATAAATGGAAACTCTCTCCACTTTTCTCTTCCAAATGGCGAAACATCTTATTTGCAAGCTGAAGTTTTCCAGCCGACCGAATGATGCAGCCATGATGCTGCGATTCGTCACCTACAGAAACTTGACACGTTTGTTTGTGACAGCAGGACAGATCAATTTAACAAGTATAAACTGAAAAAACATTTGCTTGAGTTCAGAGTAAAGGGATTGTTAGGGGCGCCTATATTTGTAGCAGAGAAATGCACTTTAACTAAAATGTGGTTTTTTTTTTTTATTTGTTATGTTAGTTTAAGCTGCTGCGAGAGATTTTAGTCTGATGAACATAAACACCTCGCAGCCTAAGTACTTAGCCGGTGAACAATAAACGTATGTGCACCGTCACCACCTGTCCTTTTTCCTTTTTCTTTACATATAAAAGATAAACCCACACATTCATATCACTGTTTATATATTTATATTGAACGTCTGCACGCTAAGAGCGCTGTAACTGAAGTTAAACTCCTTTGTGGGCGCAATCACAACCAAATAAAGCTGATTCTAATTCTGAAAAAGATTTTGGTTTGAGGCTTTTTTACACATTTATACCAGTAGTGGTGAATAATTAATCCTGAACCAAAGAGATAAAAGACGTCTCTGCTCAGATATCATCAGCCTGCCTCCTAGGACGTGGCAGAAAGAATGAAACTGAACTGGAAGCAGTTTTTAACGACGCCTCTGGCTGCACGGAGGACAGCGGGGGAGAAAATCTGCGTTCCTGCTGCATCTTTTCACTAAAAACCTTCAAACTGTTCAAGCATTGGTTTAAAAAGCTGCAACAACCTCAGCTGCAGCATCTTTTAAACCACAAAATCGTATAAAAACACGTTTAATTGGGTTTGTAGAACCTCAGAGTGGGTCAAACTTTGAAATCTTTGATAAGAAAAATGTTTTTGAAAGCTGAAATCTGGAATAAATCAACAAATATTATGTTTAATGAAAAATACCTAAAGTCGTTTTTGCCACTGAAGTTAAAAAAACAATAAAATATGTCAGCCTGTTAAATCCACGACTCATTCCTCCTGAAATAATTTTAACAGCATAAAGACTCGACTCAATATTTCTGCAGCCGATCCATTTTTTGTCATTAAATCTATTTTTGTTTTAGTTCAGTTAGATTCTCTCTCTTAATGATGAGTGGATCAGAGCACAGCTACAGTTTAGAGGAGAAGGGCCCGTCTGAATATCAGAAAATAAATCTTATTTTTTTGGGGAGGCAAATTGTAGATTAGCTTCAGCTTGAAAAGGGAGAATGCAAAACAAATTCACAGTGAGAGAGCAAATAAATTCTGCTAAAAGGTTTAAATGTGAGAGTAAACCTAGTCTGACCCGACCCACAAACAGGCAACCAGACATGCAGAGACAGACGCTGGTGACGGATCACAATCTGCAACGGGAACAGGAGATTGTGAGGTTTTTAAAAGCCGCAGCGTACGCCCTGATGTGCGCCAGCGCCGGGTTACCGGGCCGCACCGGACCTGAAAACCGTTCAGAGACTGGGATCACATGAGCTTCAGTCTCTGGAGGTTCTGGGCTTCTTCTGACCTGGAAGCAGCTAAAACACACCTTACTCCTCCTGACCCAGATCAGCCTCGCTCCGGAACTGAACCCAAGAGGAGGAGCAGGAGACGAGGTCCGGTCCGAACTCCTCAGTCAGAACCCAGTAGCGCTGCAGAGGAAGATCATTTCAGCTCCTTGGACCCAGAATCTGGACAGTAGCTGGAAATCCTTTCAGCTCAGCTTCCTCTGACCCAGACCGACCCCCTTGGTACCAAAACCGAAGCTCCATTCATGAGGATCAAGACACCAGAACAGCTGCTGGAGGACATCAGGGTCTATTTCTCTCACTCTGCTGAGTTCTCCTACTGCTCTCCAATCTGCATTGTTTGTTGTTATTTCAGTTTTTTAACTTTTTGTTCTCTGTCATTTTTCTCTTCATAGAAGGTACACCTGGTCTGGTGTTCTGTTAGCTGTGACATCATCAGGGGAGGCAGATCATCCACTATTACCATCTAACATAGAAAGTACTCCTGGGTCAATGTGAGCTTCTGTGCTTTCTGTGTCTCTGCTCTGTCTTCTCTAACATAGAAAGTACTCCTGGGTCAATGTGAGCTTCTGTGCTTTCTGTGTCTCTTTCCTAGAGTCTCTAAAAGTAGAATGGGAGGCAGATCCTTTAGCTATCAGGGTCCTCTCCTGTGGAACCAACTCCCAGTTTTGGTCCATGAGGCAGACACCCCGTCTACTTTTCAGACTAATCTTAAAACTTTCCTTTGTGACAAAGCTTCTAGTCAGAGTGGCTCATGTTAGCCTGAGCTACCTCTATAGTTATGCTGCTATAGGCTTAGGCTGCTGGAGGACATCAGGGTCTATTTCTCTCTCTGCTGAGTTCTCCTACTGCTCTCCAATCTGCATTGTTTGTTGTCATTTCAGCTTTTAACTTTTTGTTCTCTGTCTTTGTTCTCTTCATAGAAGGTACACCTGGTCTGGTGCTCTGTTAGCTGTGATATCAGGGGAGACAGATCATTCTCTGTTACCATCTAACATAGAAAGTACTCCTGGGTCAATGTGAGCTTCTGTGCTTTCTGTGTCTCTGCTCTGTCTTCTCTAACATAGAAAGTACTCCTGGGTCAACGTGAGCTTCTGAGCTTTCTGTGTCTCTGCTCTGTCTTCTCTAACATAGAAAGTACTCATGGGTCAATGTGTGCTTCTGTGCTTTCTGTGTCTCTGCTCTGTCTTCTCTACCATAGAAAGTACTCCTGGGTCAATGTGAGCTTCTGTGCTTTCTGTGTCTCTGCTCTGTCTTCTCTAACATAGAAAGTACTCCTGGGTCAATGTGAGCTTCTGTGCTTTCTGTGTCTCTGCTCTGTCTTCTCTAACATAGAAAGTACTCCTGGGTCAACGTGAGCTTCTGAGCTTTCTGTGTCTCTGCTCTGTCTTCTCTAACATAGAAAGTACTCCTGGGTCAATGTGAGCTTCTGTGCTTTCTGTGTCTCTGCTCTGTCTTCTCTAACATAGAAAGTACTCCTGGGTCAATGTGAGCTTCTGTGCTTTCTGTGTCTCTGCTCTGTCTTCTCTAACATAGAAAGTACTCCTGGGTCAATGTGAGCTTCTGAGCTTTCTGTGTCTCTGCTCTGTCTTCTCTAAGCCCCAGTGGGTGGAGGCAGATGAGCGTTCACACTGAGCCTGGTTCTGGTTCTGCTGGAGGTTCTCCTCCCTGTTAAAGGGGAGTTTTCCTCTCCACTGTCGCTTCATGCATGCTCAGTATGAGGGATTGCTGCAAAGCCATCAACAATGCAGACGACTGTCCACTGTGGCTCTACGCTCTTTCAGGAGGAGTGAATGCTGCTTGGAGAGACTTGATGCAACCTGCTGGGTTTCCTTAGAGAGGAAACTTTCTCACCAACCTGGAGGATCTGATGGAGTCTGACTCTGGAAAGAGACCTGAGATGACGTGATGTGAATTGGAGCTATAGAAATAAAATTGAATTGAACATCATCATCTGCAAAGATCAGATCTCCTCCAAGCGATCCACAGGACCAGAGACCATGATCAGTCCTGATGGAGCCCAGCAGAGAACCAGCTTGACTTTGTGATGAGAACGCAGACGGAGCTCTTGGTTCGGACCACACGGCTCCCATGACCGGGTCAGGATATCAGCAGAATAAAGATCTGGACCTCTGCTCCTCCTGGATCCGGGCTGGAGGTTCATCTGGGTGTCCTGTCCTCCTTCAGGCTCCCAGGGAGGCTGATCGTTGTGAGGAGGAAAACATCTACGGCTCCTCCTGATTGGTCTTCCAGCTTCACTTTGTGCCCAATCAGCATTTAGTGATTTGGTTTTAAACTTCTCGTTAAATCTGGGTTTTCAGAAGCAGCTCGCTGAGCGATCAGGGCGCACGGCGGCTTTAAAAACCAACAGAGGCGTTCATCATCATCAACATTATAATAGTTTTACTTTACCCAAAGACACGGTCAGAACGGAGCATGCTCTATGGTGGAGACAGCACAGGAGGAGGAGAGACAGGGACATGACTGTTATCTGGACCAATCAGCATTCAGATGAAATCACCAGAAACTAAAAGTTTGACCCAAGAGGAGCCGGTTCCGTCCAGGCAGCCAGTTACCGTCTGCCTGCGTCTCCACTCAGTTTCTGCCCAGAGGCTTAAAAAAAAAGAAGTATTCACACCCCAAACACAAACTTTATGTACGTAAATGACGAGGGGAAGGAAAACGTTACTTTGCTTTGTTTACTTATGCAAATAAAAAGTTTTTATCTGCGTCAGAACTTTGAAGAACCACTTGGGGCCTCATGAGGTTCCGTTTACAGACGGACGTTCTCCATTCTGCTCTGTGAAACATCTCACTTGGATGGAGAACCTCTGTAAACAATCAAGTCTCGCCACAGATTGTCAGTTCTATTCAGGCCTGGACTTTGACTAGGCCGTTCTAACCCATCAATCTGAACCATCCTAAGCTGAATCTGGCCTTATGGGGGTAACAGCCACTCAACCACAAACTGGTTCTCCCACCCGAGCTGTGAATCTTTGCAGCTCCTCCAGAGTTACCACGGGCCTCTTGTCTCGTTTTCTTTTGCACAAACTGAAAACCATGCATCATTTTCATTATGACTACTCTGTGCTGGTATCTGGTTGGGTGTGAATACTTTTTGGAAGACACAAGATCTGCTCGGCTGCCTGGAAGGAACTCGCATCTCCAATCCAATCATCTGGGGCGCCTGTACAGCTTTCTAGAGCAAAACGGGCGTGGCCCCCCGTGTTCCTGCAGATACCTGCCTGGAAACCACTTGGTGAGGGACGACAGAGACAGACAGAGTCTTCATGATCACACATGCAAACTTTTAAAAAGTCACAGACAAACATGTTGTTGACCTGAGCAGTGCGCTAAGACGCAACACAGCCCAGGCAGAGTTCTCACCAGTGGGGGGCGCTACAGTCCGCCCAATACTTGGTCAGACAGGCAGACACAGAGAGCCAAATTGAGAGAGAGAGACATGAGGACAAACAGCGCGACACAGGAGCGGAAAGACGGACGGGTGTACCTGTAGTGGAGGGGGGAGTAGGGGAGGAAGGACACGTGGGAGGCGAGCTGGCTCCTGAACCTGCAGGGGGACAGAAGACGACGAGAGGGTGGATGAAACCTGCCGCAGATCAGCCAGTCGTGATCTGTGGCTACAGGGATGTGTTCAGGGAAAACAGTTCTTCTTCACCCCGTCTACTTTTAAGACTAATCTTAAAACTTTCCTTTGTGACAAAGCTTCTAGTCAGAGTGGCTCATGTTACCCTGAGCTACCTCTGTAGTTATGCTGCTATAGGCTTAGGCTGCTGGAGGACATCAGGATCTATTTCTCTCTCTCTGCTGAGTTCTCCTACTGCTCTCCAATCTGCATTGTCTGTTATTTCAGCTTTTAACTTTTAACATTTTTCTCTTCATAGAAGGTACACCTGGTCTGGCGTTCTGTTAGCTGTGACATCATCAGGGGAGGCAAATCATCCTCTATTACCATCTAACATAGAAAGTACTCCTGGGTCAATGTGAGCTTCTGTGCTTTCTGTGTCTCTGCTCTGTCTTCTCTAACATAGAAAGTACTCCTGGGTCAATGTGAGCTTCTGAGCTTTCTGTGTCTCTGCTCTGTCTTCTCTAAGCCCCAGTGGGTGGAGGCAGATGAGCGTTCACACTGAGCCTGGTTCTCAGTGTTATCCATCATTATAAAGTACATTAAAAATTAAAAGGGATAAATAACTATAAAAATGCTGAAATCCGGCATTTATTCATCAACTACACTCTTTTTCCCCATGAATTCTGATTCTGATCAGCATTTGGACCAATCGGCTCTGATGAAATATCAGATTAGGACGCCTGATTAGGGCAGCACCATCCATCCATCCATCCATCCATCCATCGTCTATAGCTGCTTAGCCATAAAATCGACACATTACTGGATGTTGATTTGACTTTGACCTCCATTTTTCCTCATTTTACTCCTTATTTTCCGTCATCACAACAATCACCATCCCTCCCCTGGAACTTTAGCATCTCTGCACCAAAGTCAGGCGCGGATAAAGGAGGAAACATTACAGCCAACCACATATTGCCTCCAAGCAGCAGTTTACAGATGCAACGTTAAAATAACGACATGGATTTGACACACTGTGCAGCTTTACCCTTAATGGCGCTAGAATATCTCAGAGCAGGTGGACATTAATACGCTTTAATCACGCAGGAGAGGATGGACTCATCTTCTCTGGGGCTAACGAGGCCGACCGGCTGCTCCTCAGAGTAAATATGCATTTAGGGGACATGCAGAGGCTGGGTGAACCCACCAGAGTTGTTGTTGTTTCTCACAGAGAAGTCTTCTTCGTTCTCACACGCCGACTGTCTGCACTTCTGCAGAGACAAAGACAAAGAACTCTGGGTTCTGCTCCACAATCACCAGAACCCGAACAGCTCATAACGTGCTCGACCTTTCTGGCCAGGATCTTCCTCCTCTTCTTCTCCTCCTCGGAGCCGTAGTGAGACTGAGCCCGGGTCAGCCGCCGGTGCTGATGGAGCTGCAGTGAGAAAGCATCGTCTGAACCAGAACCAGAACCAGAACCTTTTTTTAATCCTGAGTGTTTATTAGGCGTGGCTCTGCTGCAGCTACAGCGCCAAACCCAACAGAACCTCAGAGAACCTCCTCCAGGCAGGAGCAGGAACCCTGACCCACCAGTCTCTGCTCCTCGTGGAGCCTCTTCTCCAGACTTCCCTTCGCCGAGGTCAGCGCCTCCTTCAGTCTGCTGGGAACCTGGAGGAGAAGAAGAACCAATCAGATCTGACCGTTTCTCCGACTCTGAAGCAGAAAAACCTTCAGCCCCCCCCACCACCACCACCTCACCTTGATCTGCAGCTTTTCTGAGTGTTTGAGATGGACGTCACTGAAGAGTCTGACAGATACAAAACATGACTAAATATTAATGATTCAGTTTTTCTGGAAATTCGAGCCGTTTGCTGATCAAACATCTGAGCAAAGATCAGATGTGGGGTTCCTCAGGGCTGCGTTCTCAGGTCACTTCTATTTAACGTCATCTAAGATTAAATCGACATCTGTGTGTTTGCTGTTGATATATGAAGTGAATTTTGTTCCATTAGTTTTGCAAGCAATAAATTAACAAAATTTACAAAAAGCTACACGTTTTTGTAAACAGAAATTAAAAATAAATAAATAAATACAATAAAATCCAGAAATTAAACTGAACAATTTCAAGGTTTTTTTAAAAACATTTTTTTCCGTGCTTAATTTTTTAAAATTTCATTAAAAAAAAATAGTAGATTTTATATTTCCTAATTTTATATTTTCAAATTTCTCTTTTGCAGATTGAGTTTCACCAATTGCATTCTTTCCAAATTCCTTCTGGGGACCGTTCCTCTGGAGTGAGGAGCAAAGACGCATTTCTATTGGTCTGTAGCGACGTTAGCGACAACATTTTATTGGTTAATGTGCATCAAGAGGCAGAAGAGTAATAATTTCTGGATAGATTTTTTTCTCAAAATTTCCATTTACAAAACGTGTTCTTTGCTTTAAAAAAAAGAATGTAACAAAATTCAGTCTATAACAACACATCATAAATTTACTTTAAAAGATGAACGAATTTCTTTGTATTTGCTTAAATGTATCAATTAATTTTATTATTTATGTGATACCCAAATTTGACTCCATCGCTGTTAAATCAGACTTTACTGAGCATAACAGAGTTGCTGTAAATAAACTGCAGCTTTGTGTCTGCGGGTCTCAGAATGCTGACGGAGGAACTCACGGAGTCTGGATGAGCGCCGCCACCGTCGGCATCCCGCTCTTACACGCCTCTGTGGAGAGGATGGACTGCAGAACCGACACTGAACACAAACACAGAGTCAACATCAGTCACCCGGCGCTGTGGAAAGGACACCTGACCCACAGATTATCCGCAGATTAAAAAAACGCTGCCGGTCATACAGACCCACGCCGGAGTGGGGGACAGAGGGGAAGAGATCGACGGGGACGCTGTCCGGCGGCCGGCCGTACGTCATCTCGTACAATAAATGTCCGAAGCAGAAGACGTCGATGCTTTCTGTGGTCTGGAGGGAAAAGCAGGAGTTAGATTATCTGATCAGGCTGATCCTCAGTTTATATTTATCAGACCAACAGCTAATGGACTACGGAGCCCCGGGGCACATGGGAATTTTTATTTAGCTTTCTCAACAACCAAGGCGATTCATGCGGCATATTGAATAATGAAAGTCTTTCTGCTACAATATATGGTTTTTCTAAGGTTTGTCCATGCATGTTAATATCTAGTTAGTGAAATATCTGAAGTTTTATATAATTTCTTTAGGATATAAATCCAACACAAATTTATTCGCCTAACGCTAAAGCAAAACGGGTCAAACATGAAGTTTCCATCCCCAATAAGATAAAGACAAAAATACATTCAAGCTATTTGGACTAGAGTCATTTTCACATGTTAATAAAATAATCAGTTTTGATTGTGTCTTTTTTGTTTTGGTAGTGTGGCTAATAATAATAAATAATAATAAAAACCCATTTTCATGTGCCGTTCCATCCCAACCTGACACAAACAAACGCGCCGTTAACGGATCGATTTTATGCACCAAAGACTTAAGAATCTATAAACACGTTTTCACTGAGACTCTTTAAAGGTATTTGCAATTTTAAATCAAACCTTATACTGTAGCAGAAAGACTTTTAGTATTCAATATGCCGCATGAGCCGCCTACTAGGTTACTGCGAGAAAACACAAAAATCTAATAAAATGGGGGGGCTCCATAAATGGACAAATCTGTTTATGTTTTATTTTCACATTAAAGTTTCTGTTTTCTTTCACTTCTTCAAAAGCCGCTCTGAGATCTAAAATGACTAAAACTGATGAATTTCCTCTGTGGTTGATTAAAAGTCTCAGAATCATTAGAAAAGTGTCACTTCTGTTTTTTATTTGTTTGTTTTTTTAAACGTCTGAAACATAGAAAACTCCACGGAGCCTCAAATAAAGGCTCATTCTATTCTCCTCTATCTAACTCAGCCCGGCTCACATACGTTGATCTTCCTGAGCTGCGTGAAAGCCGGCCTCAGGAAGGAGGGAACTCCCAGAATGCCGTTCTCCACGTCCACCAGGCGGCACACGTCGTCGTCCACGATGACGTTGGAGGCATGCAGGTGGCCGAAGAACAGGCCGCCGTCGTGGAGGAGCTTCAGGCCCTGAGGACAGACGCAGAGCTGCAGCAGGACAGTTTAACGGCGTGTCGTGTTTTATGGCAGCGGGCGTTTACCTCCAGGAGCTGCCGGCCGTACAGCTTGATCTGCTCCAGCTCCAGGCCCTGGCTCTTCTTCGGGTTGCAGTACTTCTTCAGGTGACTCTCTCTGGGTTTCACCTGAACAGATGCAGACGGAGAGGAAAGAGAAGTTTTATTTCAGGTTCACGTGGAAGAAAACAGCTGGATTACATAAAAGTAAAATATAAAAAGGTGAAAAATATCAGATCCAGCATCCAGAATTCATTCTTAGACTGGATATTTAGTTTATGCTTAAAGCCAGAAAGCTGCTGCACAGGTAGGTTTTAAAATATCTGAATGAGGGCTGCACAATAAAACACATCTGCAATATAATCGCAATTTAAAAAAAAAAAACGCAGTTTCCAAATCTCAGAGATCTGTGATTATTATCTACGTAACAATTAATGGATCAGAAACGTCCTTTAGGTGTTTGTAAAATGTTTCAAGTGGGTTTGCTCCACATGGATGAGAAGAGAGCTGCAGCAGTGAGATAATCTAGTTTTATTATTTATTTTAGAGTTTATATAATCATAGTTTTTACCAGAAACTTTCAGGAATTTCTCCACAGCATAAAGTATCGACTGTTTAATACATAGACTGGTTTGTTGGTTCCACTTTATGTTCAACAAGGATTGACGTCCAACTCAATAAGCTGTTCTGTGGAATAATAATATTTTGGTTAATAAAAACTTTTACATTTCTAGTTTTAAATAGTTTACAAATATCTTTATCTACAGGCTATTTTAGTGGCTTGATGGTTAAATTAAATCGCAAATATGGTTGAAATAAATTGCAGTTTAGAGCAGCGGATGCTGAGCTGAGCTTCTGCAGCACGACACCAGAGAAACTTACTCTCCTCTTTATATTTTAACCTCCACCTGGTTTATTTTATCTGGAAGTAGCAGCTACTGTAGACTAAAAAGGCTGATAAATATATTCTGTTGTTGCTTTCCTGCTACCAGCAGATTTCCAGCTGTACAATATAAGGAATTACAATCACATCACAGTCAGCAGAGGCCGCTTGGCAGCAATGTTTAACAGCGATCAGTCCTGCTCTGGATTCCAGCTTCAGCTGAAGGTTTGGAGGTCAGAAGCTGATCAGTTAGTTTAATTAATGCCTGTACAAAAAAAATTAAATAATAACCCCACCTGGTTTTAAAGACGCAAACAGGTTATATTATTAGATATTAATCTCATGGATGATTAAGTTTCAGCCAGAAATAAATTATTTAACCTAATCTGGTGTAGTGAGCAGCTTTTCTCTAAGCAGACATATGAAGAGAAGACGATCATCCAGTCCAGACGGCTCAGATTACCAGCTGACACTAACATTAGGACATCATTCTGATCTTGATTCTTCAAAATCAGAATGAGGTCCGCTGAAGATGATGAATGACCCACATGACAGCGCCAGGATTCATCGGCTCAGACTGACAGGGGGTGGGATATTTTAACCACCAGAGTCCAGATCCCAACACACTGAGCGTCCTTCGGTCGGTCTGGGGTGAGATTTCATTTCATGAGCCCGGCTGAAGTCTACAGACAAATAAACGGGGCTCACCTTGCAGATCTGGTCTCTCAGAGAGCCTTTTTCACTGAAAGGTCGGATGAGCAGAGCCGAAGACTCGCTGGTGCTGGAGAACACCAGCGGACACAGATACGGGGTCTGGAAAACAGCAGAGGGGGTCCGGTTACCAGCAAGTGTGCGATTACAGTCTGTCAGTCCTGTTTATGAGGAAACAGGCGCTAACGAGACGATTCCTGCATCACAAAGTCAAAACTCAGACACAGGCGCTGAAAATGTCCTCCACAGCACAATCCTGATCCGCTACGCCAAACTACTTCACAGAACAGGAAGTTAAGGGCTCTTCCTTAATGACCTTGCAGGTTTTTTTTCTAAACAGGAAAAATCCAGAACTTACAGACAAGCAGAATCGAGCAGACAATAGAATCACAGCAGGGAAAGGTAATCAGCTCGTTTGGTCAGAGGAAGCTGCAAAAACAGCACTTTCTACAGTTTCCCTGTGCAGCTCCTCTCTGATAAGCTCAGAGCTGCAGCGTGAGTGAAAACAGACGAGGAGATCACAGGAAAGGCTGTGGAGTCCAGATCCATGTGTACGTACAGACAGGTTGGTCAGGAGCTTCAAGGCTGACTGCAGGTCTTTGTCTGAGAGGAACTTATCTGGTCCCAGATCCACCTAGAGACAGAAGAACAGACATGAAGGACAGAAAGACTCTGCAGCTGCTGTTATTTTCTTATTTTATTTATTGATTTAAAGGATAAAGTGGATAAGGATAAAGGATAAAGTGTTGTTTTGAAAGGTTTCAGAATGTCCAGGAGACATGATAGTAAAGAGCTGCACTTGCAGGATTTAAGTCAGGAACGGATAGAAATATCAGACCAGAAGGAGGAACCTGTGCCTGGACTCTGACGTGATTTCACGCAGGTTAGAGTGAAAACACTGAGAATCATCTGCTTTTTGTTTCGTCTTTATCCCAGGATGTGTTAATCTGCAGAGGATAAAAGTTCAGAGGGTCAGGCGTCCTACTTACCCAGCTCAGCAGAAAGCGCTCTTTGGACTGCTCCTTGTTTTTGATCAGAAAATATTTCTTCCTGATTCTCCAGCCTAGAAAAAAAAAAAATAGCAAAAAAAAAAAAAAAAAAAACATAGTATTTCCAAATCTTCTCGAATACAACAAAAATTATAAAAACTTTTACTTAATACACCATTAATACTTGAAGTTATTTATTTCATGCTTTCAAGATTTTTAGGGTATCTGGCCCTAAATTCGCCTTTTTATTGCTTTTAAAAGCAGAAAAGTACAATTAAAATGTTATTTTCAGACACAAAAGGGGCCTTTCCAGTCACACCCACTAGAACAGGAAGCAATTCTATGATGTAGCGTCTGTAACGGCACCATCTAGGAATCTCTCAGCATCAGTGAGCAGACTGTTTTCTTAGTGACAAAAATGCCTAGATAATGTTTCTAAAGGAAATATGTTGAATTGATGCGTGGCCACATAGAGGCGTCACAGAAAACAAGATGTAGTGAGCATCTTTGTTAAATAAACCATCAGTGCAGAAAACCCTAAAGCAGAACATCCTAAACCAAATTCTAACGATAAATTACACTTTAAAGGTTTAGAACCGTTTGGATACACCTTCATTTTGATGTCAATTAGGGCTGGGTATCATCTAGGATGAGCCGATTCGATACAATTCTCGATACATGGCTCAGCTTGCTTTGATTCCAATATCGATATTTATTACTTTGAATTAATGCTCAGTGATTCAATCACCAAAATCAGCCAAATATTATGTTTATGTTCTATTTATTGATCACAGACATATTAACAGGAAAATAAAGTGCATTTGCTTCAATGCATTTAACGTGTCACAGAAACCAAAAATGTGCCCAAACATCTGATTTTAGGGACGAAGGAGCTTCTAAAATCCTGTCGGCCGTTCCACAAATTCGTCTCACTTGCTCTCCTTCGCTGTGAACTGTAATGGTTGCGCTGTAATAACGCCCCCTAGAGGTTGGGAGGTATATCGATATTGAAAGCCAGAATATCGATATTAAATCGTTCTTAAAAATATCAATATTAATCTTTATATTGATTTTTATGCACAGCCCTAATGTCAATATTCCTAAAGTTATCTTTCAGAGGATAAGATGTCAGAAATCAAAAGTAGCGTTAAGATAATTGCCAACAAATGACGACCAGATGAAAGCATGTTTGACAGAATGAGAGAAAACGGGTCGAGCTCGTCTTGCCTGATAATTTCACACATTTAATTTCACACATCTAATTTCACACATTTAACATTAAAAGCACAAGGACAGCGACGCATCTGCTGCCCTGAACGGACCGAAGCAGTCGGCGGTAACGGATGCTGCTGAGGCTTACCCATATCTCTGAGGGGCTCCAGGACCTCCCACTTTGGGTCTGACCTGAAGAACATGGAGACCTGCTGCAGAGCGATTTCTACGAGGCAGACAGAAACACATGGATTACATCTCCAGTTTAATCTGATGTAAACGTTGATGAGGACAGTTTTAGTGGAGGGCTCTTATGTTTAGTAAGATAAGCCGAGCTCGGTGGACTGAGGCGGACCCAGTCGGTTCTGCTCAGCGTTGGATGAAGATGGAGGACAAACATTGGGGAGATGTTCCTCAGGAGAGCTGAATAATGTCGGAAACCTTTCAGCTTTAATGAGACCGAGTCTATCTAAAGACGTTGAACAGCGCGGTAATCAGCAGCGTTGGACTTAGGGATGAACAATTAATCAATATAATCGCAATTTAAAAAAATGCAATTTTCAAATCGCAGAGGTCTGCAATGTTTGGCAATGTAACAATTAATGGATGAGAAACGTCCTTTTGCTGTTGTTAATATGTTTAAAGTGGGTTTGGCTCCACATGGAAGGGAAGAGAGTTGCAGCAGTGAGATGATTTAATTTTATTAGAGTTTATATAATTTAATATAATTAGAGTTTTTCACAGAAACTTTCAGGAATCTCACCATAGCATTAAGTACGATGAAACTGATTAATACATAAACTCGTTTGTTGGTTTCACAAGGATTGATGTCCAATTCAACAAGCTATTCTCTTGAATAATAATATTCAGATTAATAAAAACTGTTAAATTACTTGTTTTAAACGGTCCTTGTTTACAAACATCTTTACCTACAGGCCATTTTTGTTGCTTGTGGTTAATGCAGAGAAAAGTCAAAATTAAAGCGCAATTATGGTTGAAATATATCGCAGTATAGATTTTTGCCATATTCGTACAGCCCTAATATGTTTAAAAAGACATGATGTATTAAACTGAAAATAAATAATTGCATTAAATCGCAATATTAAGATAAAAAAAAATCCCAATTAGATTATTTTCCAAAATCGTTCAGCCCTAGTTGGACTGAATTTCATTTTAACGATAACTGCTGTCAGATCAACTCGATGACAAGAAAACGCAGCAAATGTTTTATGAATGAAGTGAAGGCTGCCTGCACCCTCTGCTCTAGACGCACCGTGCCGGACCAACTAACCGATTCCCGTCCTGCGGATCGAGCTCCTACCCGGTTCTGCATGCATCCCACACAGAACCACAGAGTAAACCTGACCATGCAGGTGCAGCAGAGGTCGGATGCTCTGCCTGTTTCTAAGCCCTCTCTGATAAAGGAGTCAGCGTAATTACAGCTCAGATGTTTGTCCTGTGACTAGAGGTTAGGTCAGATGACTTTGTGTCTAAAAGGAGGATTTTCATTGATTACAGCATCGACGAAGCAGCGCTTCCCCTTTTTTCTGCATTCCTGAAAGCAGCGACAGAAACACGTGGAACTGGGAGGAGTTCAGGAGCTCCAGATAAAAAAAAGCAGCCGGTGTTTCTTCACAGACGTAACGCCAGCGACATTCCAGCTGAGAAGACACCAAGCTCAGGGAAAAGGCACAAAACCAACCTGCGTAGTTGGCAGAGTAGTTGTTGGGGTCCAGGAACTTCTTGACCACCAGGGAGGTGGAAATGAGGGGATGCTGGGTAATGGAGTCCAGGTAGGTCTGCAGTCCCCTCTGCCTCTCTGCTATGAACTCTCGGTCCATGTTCCCGATCAGCTTCTTGGGAGGTAGCGGCAGACTGATCCCACACACCTGAACAAAAACAACGTGAAACAGGAAATCAGGTTTTCCTCCCGCCGCTGAGATTTAAAAAGGAACATAATCAAGGATGAGCCGGGCTCAGTGGACTCTGAGGCGGTCCCACTCAGTTCTGCTCAAAGATGGAGGACAAACGTTGGGGAGACGTTCCTCAGCAGGAAGTGAGCTGCCAGCTTCCTGCGATGGAGACCAGAAGAGGAGCAAAACGCTGCAGCCAGCCGAGCATCACAGTCTGAGTGTTTTTACAGAAACGTGTCCCGACTCTCTGAGCGTCTAGTTTTACTCCAGCAAACATGGAAGAGAAGAAGATTTCCATCTTTCTAGATTCAAACAGTCGTTTAAACATGAGAAGCAACAAAGATGCAGAATCTAATTAGCTGCTGGCATCAGGGTATAACAGGGCCGCTACAATATGGTTCCTATTAAATAAATGACAACAGTGAGGAAGTCCCCAGAACCCTCCTCTGCTCCCTGAGGGACGGGGTCGATGCAGAGGACACATTTCACAGGAATGGATGTTACAATGACAAATAAAGATGATTATCTTCATTATGATCACAATACATGTGAAGGTATCACACTGTGAGAACCTCAGACTGACCCAGTCTGAGCGCTGGCATGCAGATAAAGCTAATATTTACGGGTTGTGGTGATTCTGCGCATTCCTGAGCTGCAGCACAAAAGATTTAATCTGAAAAAACGTGTTCAGAAACTCCAGAAACATGTCAGGGATTCTTTAGATTTGGATGGTTAAACATACACAGCTGAGCAGACGCCGTTTCACAGAGACGGGACCGGCCGGGCTTCAAGGAAGCCGGAACAGCAAAGCTCAGCGTGTGTCGCAATCAGCAGTCTGCGAGTTTAACCAACCAGCGAGGAGAACAGCCAGGATGAAGCTGTGAGGAAACCCGGACTAACGGACGCAGAGAGCTGCAGCTCAGCTTACTGCCCTGCTGTTCTGCTTCTTCTGCCCCCCCGACACCTCCTAGCCTTCACACGGACTCAGTCATCACACTTTCAGCCTCGTTCCAAAGCACAGATCAAGTTCAAAGCATTTTGCTGAATAAATGAAAATAAATAAATCAAAAATGAAAGCGCTCCCTGGTTTAAAACATCCTGTTCAGCGAGCAGCTCAGATTTAATGAGAAAACTTCCCCGCTTCAGAGCAGAAAAACTAAACACCGTCTGGTCTTTAGGTCCCATCGTCAGACGCTGTAGATCCAAACACTTTTCAGGTTTTTGCTTTATTTCCAATAGGTAAATATCATTAAATGTCATATTTCCAATAAATTTAGATTTCTAAATTCTGCATTTCATTTAGTGCTGCAGAGCACAGCTAAGCAGTCGCTGAGGGCTGCATGGAGACGATGTTTAAGGTTTTCTCTGGTCCTAAAGGCACGCTGTCCTGCTGTAGACCCCGTCCACACGGAGACGGACGCGGTAAATCTTCATAAATTTATCGGCTGGAGACACGGCGTGGAAAGCAAACGCGTTAGGAAGGAGGAGTCCGAGGAAGACACCAACACCCTCAAGACCCAGCAGCGCCATCTTTGTTGTTATTTCTGAGAGCGAGGCGAAGCTACGACGTCATAGTTTCAGAAAAGATGCGTCTTGTCATGTAGACACAGAATAACAGGAAAACAGCGTTTTTAAATGTATCCGCTCTAGGACCCGGGTTCAGATTTAATCGTCTCCAAAAAAAGCCTGACCCTGTAGAGACACACGGCCTAAACGACCTCTTCTCGTCTCCGTGTGGACGCCGTCTCAGTCGTCCCTCTGCTTTAGCTCACCTGATTTCAGCTGAAAGCTGATTGACAGGCTTTGGCCGAACAGCAATCAGCTGAATCTGGTGAGTTAAAGCAGGGAAACAACCTACAATGTGCTTTAAGGTCCAGGGTTGAAAAACACTGGTGGAGCTACGATCCTGCAGCCGGCAGATGCATCCCTTCACCAACACACCTGGACAAAATGGCTGAAAGGTCAGTAGCCTGGTAACGAGTCATTAATTGGATCCAGGTAACGGGTCATTAATTGGATCCAGGTAACGAGTCATTAATTGGATCCAGGTGAGTTGGAGCTGCAGGATGGCAGCTCTGCAGGGCTGGAGTCAGGCAACATACAGTTTAATGTTTGAGTTCAGGTGTTATGCCCCAAAACTCTGCCTGATGGACTTTCACTGCAGTTTTTGCCCCAAACTGTAATCATTATTTTATGAGACAGTTTCTAACGTCATGCAGCCCACCTTAGAGCAGGAAGTAAATCCTTGTCATGAACGAACCTTTGCTCTTTAACACAGTGATCATAGTGGTGATGGTGAACAGGAAGAAACTCACCATCAAGCTGCTGTTCAGGATGTCGAAGTCACTGTAGCGGCGGATCACCTGCAGAAAACACACAAACACACAGAACGCACCTAAGCTTTGTGTTCTTCCATCTCCAACCTGACTTCAGGGTTTAATGGTGCGTTCCATTTCACTCGGAGGTCGGTACTAACAAGTCGCAGATTAAGTCATCTCTGCCTTTTTGTGTTCCAGTTTCCCTCTTATCAGACAGTAGGAAAACAATCATGGACGCTCGCATTGTTGTTAAAACCACAACGATAACGCTGTTCTAGGCGGTATTTTGTGCCTGATGAGCACTGAAAGGCAGCACCTGTACGACTGACTAAATGTTACATAAATAACAGTCAAAGGATGAAGTTTTACTCAAAAATGCTGTGATTAGCCGCCATCGTGAATGCAGAGATCAGATTCCATCCTGCAAGACCGACTTTCCGCCTTGTAATACAGACTTTAGATGCCGTTCTAGTTAAATTTTCCGGCCCGGAGGCCAAGAAGTCCGACTACCGAGGAAATGGAACGCACTATACTTTAAAATGGACCAACAGCAAAAAGCTCAAATAAATTAAATCAAGTGCCAAATGTTCGGATTAAACAGGTCAAAATAAAACAGAAATAACAAAAAATACACATCAGGAATGAAAAAGAGGGAAACTCTGTCCTTTTTAGGTAGATGGACATTTACTCTGAGAAGTTTAAGTAATAAAGATGAAGAAAACTAGTATTTTAAGGTCTGAAAAAGAACAAATAATTACTCCTCCACTTTTACTTCTACAGAAATTTGCTCAAACCGCAGACATGTGCTTCCTACGAGGATAACATGTGAAGGAAGTTTGTCCGGTTTCAGCCTCAGACGTTTAGTTTGGTCCTCCCGACTTCAGAGGTGAGGCCAAAGAATCTGCAGCGGGTAAAGAGTCTGGGAACCAGTTTAAAGAGGTCAGAAGATCCAGACTGAGCCCAGAGGAGGAGAACATCCAGAACATCAGCCAACCTGCCCAGCAGGTTTGGTGCTTTCCTCAAATAAAAATTTAAATCTCTGCCGTCGATGTTTGCTATGAACGCAAAGCTGGGAGAGACAAACACTCTTATCATTTATTTATGGGCATATATTCCATAAAATGATCACATATCTTCCTTAATATGAAGCAGTCAGATCCCGGATATAATCTCTGATGGTAATGCCCCCCCCCCCCACCTGCAGACAGATTCTGTGATTGGTGCGTTTACCTGCCAGCTGTTGTCGGAGGACACGCCCCTCTGGACTCTGATGATGTATTCCTGAAAGACGGAGAAGAGGACGTCATGATAATCAAGTCTGGCTTATCTGCTCGTTTACAGGATGATTATGACGCTGATGTGTGACTATGCTCACGTGCTCGGCTGATAAAGACAATATTCAGTGTGTTTGGGGTCACTGGAGGTCAAAGTCCCAGTTATTTATCATTTCAGAGGCATAAACCATGACATAAAAATAACCTCTTGTAGGGAAGAGTTGGGGGGCAAAAAGCAAACAGGTAAATAAATGAGCTGATTTTATACTTTCAACGTCTTCAGAACAGAAAACTCTCTGTGGTGGAGTCAAGTCATGACACCAAGAGTTGTTTCTCTCATAAAGACAAACAGCAAAAATCCCTGTTTGTTTCTTCAACATTAAATCTCCAATGCTAAAAGTGCATAGCCACATTATTTTACTTTATTTTTTTATACGTCAGTAGTTCACTCTGGTTGCATACAAAGTTTTTAAGAAAGATTTTTTATTTATTATTTTAATGGAAGTTCGTACTGTGCATGCGCAGCAGGGGATAAAACAAGGAAGCGGCTAACGGCTATTAGCATCTCCAGACGAAGCAATGAAGAAAGGTCCAAGATCCAGTGAAAAAAAATATATGATTCCAAGACAGAAAAGTCTGAAAAGTCTCTGGGAATCCAGTCTGAACGTTGGTGTTCACTGAAGCTAAATCTGCCGAGGCTCAGATGTGACGCAGAGTTGACTGACGGGAATAAATGTTCTGATATGAGGCTCTTAGAGTTGCTGTAGATCGTCATCGTTTATTTAATTAATAACGGCTGGTTTTCATTATGCCGAGCTGCTGCTTCATTGCGAGGCATTACAGAGGGTCAGGCTCTGTCTGCCATTGTTTAGTTTTTATTTATTTATTCATTTATTAAACATCTGCTAATCGCGCCCGAGAGCAAATCATTTTCTAGCTCATAAAGGACCATCAAAACATTATCAAGATGGAGGCTTGGTGTATATAACTTTATTTTATCATGATCAAACGGTTTTTCGTCTTTTCTTTATAAGCATATTAAGTAACTTTATACCTTTAAAGAAAACAAACAGGCTGCAATAATGTCTGTTAGAGGCTGTAAAACAATCTGAACTGATTTATAAGGGAATACATACTCCAGACTTGAAAATCGCCTCCTCAGAGATTTCTGCTGCAAAGCTGCTGACTCACATTTCTAATCAATAGGAGGAAGGGAAGCGGACAGACGCTGAGTGCTGCAACGCTCTCAGGGCGTCAGGTTTCCCTGATAATGGTCTGGTAGTTCGGGTGAAGTGAAAAAGCTGACATCACTTCCTGTGGAGTGACTCTAGGAACCACCAGCAGACCTGCAGTCTGAGAGCGAAGTGCTCTGTTAGGAACATACGGGGTAATCAGAGCTCTGATATATGATGGAGCTTGATTATTAAGGGCTTTATACGTTAGAAGAAGAATTTTAAATTCTATTCTAAGAGTAGAGCTGCCAGTCATGTCTGTTTATAAGACTCAAAAGACAGTTCAACATGAATTCCCCACAGATATTTCTACTGAGCTAGGCTTCAAAAGCAGAAACAGCAGAGAGGAAGGAGGGATGGATGGACTGATAGGTGGGACTCAGGGATAGAACGGTGGATGAAAGGAAATAAGGCGAGAAGGAAGAAAGGATGGGAGGATGAACGGTCCTACAGCGAGACGCACTGAGGGATAAAGGAAGAGGGAGGGAAGGATGAAAGAAAAGACAAAAGGATGGATAGAAGACAGGAAGAGCGAATGAATGAACGGACGCTTGGATGGATGATGTGAAAAACAAAAAACCTGGAATAAACATTTTGCCCTCGTCATCCAGACACTTTAAAGAAGTTTACCCTGTATGTTTAGCTACAGTTCTTCTCTGTAGGTGGAAAAAAAAAGTTACATTTTATTTGCATTTCAGTAAATGTAATTTTTATTCTTGTGTTTCTACATTTTTTCTGTTAGCTTTAAAGGATTTTGTTGTAAATTCTGTATTTTTGGTGCGCATCCAGTAATGGGCTGGATGGGAGCTGAGGTTCTGATCACTTTGGTTCTGCTGGCTGAGGTTCTGTTCACAGTGGTTCTGTTGAGGGGAGCCTGCCATTAGCCGGGCCAACAGGCTAACTCAGCTGATCCCGGCCACACTGTCAACAACACACAGCGCCCTGAGCCCATTATCGGACAGCAGGTCCAGCTTCAGGTTCCTGGTTTCTCTGCCCTGGAGGTCTGATGATGACCTTCTGATCACATCAGACTTTGCTGGACCAGGACCTCCAGAGTTTAAACTGTAAGCCGTTAGGTCTACACTTTTAATTTGGGTTTACGGTCCGTGGAAAAACGCAGGAAGGTCTGCAGGAAGTTGCCCAATCAGAGGCAGAGCTCCCCGCGTCCGGAAATAGGCTCACTGAGTACTAATGAAGTTCTGGCGGCGTTATAAGCCGTTTTCTCACAGCTACGTTGGATCTGGGAGTCAGTTTGTGGCTAAAACGGAACCGGCAACCACCGCTCCGAGAAGTTCCCCGGATCTCCGGAAACACGGCAGCGGGGCCCCGGCTGTGTCTGTGACCGAACTCGGGCGCTGCTGGCGGGCCAGTCCACATAAGGACTCACCGTGTGGGACTGCAGCGTCTGGCTGGCTTCGATCAGCGCCGTCAGCGGCGACGTGTCGTCTAGCAGCATCCTGCCGGGCGCCGGAGACTTCTCCAGGAGAGACATCCCGCAGGACGGTCAGCGGAAGCCTGAAGCGAAGCGTCCGTGGGTCGGCGACACCGAGGCGGGACTCGGCTGAGCGTCGGAGGAGCTCCAACAACCAGCTACCTGTTAGCAACAACTGTTAGCAACCAGGAACTGTTAGCAGCTGTCAGCGTTCTGCGTGACGAAACCTCGCGATAACAGCGTCAGTGCCCTCTACTGGGCTGGAGGGAAAGTGTGAAAACCCGCCCTTTTCTATTATAATCTCGGTTTTCTTAAAGGCCTAAAATTTCTGGTTTCCTTAAACGTCAAAATAAATTAAATCTACATTACGTTTTTTTTTTTTTTTTTTTTTTTTTTTTTTTTTTTACCATTTTTATAGTTTTTCCCTTTCAAGTCCAGTTTTCGTGAAAAGCAATGTAGAGCTCTGGCGGCCAAATAATGCCAAACATTCATTGCTGTTCAGGTATTATTTACAAATTAATGCCAAATGTAGGGTTTCCAACTCCTTGAAAAATAAATGAGAGACACTTTTTTGGCCAGCCACTGCCTTTCAACAGGATGAATCTTCTTTTCCTTTTCTTCTGTGTATTAATCCATTTTGAAATTTTTTGACTCAAAGTTTAATTTAATCACACGCATATTTTTGTTTCTAAATATGGGTCCGTCCTTTTTTCCAAGGGACAGTTGGCAGCCCTAGCCAAACAAAGACACAGGAACAGGAGAAGATAATAAGAATGGAGTAAGAGAAAGAGAAAAAGGACAGAGAACACAAAGAAAAAAAATAGACAAAAATTACAGAATCTGACAACCAGTTGCTAAAAAAACACTGGGCTGGGTAAAATAATCGATTTAATAGATGTTGGAGCGATTCCATTTAAATTTTACAAAATCGATGTGTAGGGAATGAGATTGATTAGTTTTATAGTGACATGAGTGACGTTGACGTTTAAGAGCAAGCGTGGGCAAATGCAAAATGGCCGACGCAAGTAATTCACCACTCAGCAAACCGGATAACTGAAGTCTGAAACCATTTTGGATTTAAAAGAACTAAAGAGAATTTGCTGGATAAAACCTAAGCGGAAGCCAGTTAATGTAGAAACACTACAAATCTCAGAAATCACCTGACAAGATATCACGCTAAGCTAACATCCGACAACAAACCTTCTGGAGCTAAACAATAGAAATTGAGGGACTCAGTAGCATTACCAGCAGATTATCCGCGGGCCATTAACATAACGGAGGCCATCGAACGTTTGCGAGCAGAGATTAACGCTCCATTCGGTAGTGGAAAATGAAGTCTTCAAGTGGCTTGTTCATGTGCTCGAACCACACTACTTTAAGGTGCAATGCAAACACCTGACTGAAACTGTTATCTCCTTGATGTACACACGAGCGTAAGACAACATCCAAATGAAAATGCAATAGGGTGTTTTCACTGACGTCACTGGCCAACTTCCGGTCCGCCATATTGGGTGGCACACTTCCTTATCTCTAGTTGTCTTACACGTATTATCGTATCGCGAATGGATAAGTACGCCAGCACGCTAGAGCGACCAGATAAGGACGTATATCTGAGGAAATGTTCCGTGATCGACCATATGGACCCGTATGCCCTCCACGGTGCCTTGTTTAGCCGTAATCCAGGTGATTGGCCAAATGTAGAGCACGGCGACATAGTGCATTACCTGGTGTTCAGTGAAAACCCTCTGCACACTCTTGAGGAAATGAGAGCTTACAAGGATCTAGAGGCTCACAACCAGTTCACATCTGGTTATGTACATCAAGGAAATCGCCATCATACGTGGACGGGTGAGTTTTAATAAGATGGTAAAAATGTAAACAATCCAACGCAAATGTGTTGCACCGCCCGCCGGCGGCGGGCGGTGCGCGAAGGCGCTTGGCTGCAAGGCCGATCAACGCCGCTCGCAGCTTTAATTATTTAAGCAGAACAATGACCAGTGCAAAATTAAGTTGTATTTACCGTATTGGCGCCGGTAGGAGCTGCAGATCATAAAGCCAGCAAACAGTGGGAACACAGCAACTCGTTCAAAGGTAAGCTGCGTTCAGACGGGCTCTGGCACATGCTAGTTTAGTAGCTGCTAACCGCCAGTGCTAACAACCACTCGCGCATGTAATGTACTTTTAACTTGCTGCTATGTGTTTCAAACGTTTAGAACACACTCTCATTGACATCGGGATACTGTGGAAAGTTATGTTCGGTCTTACAGCCGCGATCCAAGCGAGCCGACGATCTCTTTATCTCTGTAACTCGTTCAAAGGTAAGCTGCGCTCAGCCGGGCTCTGGCTCATGCTAACCGTTAGTGCTAACA
Source organism: Fundulus heteroclitus (assembly GCF_011125445.2). NCBI lineage: Eukaryota > Metazoa > Chordata > Actinopteri > Cyprinodontiformes > Fundulidae > Fundulus > Fundulus heteroclitus. The sequence continues at coordinate 2,617,880 of NC_046380.1, read as the reverse complement.
ACCACTCGCGCATGTAATGTACTTTTAACTTGCTGCTATGTGTTTGAAACGTTTAGAACACACTCTCATTGACATCGGGATACTGTGGAAAGTTATGTTCGGTCGACTTACAGCCGCGATCCAAGCGAGCCGACTCTTTGTTATCGCTAACAGTTGTTCTCCGTGGTTGCGCCTCCAGGCAGGAAAGCGGTGGAAAATTAATCTGTTTCTATGTTTTTCCCATGGCGATCATGTGTTGCGCTGTTACAGCCCACAATACAGCAACGGTTTACCATGGTTGAAATCAAGTTAAGGTGAAATTAATCAAATTAAAACACGGCTGAGAGAGGGAGCACAGTACGCGGTAGTAATAGGCAGTAGAGGCGGCGGAGGCAGTCAACACGACAGCCGCGGAAAGTAATAAGTCATAACGCCCAAGCCCTATTATTAATATATTCTTCTTATATGTTTTAAATACTTAACAGTTAATTACCTGTGACAAAGTGAGCACCGCAGACTCTGGCGTATTCCAGCTTAACACACCGTCCAAATCGGACCTGGATATCCGTGTCAGCCATAGGTGACAGCGTTGTTCAGAGAGCTGTTTTTTTTTTTCCACACTGATTCACTATTACGGCTGGTAGGCGATAGAAAGAGCGTTGATCTCCACCTCCACGGGCCGTGCAACCAACCATTAAACACGTTTTCCCCATTGTTCACTTCCAATACTGCCTAAGGCGTCATACAATGCAGGTCAACGGTGCGAAACGACTGCCACCCAATATGGCGGACGCGCTGAGTAGTCACGTGAGCGTGACGTCAGCTGAAAACACCCTATTAGCAGAGAGAGTCGGCATAACTTGTGACCTGGAGCCACACCGCTGCAAATTTAACCTATATGTTGATGTAGGGCCATACAGAAATGTGGGCTGACCAGCAAATACCCAGCAGTTCTTATGAACAAAGCTGCAGTGCAGATAATGCAGCTGATGCATGTTGGGTGCTTCGCGCACACACTGAACTCTCAAGCAGGTCTTTAATAGACATTAATAGATGTTGGAGCGATTCCATTTAAATTTTACAAAATCGATGTGTAGGGAATGAGATTGATTAGTTTTATAGTGACATGAGTGACGTTGACGTTTAAGAGCAAGCGTGGGCAAATGCAAAATGGCCGACGCAAGTAATTCACCACTCAGCAAACCGGATAACTGAAGTCTGAAACCATTTTGGATTTAAAAGAACTAAAGAGAATTTGCTGGATAAAACCTAAGCGGAAGCCAGTTAATGTAGAAACACTACAAATCTCAGAAATCACCTGACAAGATATCACGCTAAGCTAACATCCGACAACAAACCTTCTGGAGCTAAACAATAGAAATTGAGGGACTCAGTAGCATTACCAGCAGATTATCCGCGGGCCATTAACATAACGGAGGCCATCAAACGTTTGCGAGCAGAGATTAACGCTCCATTCGGTAGTGGAAAATGAAGTCTTCAAGTGGCTTGTTCATGTGCTCGAACCACACTACTTTAAGGTGCAATGCAAACACCTGACTGAAACTGTTATCTCCTTGATGTACACACGAGCGTAAGACAACATCCAAATGAAAATGCAATAGGGTGTTTTCACTGACGTCACTGGCCAACTTCCGGTCCGCCATATTGGGTGGCACACTTCCTTATCTCTAGTTGTCTTACACGTATTATCGTATCGCGAATGGATAAGTACGCCAGCACGCTAGAGCGACCAGATAAGGACGTATATCTGAGGAAATGTTCCGTGATCGACCATATGGACCCGTATGCCCTCCACGGTGCCTTGTTTAGCCGTAATCCAGGTGATTGGCCAAATGTAGAGCACGGCGACATAGTGCATTACCTGGTGTTCAGTGAAAACCCTCTGCACACTCTTGAGGAAATGAGAGCTTACAAGGATCTAGAGGCTCACAACCAGTTCACATCTGGTTATGTACATCAAGGAAATCGCCATCATACGTGGACGGGTGAGTTTTAATAAGATGGTAAAAATGTAAACAATCCAACGCAAATGTGTTGCACCGCCCGCCGGCGGCGGGCGGTGCGCGAAGGCGCTTGGCTGCAAGGCCGATCAACGCCGCTCGCAGCTTTAATTATTTAAGCAGAACAATGACCAGTGCAAAATTAAGTTGTATTTACCGTATTGGCGCCGGTAGGAGCTGCAGATCATAAAGCCAGCAAACAGTGGGAACACAGCAACTCGTTCAAAGGTAAGCTGCGTTCAGACGGGCTCTGGCACATGCTAGTTTAGTAGCTGCTAACCGCCAGTGCTAACAACCACTCGCGCATGTAATGTACTTTTAACTTGCTGCTATGTGTTTCAAACGTTTAGAACACACTCTCATTGACATCGGGATACTGTGGAAAGTTATGTTCGGTCTTACAGCCGCGATCCAAGCGAGCCGACGATCTCTTTATCTCTGTAACTCGTTCAAAGGTAAGCTGCGCTCAGCCGGGCTCTGGCTCATGCTAACCGTTAGTGCTAACAACCACTCGCGCATGTAATGTACTTTTAACTTGCTGCTATGTGTTTGAAACGTTTAGAACACACTCTCATTGACATCGGGATACTGTGGAAAGTTATGTTCGGTCGACTTACAGCCGCGATCCAAGCGAGCCGACTCTTTGTTATCGCTAACAGTTGTTCTCCGTGGTTGCGCCTCCAGGCAGGAAAGCGGTGGAAAATTAATCTGTTTCTATGTTTTTCCCATGGCGATCATGTGTTGCGCTGTTACAGCCCACAATACAGCAACGGTTTACCATGGTTGAAATCAAGTTAAGGTGAAATTAATCAAATTAAAACACGGCTGAGAGAGGGAGCACAGTACGCGGTAGTAATAGGCAGTAGAGGCGGCGGAGGCAGTCAACACGACAGCCGCGGAAAGTAATAAGTCATAACGCCCAAGCCCTATTATTAATATATTCTTCTTATATGTTTTAAATACTTAACAGTTAATTACCTGTGACAAAGTGAGCACCGCAGACTCTGGCGTATTCCAGCTTAACACCGTCCAAATCGGACCTGGATATCCGTGTCAGCCATAGGTGACAGCGTTGTTCAGAGAGCTGTTTTTTTTTTCCACACTGATTCACTATTACGGCTGGTAGGCGATAGAAAGAGCGTTGATCTCCACCTCCACGGGCCGTGCAACCAACCATTAAACACGTTTTCCCCATTGTTCACTTCCAATACTGCCTAAGGCGTCATACAATGCAGGTCAACGGTGCGAAACGACTGCCACCCAATATGGCGGACGCGCTGAGTAGTCACGTGAGCGTGACGTCAGCTGAAAACACCCTATTAGCAGAGAGAGTCGGCATAACTTGTGACCTGGAGCCACACCGCTGCAAATTTAACCTATATGTTGATGTAGGGCCATACAGAAATGTGGGCTGACCAGCAAATACCCAGCAGTTCTTATGAACAAAGCTGCAGTGCAGATAATGCAGCTGATGCATGTTGGGTGCTTCGCGCACACACTGAACTCTCAAGCAGGTCTTAAAATCCTCACTGTTTCACGTCTGCTCACTCGTGTGAGGCTTATAGACACGTTCTTTTATCGAAGTACAACTGAAAACCACATACTAAAAGAAAAACAAGCTGCTTCAAGCTGGTGAAGATTCTCAGTCATCCAGGTCATGGTCATTCCAAAAAAAGGTAAAAAACAAAGCAACTGGACTTGTTTTCCGTAGTTGAAGACATTTTGCTTCCTCTCCAGGAAGCTTTCTGTATTCAAAAAGTCTGGAGTAATGTGGAGTAACAAACTTTATACAATTGGCAAACAAAGGCCTTGTAACGGCTTAGATAACATGCAAATTCAACAGAAACAGGTCCACCCCTTAGTAATGGGCGATCGTTAAAGCCATTAAGCCAGCAGATTGGACCGAAACTGGTCCACTCCTCTGTAACAAGGAGTCGTCAGAGTCGTTATTGGCTTGGCTTAAAGGAACAATGTTTTGATCACCCGAATGAGGGTGAGAGTTAAGGTGATGGTTGGCCGGAATTAATCCTATAGGGTAGTTCACGCGTGACGTCAGCGCTACATCCAGGTCCCGCTGGTAGGCAGAAACAGTACTATTCTCGTCTACTACATGACAAAACGGGTGATTTAGAGCGTACTTTTAGTTAGTTTATTTTTGGAATCTAAGCAATGCCTACGACTTGTTGTGCTCCCGGTTGCACACAGAGGCATTCCAAATCGTTGGATGTACGTTTCTGTCGTTTACCGAAGGAGGAAGGACGAAGAAAGAAATGGATATTTTCAATGAAAAGAGCGCAGGCAGACACTCTCAATGGACTGGGGGAGCCAACATAGCACGACAGAATTTGCAGTCTACACTTCATCTCCGGTAAATACAACTTCATTCTGCTCTAGTCATTGTTCTACTTAAATAGCGGCGGAGGGGAGGTGGCGATCGCTACACGGGCCGGAGAAGCGGTAGCAGCAGCAGCCGTTGCTGCTGCTGCTTCAGACAACAGCGGCCGCCGTTGTCTGAAGCAGCAGCAGTTGCTGCTGCTTCAGACGGGCTGCGGCAGCAGCAGCCAGCGGCTGCTGCGTAAACACTACACGGGCCGGAGAAGCCGCTGCTGCTGCTAGCTTCTAGCTGCTGCTGTAGCTGCTGCTAGCAGCAGCTACAGCTGCTATTACGCCCCTGTTCACGGGCGCTAGTACTTCTGTGTTTAAGCTGCAATGTCGCCGACACTGCCACCCATTTTAACAAGACAAAAACACCTAAATAATCCGTAGTGAAAAATGTTTTTTTTTTTAACCTACCGGGCGGGTCTTCCTCTGCTGAGACGCGGCCTGTGTCCGACGCCGCTTTGTTCTGTTGCACAAACATGTGTGAACAACATCCATCCAACCATTTTCTGACCCGCTTAATCCCTCATGGCGTCGCGGGCGTTGCTGGAGCCTTTTTCCCGATATAAAATAATTTTATATCGGGAAAAAGGCCGTCCAGTGGTTTCAGGGGCTTTCGTGCTCTCTCGTCTGTACTGGCCTGCCGTGTTTATAAGGTAGCTGTATATGTCGCCGTACGGAAAACTTGGCCAGCATTTCACAGACTCGCTCCGTCCCTTCAGGCTTTTGCTGTGTGGATCTGGCAATCTGATACCATCAACCATCAACTTACTCTTAAAACGATCTTGTGATATGTTATCTAAAAAAGAAAAAATACGTGGAGAACTCGTCAGTTTCTCTGTTTGCGTCTGCCATTGTGTTCGCCTTTTGCCTACCAGTCCGGCGCGCATGTGCGAAAAACCCGCATCAAAACAATAACAATGAACTACCCTATAGCTGTGTTGTAAGTTTTTGAGAGTTGAAACCTAAGGCCTTTGAACAGAGGAGGAGGCCTTAGGCCTTAGTGCCTGCAATCTGTTCACTGTCTGTTGAATTAAATCCAGTGCGCAGCTTTCATTGGCCTTCGGGTTGATGTAAACAACAGTCATGAATATCTGCGGAAATTCCCGAGGCAGGTAGAAGGGGCGCACAGACACGGAGAGAAGTTCGATGTCCTTTGTACATAGTTGCTCTCGTACTAGTGTTGTCCTACACCAGCGGTCATTTATGTACAAGCAGACACCTGTCCTTGTGACCAGAGCTCACAAGGACATGTTAATAGAGTATCAATAATTGGAGCAGAACAAGACTACGACTGTATTCTGTACCACAGGCTGTACCCAGAGGCCATTCCAAGTCTGTAGTATGGAGACCTTATAATTATACCACATACAGACTAGATTCCTAGTCTGTATGTTTTATCCAAAATTCCCAAGAAGACCCACTAGCCTGATTACCTCTGTCACAACGTTTCCAAATATCTATTATCTTTACTTGGTCCCTTAATTGGCAGCTGATGAAAAAAAAATTAACAAATTTAAGAAACGCACTGTCTCATCAGACAAAGCAGTACAGCTTTTCTAAAACAGCAGACACACAGACTTCCCTCTAGAGGGCGCCATGTATCTGTCTCCAGACTGTTTACAACAGAAAGCCTTTAAAAAAAAACAGGAAACAGTTCAGAAAGTGTCAGAGATAAATGGAGAATCCACCGTGAGGATCACCTTCATCAGCCACTCAGGGCAGACTAACAGTGAATGAGGAGAATAGAGAGAGCTGAGGGACCGAGACGCTGAAAGTGAAAGCAAGAGAAGAAAGTTTCTGCAGGAGGGAAACTGACTTCCTGGTTTAACGATCTGTCTGCTGTGTTTTCAGCTTCACTCAGAGACTAAATGGCTTGCAGTCTGCACTCTGAGAAACTCAAACTCTTCTGTCTGGACCATCAGCAGCCAGTGTGTGTCATCTGCAGAGATTCAGAGAAACACACCAACCACAGATTCAGACCCATCGATGAAGCTGCTGAGGATCACAAGAAGAACCTTCAGAAAACTCTGGAACCTTTAAAGGAGAACCTGGAGCTCAGGAAGAAAGTTCTAGAGGAGTTTGATCAGACAGCAGAACACATGAAGGTCCAGGCCCGACACACAGAGAGGCTGATTAAGGAGCAGTTTAAGAAGCTTCATCAGTTTCTAGCAGAGGAAGAGGAGGCCAGGCTGGCTGCACTGAGGGAGGAAGAGGAGCAGAAGAGTGGGATGATGAAGGAGAAGATGGAGGCTCTGAGCAGAGAGATAGCAGCTCTTTCAGACACAGTCAGAGCCACAGAGGAGGAGCTGAGAGCTGAAGACGTCTCATTCCTGCACAACTACAAGGCTGCAGTGGAAAGAGTCCAGCGCTGCCCCCTGCTGGAGGATCCACAGCTGCCCTCAGGAGCTCTGATAGACCAGGCCAAACATCTGGGCAACCTGGCCTTCAACATCTGGAGCAACATGGAGAACATGGTCTCCTACACTCCTCTCATCCTGGACCCAAACACTGCTTATCCATGGCTCATCCTGTCTGAAGATCTGACCGGTTTGATGTTAGGAAAGAAACAGCAGCTTCCCGATAATCCAGAGAGGTTTGGATCATGGTGGTCTGTCCTGAGTTCTGAGGGCTTCAACTCAGGGAACCACAGCTGGGATGTTGATGTTGGAGACAGTGAAGCCTGGGAGGTTGGTGTGATAGCAGAGTCTGTCCAGAGGAAGGAAGTCATAAAGTCTGGATGGTTGGTTCTTTGGTTCTATGAAGGTAAATACTCAGCACGGTCTCCTCCAGCTCCTCGCATGGATCTCTCAGTCCAGAAGAAGCTCCAGAGGATCAGAGTGAATTTGGACTGGGACAGAGGAAAGCTGTCATTCTCTGATCTGGACACTAACTCACACATACACACCTTCACACACACCTTCACTAACAAGATGTTTCCATACTTCAACACTGAGGGGAAAGTAAAAATCCTACCGATGAAGATCTCAGTGAGCAAACAGCAGCTCTGATGTTCTCAGCATGAAGAACACAAAGTCCAGATGAAACCTTGTTGATCTGATTGAAACTCAGTGATTTTAAACATAATCTTGGAGTTTTTTATTCTGAATTACTTTGAATTTAAAGTTAGTTCTTGGGTTACTTTATATTTTGGGTTATTAATCAGATTTATTTGTAGGTTAATAATTATTGAAATGTTCAGTTTTTGTCAGTCAGGAAGAACTGTGGGGGCATTTCTATGAGTAAAGGGACTGTTTAGGACCAGAATGCACTGGGGTGGGTCTATGGTTGTTTTTCCAGAGCAGGAGAAGCTGCAGGAAAACTTGGCGTATTGTGTCACCTCCTGTATCCCCCCCCCCCCAGTGTCCTGTCTAGCAATGTGGCAATAAGAATTGTCTTAATGCCAAATAGAGCTTGACAGATTTTACTTTCACAAGTGGAGCAGTCAGCTTTCGCCATACTGCTCCGCTTGGTTTACGCATGTAAATAGTTTTATTATGATTCATGCGGGGAGAATTTCAAATTATGTGGACACTACAATGGGAAAGTAGAAGAGTAAAGGACGAAGAAGAAGAGAAAAAAGAAAGAGAAAATGTGATAGAAAGAGGAGATAAAAGGGAGAGAATGTTAAAACGTCTTCAGTCTGCTTCGTCACCTGCAAAGAGAGATGTAAAAAGAACAGCACAACCAACGGATATAGTATAATAGATACAATGAAGTAACACCTTGATACCATTGCTGAATTATATGTATTATTATTTAATCTGACATGTGTAATGTCGGCCCTGCGACAGACTGGTGACCTGTCCAGGGAGTACCCTGCCTCTCGCCCAGTGAACGCTGGAGATAGGCACCAGCAACCCCCGCGACCCCATGAGGGATTAAGCGGTTTGGAAAATGGATGGATGGATGTGTAATGTGATAGCTGAAGAAAAAAAATAAAAATAAAAAATAATATATGGGCTTTCTGTATTGAAGTGAACACTAAGTACCTGGAACCCAGCACCTGTAGGTGTTTGTGAGAGTGCAGTTGAGTATGTAAAGTTTATCCAAACGAAAAATGCTCAATAGTGGTTGTGAAGAGCCAAAGATCTGTCTCCCCCGAGCACTGAGGCAGGCGCCGGTGGACCCATAACCCCAGACCCCCAAAGGGACCCCTAAAGCAGACTTAAGATGTTCTTGGGAGAGGGAGTGGTTCGGACCCGAACCTGGCAAGTAAAAAAAAAAACAAAAAAAAAACAATCTCATTCACACCTTCCCACCCTAGTGCCCCACTCACAACGCACAGACTTTCCAAAAAAAGAAGAAAAAAAAGACGATGCCATACACACATTTGCACATAACCCCCAAATCCAATAATCCCAGTATGGATGGCGCAGCTCTACTTTCTAGGAATCTGGCCGGATTTATTAGTTCTCCTAAATGTTGACAACCTAGAGTCCAGGCCAGGAAGCAGAGCTCAAAATGTGCATAAAAAAATGTGCATAAACCGAGGCAGTCTTGGCTCCATACTTTAGACCTTGTGCTGACATATTAACCTGACACAAGCCAGACGCATGTCGCTCCGCCTAGCTCCACTCACATACATGTGGGACATCGTCCATAGAAAGTGATTTCTCCAACCAATTTTATGGTCTGGCCAATCAGGACGCAGGGCTGGCATTTCATAGATGTGACGTAGTGGAGACACGACCATGACGTGAGACTGTTTTGATAGCAATGGCGGCTCGTTGAAGAAGCGAGCGTTAACATTGATCCTGCTATTTCTTCCGTGTTGTCCAATCTACCTAATATTGTTTCATTAAAAGAACATCAGAGAACCATATGTCAGGTTACTGACATATGGCATTGATTGTGAAGAATTAACAATATTTCCTCACAACCCGGTCCTATCTGACCATTTTTTAATAATCTTTGAGTTTAATCTAACTGAGTTCTCCACCCCCGGGTTCCATTATAGTAGATCTTTATTGGATAATGCTGTATCAAAATAACCTGACAACAGCCAGCTGCATGTATCGCTCCGCCTAGCTCCACTCACATACATCTGGGACACGGCTCATTGAAAGTGATTTCCCCAACCAAATTTTTGGTCTGGCCAATCAGGACGCAGGGCGGGTGTTTCATGGATGTGACGTAGTGGAGAAGCCACCGTGAGATTCCAACAACAATGGCGGCTCGCATCGAGGAAGGAAGCGTTAGCATTGATGCTGCTATTTCTTCCGTGTTGTCCAATCTATCTGATATTGTTTCATTAAAAGAACATCAGAGAACGGCTCTGAAGGCTTTTGTTGGTGGAAACCATGTTTTCGCCCTTCTCCCGACCGCATTTGGCAAGTTTTGTTTTCCGGGGCGCGTACGCGGACGCGCCCCGGAGCGGTTAGCGCTAACCATATTGGGAGGCCTTTTGTCCTCGACGCTTTCAGCCCGGGATCGACTCCGACTCGCGGCGCTTTGCCGCCTGTCTTCCCCCCTCTTCCTGTCAGCTCACTGTCAATAAAACGCTTGCCACTACTGTGTTTCCCGCAGGAATTTGCTTATGCGAGGCGGACCGACTCGCGGAGCGGGGGGGGGGGGGGGGGGGGGTGTTGGGGTGGATGACTTTTTCTCCGTGGACCGGCTCGCGGAGCGGAGGGGGGGGGGGTTGGACGACACGTTTTCCACGGCCGCCTCGCCAAGATAGCGCTGCGGGAAACCCTGCACTAGAGCCGCAAACACATAAAAAAAAAAATAAAGTTTTTTTTTTCCGGCGTCGGTCTCATCAGCGTCACGGGTTAGCTTCGGTGTGACTGGTTGAAATAGCACGTCGATAAAGATGACAGACAAGTGGCTTATCCAATCATATGCAAGGCCCAGCCTTCAGTAAAGGCAATGCCTATGGCGGTGTCCCAGATGTATGTGAGTGGAGCTAGGCGGAGCGATACATGCAGCTGGCTGTTGTCAGGTTAGTATCAAAAAGAGTCTGTCCCCCTTTTGATATTCTCAGTATTGCAGAAATGCCCTGTAGATGGCAGCAATGCTGTTTCTTCCCATTCACAAATCGACACCTTTGTTAACGGTGTGACTTCCTCATTGTGTTCTGCATTAGATAATGTAGCTCCCTTGAAAAAGAAGCTGATAATTCACAGGAAGCTGGCTCCCTGGAGCTGCGTTCCTTGAAGCACAATGTTAGGAAATTTGAGAGAAAATGACTACAGACAAAGCTCATCAAGAGGAATCCTACCTAATCTGGAAAGACAGTCTATTGTTGTATAAAAAAAGCCTTTGCAGAGTTAGAGCAGCATATTTTTCATAATTAATTGAGGAGAATAAAAATAATCCTAGATTTCTCTTTAGTACGGTTGCTAAACTTACCCAGAGCCACAGCTCTGTTGATCCATCCATTCCCTTAGCTCTTAGCAGTAATGATTTTATGGGATTCTTCATAAATAAAATTGATTCCATTAAAAATAAAATAATTGGCATCCCCCCAAACACGATTACCTCGTCCTCAGTAAGTGAGGCAGCGTTGGAGGAATCTTTAGAACCTGCGCAGTGTCTGAACTGTTTAAAAGCAGTAGAGCTTTCTGAGCTATCTAAAATTTTAGCTTCATCTAAACCTTCTACCTGTATGTTAGACTCAATCCCAACCAAGTTGTTTAAGGACATATTCCCTTTGATCAGTGGTACTATTTTAGACATGATTAATCTATCCTTAGTAAATGGATATGTACCACAGGATTTTAAAGTAGCTGTTATTAAACCTTTACTTAAGAAACCTTCTCTTGATCAAGATGAGTTAGTAAATTACAGACCTATATCTAATCTTCTTTTCTTATCTAAAATTCTTGAGAAAGTAGTTGCTAATCAACTATGTAAACATTTGCAAAGTAATTACCTACTTGAGGAGTTTCAATCAGGCTTCAGAGCTCATCATAGCACTGAAGCAGCTCTGGTGAAGGTCACTAATGATATTCTCATGGCCTCAGATAATGGACTTGGGTCTGTACTTGTCCTGTTAGATCTCAGTGCTGCATTTGATACAGTTGATCACAATATTCTCCTACAAAGACTTGAGCATACTGTAGGGATTAAGGGGAAAGCATTAGGCTGGTTTAAATCTTATCTGTCGGACAGACTTCAGTTTGTTCATGTTAATAATAAATCTTCTTCAAACTCTAGGGTCACTTGTGGAGTACCACATGGTTCAGTCCTTGGACCAATTCTCTTTACTATATATATGCTTCCGATTGGCAAAATTATGAGACAGCATAGAATTAATTTCCACTTTTACGCTGATGACACTCAGTTGTATGTGTCCAAAAATCCTGATGAATCCAATCAATTACTTCAACTATAGGCATGTCTTGATGACATCAGAAGCTGGATGACTTTAAATTTTCTGCATTTAAATTCTGACAAGACCGAAGTTGTAATCTTTGGGCCAGAGTCCTCAAAAAATAAACTTATTAATCAATCACTTAATCTGGATGGCATTAACTTGTGTGTCATTTAAATCCCATATTAAACAGGTTTCCAGAGTTTCCTGTTTTAACCTCCGGAATATTGCCAAAATTAGAAACATTCTGTCCAGGGTTGATGCTGAAAAACTAGTCCATGCATTTGTTACTTCAAGGCTGGACTATTGTAATTCTTTACTATCAGGAAGTCCACAAAATGCAGTTCAAAGCCTTCAGCTGATCCAAAATGCTGCAGCAAGAGTTCTGATGAAAATCAACAAGAGGGATCATATTTCTCCAATTTTAGCTTCCCTTCATTGGCTTCCTGTTAAATCAAGAATAGAATTTAAAATTCTCCTTCGAACGTATAAAGCCCTTAATAATCAAGCTCCATCATATATCACAGCTCTGATTACCCCGTATGTTCCTAACAGAGCACTTCGCTCTCAGACTGCAGGTCTGCTGGTGGTTCCTAGAGTCTCTAAAAGTAGAATGGGAGGCAGATCCTTTAGCTATCAGGCTCCTCTCCTGTGGAACCAACTCCTAGTTTTGGTCCGTGAGGCAGACACCCCGTCTACTTTTAAGACTAATCTTAAAACTCTCCTTTTTGACAAAGCTTATAGTTAGAGTGGCTCATGTTACCCTGAGCTACCTCTATAGTTATGCTGCTATAGGCTTAGGCTGCTGGAGGACATCAGGGTCTATTTTTCTCACTCTGAGTTCTGCTGTTCACCAGTTTTGCATTGCTTGTCGTCATTTCAGCTTTTAACTTTTTGTTCTCTCTCTTTTTTTCTCTTCATAGAAGGTACACCTGGTCTGGCGTTCTGTTAACTGTGACATCATCCAGAGAAGACGGCTCACTCGCTATTACCATCTAATGTAGAACAGATTACTGGATCAATGTGTGATTCTGTGCTTTTTTGTCTCTCTTGTTGTGTCTCTGCTCTGTCTTCTGTAACCCCCAGTCGGTCGAGGCAGATGACCGTTCATACTGAGCCTGGTTCTGCTGGAGGTTTTTTCTTCCCGCTAATGGGTGATTTGTCTTTCCACTGTCGCTTCATGCTTGCTCAGTATGAGGGATTGCTGCAAATCCATGGACAATGCAGACGACTCTCCCTGTGGCTCTACGCTTCTCCAGGAGTGAATGCTGCTTGTCAAGACTTTGATGCAATCAACTGGTTCCCTGATATAGGAAGTTTTTTGACCAATAATCTGATCCAATCTGTATAATCTAATTGATTTTGATTTTGCAAAGTGCCTTGAGATGACATGTTTCATGAATTGGCGCTAGGCTGGAGCTGGAGGAAAAGTGTGAAAACCCGCACTTTTCTATTGAATCTCTGTGGTCTAAAAGGCCTAAAATTTCTGGTTTCCTTAAACGTCATTATAAGTTAAATCTACATTTCTACATCTACATTAAATCTATTTTTCCCTTCTCATGTCCAGCTTTCATGAAAAGCAAAATAGAGCTCTGGCTACCAAATAATGTCAAACATATTTGCTTTACGTCCAACACTATTTATTTTATTGCTGTACAGGTATTATTTACGAATTAATGCCAAAGGAAGGGTTTCCAACTCCTTGAAAAATAACCAAGGTACTTTTTTGGCCAGGCATTGTCTTTCGACATGATACATCTTTTTCTTTCCTTCTGTGCATGAAATGATTTTGTGAACATTTGACTCAAACTTTAATTTAATTTGACATTAATTTTTGTCTCTACATATGGGTCTGTCAGAGGAAAGTTGGCAACCCAACCCTATAGCCACACAAAGACACAGGAACAGGAGAAGATAACAAGAACGGAGTGAGAGAAGCAGAGAAATGACAGAGACACAAAAAGAACACAGACAAAAATGACAGAATCAAAAAAAAAAACACTCTTACAACACCAGCAGAAAGAAAACTGAACAAAACTGTTCACACTGTTGGAGAGAACCACAGTAGCTACTATACAGCTAGTGTATCTTGAAGGCATAAATTTTGGAAGTCCCAACCTTTCTGTAGACCTGTCCACAACATCATTCCTGAGCTGTCAAAAAGCACTGTCTGAGAGAATTGCTAAAGCTCAAATCAACTTCAATACCTGGATATGAGATTGTTTTCTGTTCCCCATCTCCTTAGATTAAGGATGCAAAAGGTCCATCCAGTCATGACCTTTTCCCTTGACTGGTGATCTCCTCTCACCTGTCAGAAAAAGATCTGATTGGTCCAGATGAGTCTGAGAAGGAGACAGACTCTTCTGAAGTCACATGTCACAGTGTTTTAATTTTCCATTATCTCTGATTTTGCTGTCAGACCAACGGGTAAAATGATCCTCGCTGCCTGCAGGTGAACTCAGCGATTTCAGGAGAAACAGGAATAGTACCAACACTATTACCATCCTGGGAGAAGAAGTGGAGGTGGTGGAACAGTAGAAATACCTGTTCACCTGGACAACAAACTAGACTGGAGACGCACCTGTGAAGCTGTCTACAAGAAGAGACGGAGCAGACTGGACTTCCTGAGGAAACTTAAGTCCTTCAGGGTGTTATGGAAATATATATAATCATTTTTGTGTTAACATGTATTTTTCTTAAAGCCCAAAGAGTTATGTTGTTATCAGCTGTGGCTTCGAGTTTACAGAATGTGTTTTTTTTTTTGCTGACCCACTTGAAAACAATAAATTCTTTCAAGCTCTGGTGGGACACCAGGCACAGAAAAACACGGGAGGTCTTATCAGGGATGCTTATGGAATGGTTTATGGTTAAAAGCCTTTTTATGGCTCTTAATGCTTATCTGGTCAACTCCTGAAGACACATCAGGGGCCATTGATAGTCTTTGCTCCTGAACCAAACAGGGGAAAACAGACTTTCTTCGCTTTTGGGGAGATGGGCGCCTGGAGACTGTCCAGGATTCCCACCTCCCTTGACATTCCATAAGGGGGCGGTCAGTCTATTAAAGATGTGTTCAGGTCGTGTTAAGCAGGCAAATCACTTGCAGCACCATGGGTTAGGATGTCAGGTAAATATACAAAATGAGGCGTTTTGGGGATGTAAGTGTTTTTGTCTCTCTTTGAAAGAAATTCCAATTGTAATAAATATGCATAATTTGAATGTTTGTCTCTGGCAATTGTTTCTCCTTTTCTACCAACTCTCCGAACTGGAGAGGCGGGCCTTGGTGAAACGAGAAAGGAAGAAGTAACAGGCCACGCTTGTTAAGGGTTTGCAGCAAGATGCAGATCTTCTAAAAGTCTGAAGTGGAGAGAGAGCTCTCCAATGCCATCATCTGTTGGGAAGGTAGCATCAGAGCAACTGACCTAATGAAGCTCAGCAAGCTGATAAAAAAGGCCCGTTTTGTTCTGGTTACCCTTCTTGAACCTCTGGAGACGACTTTACAAAGAAGAATTCTTCATAAAATGCAGAACATTACAGTTAACCCTGAGCTTCCTCTTCATCACTGTTGCACAACAACAGTCTTCAGTCAGACCTTTGGTAGAGTGGCACAGAGTAACAAGATTAGGTTTTTGTTGATAAAATGTATTATACTTTAGAATTAAATGCTATTTTGAGATGATAACGTTAGTTACTTAGTTAGTTACTTCTCCAGTTCAACAAATAAAAAATCTCTCCTGCTTCTTTACAGAACTGCTCTCAGCAGCTTTCACCTATTTTAGTGCAGATAATATTTAGTTTCTTAACTGGGACTAGTTTCATAGCCTAGTATGAATTGTGGTAACCGCAGTATCCCAGTATGAATCAAAATTTAAATCTTGCGGTCCAAGCACGCACGAACATGCACGCACACACGGAATGGAAAACAGCCAATCAGGAAGAGGGAAGGCGGGATTTAAGGCAGCACAACCAATGAGAGTGGAGATAAACGGGGGTGTCTACCTTGTCATTCAAAGGCCAGACGCGTTAGTGATAGGCTGCGTGGAGCGCCAGGCCCCGCCCCCGCTGGCGCACAGCATGCTTCAAACGGAGGCACTCAGGGCTAAGATTTAGGGGTGCTTGAGCACTCCTAAAAATGGCCTAAATACGCCACTACTGGAAGTCCAGTTTAAAGTTTCCACAGTCAGTGATGGTTTGGGTCACCATGTCATCTGCTGGTTCTGATCCACTGGGTTTTCTGAAGTCCACAGTCAATGCAGGAAATCCTAGAGCAATCCATTCTTCCGTCGAGAGGAGCCAGTTAAGGTGGCTCGGGCATCTGGTTAGCTGGAGGGACTATGTCTCTCGGCTGGCCTGGGAACGCCTTGGGATTCCCCCAGAGGAGCTGGCACTAGTGGCTGGTGAGAGGGACGTCTGAGCCTCCCTACTGAAGCTGCTACCCCCGCGACCTGACCCAGGATAAGTGGAAGATAATGGATGGATCATTCTTGCTTCTGCTGACGAGCTGTATGGAGATGCTGATTTTATTTTCCAGCAGGACTATGTTCCTGTCCCACCCTTTCAACTTTATGTTATGGGAGTTTTGGGTGGAATTCTAAACAATAGTAACTGAGTTCCTATCTTTACTAAATGACGAGACGGTGGTATGACGTTCCAGCACTTTTATTGAGAAACAGAGCAGAGATTTACATAGTTGGAAAGTAATCGCACCCCTCGGTTTCGCTGCGGTCTGCGTCTGCCCTGTCTCTGTCTCCCTCGCTTTTCGGGGTCCCCCTAATACTGCACCGTGGCCTTCCCATGAGACAAAACAAAGACAGTCTATCGTAAACAATCAGTATCCCTCAGCAGCTGCAGCATTTGGCCTTGCAATCAGCGAACAGTGGATCTTATACACAGACATCAGGTCTCCAGGCCTCCTCTGTCCGAGTGGTGTGAGGCCATAGTGACTTCAGAATAATAATTCTTATAACATTGGCGCACTGAGCCGGAGAGATTAACAATTTGGCGTAAACGAACAAGATCTCCGACTGACGAGCCGGGGAGTCCGGGGACAGGAGCAGCTTTGGCCGGCCCGGAGAGGTTATCCGGCCTCTGGTACCCCGAATGGATTTTCAAGGGACGTGGAGGAGCTCCTGGTCTCGGAGCATCTCTGGGCGTCGGCGCGAAGATCCGAACCTTTCTTTCATGAGACGGTAAGGGGATTATTTTCCAGCTCTTTTAAAAACAAACGCAATTGGTCAAAAATGCTTGCAAGCTTTTAAAATTTAAATCCCATTTAAAGTATAGCTCAAGAAGTTTTAAAATTTAAGACTGTAAACCTAAAAGGTAGTAAAAGTAAAAGCCGGTAGAAATAATGAATTATATTTAATCCTTAAGGCAAATAAAACAGGGTTCGCAATACCGAACGGTGACTAAGGTTTAAACATTAAACTAAAATTCAAAATTTAATTAAAATACGTTTTCAGCTGAAATACGGACTCTCATGCTGGGAGGAGGATGGGCAGAATGATTTTCACCTGGAGAACGGGTGACCGGCTGAGCAGTTTGCAGCTGGTCAATTAACGTCCTCTTGTCTTGGTTTTGTGCAAGAGGCTGTCCACTTCTGTTGTGTATGAAAGCGGCAGGGATGCTTAAGTCCTTGACTGTTGCGAAGACGTTCGCAGCTTTGATAAGTGGGGACCCCGACCATTATACCAAAAAGGCGACCATCACATGTGAGGCCTTTCATTTTAGTTGGTCGATCGTGCTAAGGACGAGTAGAAAATAATAATAAAAACACAAAAAAAGGATAAAATAAATAAAAACAAACAAAAAAAAGTCTGGATGCAGAAGAGTCTGTGTAATGGGTAAAAGGCAGAGTTTCTCAGGGTCAAGCCTAGCCCCAGGGTGGGAGGTTCGATTTCATGCTGAAAAAGTAGGGGCCCAGAAGCATGACATGCATAAATGATTTGAAATGATTTGATTAAACATGGACATTTCTCACATAGGGGTTATGATTATTATTACTATTATTTTTATATTGCAGTACTGCTACTAAATAATAAAATAAAATTAAGAAAAAAAAAAAAAAAGCGAAAATTGAATAAAATGAATAAAAACAGGAAAACGGAAACAGAACTAAAAAGGACATTGCACCGGGGAAGCATTTACAGGGGGACTGACAAGAGACACTTCTGTTATGGATAAAAGTGTTCTGAACTGCTAATAACGACGGATAGCTTTCAAAAATGGATAAGCGTCCAGGTGTCTGCGAGACAAAGAGTTGTATCCTTGCGGGACTGAAGCGTAAAACCGTGTGGACGAAACATTCGGGGGTCGTAGCGAGCGCTACACTCTCCACTTGTTAAACTAAGCGGGAACTTAGCGCGTTGAAAACATCTTTCGGCGTTGCCACAGACGTTTAAAATTATGGAAAACACAGAACTGTTAAAGATAGTGAAAAAAGCAGGCCTGCACGTGTTTGTTTGTCTGATTGTCATCGTTTCTATGTATCTGTATGTATGTAAACGTATGTATGTATCGTTTGTAACTAAACGTTCTTCTGTGTGAATTAATTAATTCGGTTAAAATTATTGTTCATGGTTTCAAAATGATCATTTGTTTTGGGAGAACTGCAGCTCCGTAATTCAAATGACATTTTTAAGCATGCACTATGTTAACAAAAAGGTAAAGTAAAAGAGAGATTTAAATAACAAAGTTTGTTTTTTAACATTGAATATCAGGACCAAATTAAATTGATACACGGAGAGATTAACATGGCTTGAATGGAAATATTTCAGCTTTGTTAGAAATTGGAACTGGTAATAAGCTTTACATAAGCTTGTTAAGTTTACTTTTTTACAAATTTAGGCTGAGATCCTATCACTTGTTTTTTAGCCCTAAAGTAATTTAAAATTACTGAGATCTCATTTCTTATAATAATGATGATTCATCACAAACCAGTCCATGTGAAAGAAGTTTAGATATAGATGATTTTTGATTTAAATAGATGGGAAAAACTGTGCTTTGAACAAACCTGTATGGAACTAAATATGAATTGCTTTTCTAAGGGTTTTCTATTCATTTATTTTATTTATTTTTTACTTGGAATTTGAATGCAACTAATGAGAAATTTTGAAAAGCGTCAAAATATCAGAAGGCCACGTTACACGCGTGTTCAGTTACAAAATCATCTGATGTTATTAGTTATGCTGAACTGAGGTGAACCTCCTAGGGACAGTATAACCTGAGAAGGACAATAGATATGATAAACAAATCTGACCATGATTTAAACATCTGAATGTTTATGGCGAGGCTGGGTCTGTGTGTTCTGGCCTGGGGGCACAAAAACTATGTCAGAGGGAAAAATAAAATAAAGCCAGCTTCTGAAGGGTTAAATTCTAATTCTAATCTTGGGTTGTTTTGGGTAGCCTTCTCAATGTGCTTACGGGGAAAACTCTTATCATTTACAGAGAAACACTTAGATTCAATACAGGGTTTTCAGGCTCAGATTGGCCGAGAGCAGATCTCCCTGGAAGGGGGGCTTGCCAGTTTTTACTACCCCCTAGGGGTAGCTTTTTCTGTGGTTCCCCTGCCCGCACTGCCCGCACTGAACCTCTCCTTTGCTCCTGGTGTTGTAAGTTTGGAGTGGTGGATTATTGTCCATCGTAGGGGTGGGTGGAGAAAGGAGTAGGAGGGTATTCAGGGTGGGTCAGAGTAGACGGATTCGACCTTGGTTACTGAACAGGTTTGGCTTACCATAGTCTAATGTAATTTTAAAATAATGTGCGCATAGGTACCTAAAACAGGCCTTACTTAAGTAGACGAACCCTAAATTGTAGACAAAAGCTAAATCTTTGATCTTGTGTGTTAAACCTCTTTGAAGCATTCATGTTGATCTGTACTAAAAGTTCCAGCACTACCCGGTTCCAACACGGGAACCCTTTGGATCCCACTTTACGAGTTTACAGAAATGGTTCCTCTATGCTTTGTTCACATTTTCAAGTGATGGGTCATCTTGTTTTGTCTTGATGCTGACGACGCCATCATCAAAAAAAAAAAAAAAAATAGAGTAATGTTATAAGAATTATTATTCTGAAGTCACTATGGCCTCACACCACTCGGACAGAGGAGGCCTGGAGACCTGATGTCTGTGTATAAGATCCACTGTTTGCTGATTGCAAGGCCAAATGCTGCAGCTGCTGAGGGATACTGATTGTTTACGATAGACTGTCTTTGTTTTGTCTCATGGGAAGGCCACGGTGCAGTATTAGGGGGAGCCCGAAAAGCGAGGCAGACAGAGACAGGGCAGACAGAGACCGCAGCGGGAACCGTGGGGTGCGATTACTTTCCATCTATGTGAATCTCTGCTCTGTTTCTCAATAAAAGTGCTGGAACGTCATACCACCGTCTCGTCATTTAGTAAAGATGAGAACTCAGTTACTATTGCTTAGAATTCCACCCAAAACTCCCATAACACTTTACCAAAAATGTATTTAGTGACCATGGTGTTGCTGTTCTTGATTGGCCTACTTTTTCAGTCCTTACTCGCTGGCAACATCCTTTCATTCAATCTTCTCGCCTTTTCGAACATTTTAGCAGCCCAGATGTCTCCGATTTCTGGCAAAAGCTGTCCCTGGAAATGTCCCTGATTTCAGCGTTTTATGATTGAGGAAAAAACGTTGCATGCACCAATAGCTATTAAGGCAGGTGTCAGCAATACAGACACAGACTGTAGAAGAAGTTATTGGTGCTGCTCCCCACACCGTCAGCATTACAGCACACACAAAGAAACAAATTACCCTCCGATGAAACATTGGTAGATTTCCTCAGGGATTCTGCCATAACTAAAACCCAGATATTGAAACTGAACAACTTAGCAACATAGATTCAGAATTCCTCAGCGATGTCAAACCACCAACTTATAACGTCAACAGAGTGGAGGAAAGCTCTCACCGCCTTCAGCAAGGACAACAACATCATCCTCATCCCAGCAGACAGTGATTTATAACCAGAAAGACTATCATGAGAAAGTTATGACACTTCTTAGTCACTTAACCACATTTGAGCCAGTGGTTACAAGAACATTTTGATAGAGTATCACTAATTGGAGCAGAATAAGACTATGACTGTATTCTGTACCACAGGATGCACCCAGAGGCCATTCCTAGTCTGTAGTATGGAGACCTTATAATTATACAATATACAGACTAGATTCCTAGTCTGTATAGTGTATAAACTGTCTAAATATGGTTCCTCCATACTGTAGGGTTTATCAAAAATTCACAAGAAGACCCACTGTTAGCCTGATAAATATCTGTTATCTTCACTTGGTCCTTTAATTGGCAGCTGAGAAAAAAAATAGACCAAATTTAAGAAACTCAAAGTCTCAATATCAGACAAAGCATATCAGAAGTACAGCTTTTTAAAAAAAAAATTCAGACATACATAACTCCTCTAGAGGACGCAATGTATCTGCCTACAGACTGATTACAACAGGAACATAAAAAAAAAAAGAAACAGTTCAGAAAGTGTCAGAGATTAACGGAGAATCCACCGTGAGGATCACCTTCATCTTCACCTTCATCAGCTACTAAGGGCAGACTAACAGTGAACGAGAAGAACAGAGAGAGCTGAGGGACCGAGACGCTGAAACACAGACTGCTGCAGGTGGAAAGACAAGAAAATCAAAGTGAAAGTAAGAGAAGAAAGTTTATGCAGGAGGGAAACTGGCTTCCTGGTTTAACGGTCTGTCTGCTGTGTTTTCAGCTTCAATCAGAGACTAAATGGCTTCCAGATTAGAGGAGGATCTCTGCTGTCCGGTCTGTCAGGACGTCTTTAAGGATCCGGTTGTTCTGTCATGTAGCCACAGCTTCTGTAAGGAGTGTCTGAAGAACTGGTGGAGAGAGAAAGCAGCACAAGAGTGTCCAGTTTGTAAGAGAAGATCATTCACCAAAGATCCACCCTGTAATCTGGCTCTGAAGAACCTGTGTGAGACCTTCCTACAGCAGAGAGACCAGAGAGCTTCAGAGGATCTCTGCAGTCTGCACTCTGAGAAACTCAAACTCTTCTGTCTGGACCATCAGCAGCTAGTGTGTCTCGTCTGCAGAGATTCAGAGAAACACACCAACCACAGATTCAGACCCATAGATGAAGCTGCTCAGCAACACAAGAAGAACCTTCAGAAAACTCTGATACCTTTAAAGGAGAACCTGGAGCTCAGGAAGAAAGTTCTAGAGGAGTTTGATGAGACAGCAGAACACATGAAGGTCCAGGCCCGACACACAGAGAGGCTGATTAAGGAGCAGTTTAAGAAGCTTCATCAGTTTCTAGCAGAGGAAGAGGAGGCCAGGCTGGCTGCACTGAGGGAGGAAGAGGAGCAGAAGAGTGGGATGATGAAGGAGAAGATGGAGGCTCTGAGCAGAGAGATAGCAGCTCTTTCAGACACAGTCAGAGCCACAGAGGAGGAGCTGAGAGCTGAAGACGTCTCATTCCTGCACAACTACAAGGCTGCAGTGGAAAGAGTCCAGCGCTGCCCCCTGCTGGAGGATCCACAGCTGCCCTCAGGAGCTCTGATAGACCAGGCCAAACATCTGGGCAACCTGGCCTTCAACATCTGGAGAAATATGGAGAACACGGTCTCCTACACTCCTCTCATCCTGGACCCAAACACTGCTGGTTCAGAACTCATCCTGTCTGAAGATCTGACCAGTGGGACTAAAGGAGAGAGACAGCAGCTTCCTGATAATCCAGAGAGGTTTAGGTTCTGGTGGTCTGTCCTGAGTTCTGAGGGCTTCAACTCAGGGAACCGCAGCTGGGATGTTGATGTTGGAGACAGTGAAGTCTGGATGCTTGGTGTGATAGCAGAGTCTGTCCAGAGGAAGAGATTCATAGAGTCTGGATTGTTGATTCTATTGTTCTATGAAGGTAAATACTCAGCACGGTCTCCTCCATCTCCTCTCATGGATCTCTCAGTCCAGAAGAAGTCCCAGAGGATCAGAGTGAATCTGGACTGGGACAGAGGAAAGCTGTCCTTCTCTGATCTGGACACTAACTCACACATACACACCTTCACACACACCTTCACTGACAAGATGTTTCCATGCTTCATCACTCTGGATAAAGTAAAAATCCTACCGATGAAGATCTCAGTGAGCAAACAGCAGCTCTGATGTTCTCAGCATGAAGAACACAAAGTCCAGATGAAACCTTGATGATCTGATTGAAAGTCAGTGATTTTAAACAGAATCTTGGAAATTTTTATTCTGAATTACTTTGAATTTAAAGTTAGTTCTTGGGTTACTTTTTATTATGTTTATTAACCAAATTAATTTGTAGGTTAATAATTATTAAATTTGTTTAGTTTTTGTCAGTCAGGAAGAACTGTGGGGGCATTTCTATGAGTAAAGGGACTGTTTAGGACCAGAATGCACTGGGGTAGGTCTATGTTTTTTTTTCAAGAGCAGCAGAAGCTGCAGAAAACAAAACTGCTCTCTGTCTATTGTTTGTTAAACTGGGTAAATATCTAAAAATCTACCTTCAAATTTTGAACATTGGACTTCTTATTCCTGTGTATGAAATAAACTCTCAGTGCAGCAGTGGCTCCTTGATCCTTGATGTTCAATTTCAATTCAATAACACTTTATTTGTGCCTGAGAGACAATTGCTGTCCTCAGAAAAGCAGCACAAACATGAACAGAATTGAAAACAGACAAGAATTGTTGAAAAAGTCAGTAATTAAATCAAAAAGCTGCACCAAAAAGAAAACCAGATGCAATGTATGAAAATACAAACTTACTCATCTAGCCTGCAAATCTACACATACAGACACTTCTGCATTCACACACGTTCACAAAGGTGAACAGCATCCCCACACCTTACACAGGTATTGTTCTGCTGCAGGTGAGACAGAACTAACTGCTAACCAGACAGCGTCCTCCATGGAGACATTCTCACCAGGGAGGCGTCCAGGAGGCATCCTGACCAGATGCCCGAACCACCTCAACTGGCTCTTCTGGACGTGGAGGAACAGCGGCTCTACTCTGAGTCCTCCCTGGATGACTGAGCTCCTCACCATATCTCTAAGGGAGAGCCCAGACACACTACGGAGAAAACTCATTTCAGCCGCTTGTATCGAGGATCTCGTTCTTTTGGTCACGACCCAAAGCTCATGACCATAAATGAGGGTAGGAAAGTAGATTGACCGGTAAATCGAGAGCTTCGCCTTTTGGCTCAGCTCTCTCTTTACCACAACAGACCGGTACAGCGCCCGCTTCACAGCAGATGCCGCACCAATCCGCCTGTCGATCTCCTGCTCCATCTTCCCCTCATTCGTGAACAAGACTAGCCTCGTGAGACCATCCTGATCTCGCAAGCTTTCAAGGTTTCACTCGCAGATCAGTCTGGCTACTTTACGTTAAAGAAAATTTGGAGCCGTTCACCAAACGAACGTCCAATCAGCGTTGGCTTTGAGGCAGGTTGAGGTGTGACGCAATGAGAAGCATGACAGTTCAGTCTAAAGAACATGGCGGCTTCAGCCGATGAAACTAGCGTTAGCGTTGCTATCGAGCAAGTTTTATCGGAATTACAGAGTATTTCTTTGCTGAGCTAACGAGCCTTTACCTGCAGCAGCAAGAGTAGCTTGGCTTGTGGTTGTGTTATCGTCGTCGCTCTGTTACGAGCGACGACGAAGCATGTTGACGAGTACGTCATATGCTTCGTTGATCTGATTGGTTTATTTGGCCTGTCTATCACCAACATAGGCCAATCAGCTAATCAGTATCTTCGCCCCTTCCCAAAATTACTTCAACGGAAGGTTTCCAGATGGATATGCGGAGCAAATCCATCTGGCGGAGTCAGGTAAGAACAAGACCCCAAGATACTTGAACTCCTCCACTAGGGTCAGTACATCCTCCCCAACCTGGAGAAGGCACTCTACCCTTTTCCTGTTCAAGACCATGGTCTCGGATTTGGAGGCACTGATTCTCATCCCGGCCACTTCGCACTCGGCTGCGAACTGCTCTAGTGAGAGTTGTAGATCACGCCCTGATGAAGCCAAGAGAACCACGTCATCCGTGATGAGCAGAGACGCGATCCTAAGGTCACCAAAACGGATCCCCTCAACACCTTGGCTGCACCTTGAAACTCTGTCCATAAAAGTTATGAACAGAATTGGTGACAAAGGGCCACCTTGGCAGACTCTCACCGGAAACGAGTCCGACGTACTGCCGGCTATGCGGACCAGACTCTGACACCGGTCATACAGAGACCTAACAGCCCTTATTAAAGGGTCCGGAACTCCATACTCTTAGAGTACCCCCCACAGGATCCCTCGGGGGACATAGTGGAATGCCTTCTCCAGATCCACAAAGTACATGTAGACTGGTTGGGCAGACTCCCATGCCCCCTCCAGGATCCTGCTGAGGGTATAGAGCTGATCCAGTGTTCCACAGCCAGGACGAAAACCACAATGCTCTTCCTGAATCCAAGATTTGACTATCCGACGGACCCTCCTTTCCACAACCCCTGAATAGACCTTACCAGGGAGGCTTAAGAGTGTGATTCCTCTGTAGTATGAACACACCCTCCGGTTCCCCTTTTTAAATAGGGGACCACCATTCCAGTCTGCCAATCCAGGGGAACTGCCCCCGATGTCCCTGCAATGCTGCAGAGCCACATTAACCAACACAGCCCCACAACATCCAGAGCCTTAAGGTACACAGGGCAAATCCATCCACCCCCGGGGCCTTGCCACCGAGGAGGTTTTTAACAACCTCAGCGACCTCAGCACCACAGATAAATGGTGTTGGTACTGCACCGCTTCCCCCTCCTGAGATGCCGGATAGTGGACCAGAATCGCTTCGAAGCCGTACGGAAGCCTTTCTCCATGGGTTCTCTGACCTCTTCCAACGCCCGAGTTTTTGCCTCAGTGACCAGCCAAGCCGCCTGCCGCTTTGACTGCCAGTACACATCAGCTGCTTCCGGAGTCCCACATGCCAATAAGCCTGATGGGACTCCTTCTTCAGCTTGACAGCTTCCCTCACAGCTGGTGTCCACCAGCGTGTTCGAGGGTTGCCACCGTGACATGCACCGACAACCTTGCGACCACAGTTCCGACTAGCCACCTCAAAAAATAGAGGCGCGGAACATGGTCCACTCAGACTCAATCTCCCCAGCCTCCCTCGGGACGTGTTTAAAGTTCTCCCAGAGGTGGGAGTTAAAGCTCCGTCTCACGGGGGACTCTGGCAGACGTTCCCAGCACACCCTCACAGTACGTTTGGGCCTGCCAGGTTTGACCGGCTTCTTCCCCCTCCATCGGAGCCAGCTCACCACCAGGTAGTGGTCGGTGGAGAACTCCGCCCCTCTCTTCACCCGAATGTCCAACACATGCGGACGCAGGTCAGATAAAACAACAACAAAGTTAATCATTGAAGTACGGCCTAGGGTGTCCTGGTGCCAAGAGCATATATGGACACCCTTATGCTTGAACATGGTGTTTGTGATGGTCAATCCATGACGAGCACAGAAGTCCAACAACAGAACACCACTCGAGTTCAGATCAGGTGGGCCCTCCCAACCACGCCCCTCCAGGTCCCACTGTCATTGCCCACGTGAGTGTTGAAGTCCCCCAGAAGAATGAGGGAGTCCCCAGGAGGTGCACTCTCCAGTACCCCTTCCAAGGACTCCAAAAAGGGTGGGTAATCCGAGCTGCTGTTTGGCGCATACGCACAAACAACAGTCAGAACCCGTCCCCCCCACACGTATGCGGAGGGAGGCCACCCTCTCGTTCACTGGGGTAAACCCCAACGTACAGGCACCGAGATAAGGGGCAACAAGTATGCCCACTCCAGCTCGGCGCCTTTCACCAAGGGCAACTCCAGAGTGGAAGAACGTCCAACCCCTCTCAAGGACACTGGTTCCAGAGCCAGAGCCATGCATCGAGGTGAGTATCTCTAGTCGGAACCTCTCAACCTCGCGCACTAGCTCAGGCACTACCTCTGTCAGGCACAGAAAAGAAGGACCCAGTATTCAAGACCAACAAACAGTTTATTAAGAATAGGAGTGGAGCGGGCGGCGTCTGTGTTTTCTGCTGGAACCTCTGCGGGTGGAGACAACAGGTTAGTAACCTCGTCTGTCAGGATGTGATTAGACACAAACGTGCAGGTCACTAACCTGGTCTTAAATGTCTGGTGCTGGTCCAGTGACGGGAGGAGATTCCAGCTGGGGGGCTGCCAACGAGACACGGCAGGTTGAGGAGCTCCGACAGTTCGAGAGGTGGAGGAAGCGATGATCGGTGGACAGGCAGAAGGTCAGAACCATTTAGGCAAAACAGAAGGCAGGAAAATCCAATGGGTTAAGAAAAAGCCGAAGTCATGAAACGTAGTCGGGGTCGGAACCAGGGGGTCAGAGAGCCGGTGAAGTGCCAAGGGATAAACCAGATCGTAGTCGGGTGACAGTTTAGGGTTCGGTACACGGTCAGACAGAGATCAGGCAGGAAATCAGGTCGGGCGGGCGTCTAAAGACAGGTCAGGCAAACAATCAGGTAGGAACAGGCAAACTCGGAGGTCGAAGAGCAACTACCAGCAACAGGTAGTTGGAGTAAAGAACGCTGGTATAGATCAATCACAAGGATGAAATAAACTGGCAAAGCTGTCTGGTCTAAAAGCTGGTTTTATACTAGTGGGAGCAGGTGGAACAGATCTGTTGTGATGAGGAATAGGCGGAGCTAAGCATGTGTGTGATAAGAGAAATTAGACCAGACAACAGTGCCGAAATCATGACAAGCTCAGGCTCCTGAAAGCCTGATATTTGTGCTTAAATGCTTTTTTTGTTCTATTTTTCTGGGACAATTAATTTTGGGTTTGTCCTCGAGGACAAGCATGCACGCAGCCTGTTGAATGTGACGTATAGCCAATCAGAAAGCGAGGTGAGTGACACCTCGAGGGAAAAAAGACCCTCCATATCATAAAGAAGCAAAGGAATGTGGTGGTAGAAAACACAAATAAAATGTGGGGACCTTTATTAAAGATATAAGATGGCTTATGGACATTTCTTTTATTTATGTTAAAGTTTACTGACTTTTGAGCTACTATGAATTTATTTTAATTCAGAATCATTAACGAGTCTCATCCTTTTCATTAATATCATTCCATGAGATCTGGCGCAGATTCAGGCGGGGGCGCAGGGGGCGCGCGCACCCCCTTTTGGAGACCAAAAGTATTTTTTAAAGAGCCCGAAATTTTAAACATCCTTCATAGAATTACGATTAATCACCAGTACCTGTCATTTAGAACGCACTGTGATGCCGGCGTGGCATAAATAGACGTTGCAATCACCGATACTGGGGGCAGCATTTAGTGCCCAAATATGGGCAGTAATGACGGCCTGACGTCACATCCTGTGTTGTTTCTTAGCAGAGGCATTGCACTCATACAGCTGCGATAAACAACAATTATTTCGGATTTCCAGAGGACTTCACCATTGAAATTTTCCAGAGCTATTATTGAAGCAACAATGCCCACGTGCATGGCAGTTTGATGTTGCAATACAAAAATTAGAAGACCGCTATTGCAGCAGACAGACTCACATTGTTCCTTTTTGGTCTCCTTGCCTCAAACTGGTATGGCTGGATTTTGTCAAAAATCAGGTTGCTGTCAAGAAAGTCTTCTATATATTCCAAATCGCTCTCAGATGATGATGATAAATCCATGGAACTCCATCACTATCGCTAATTAATCCATCACTCTCTGCCGTACCGGTCATGGCCATCTTGGATAATAGCGCGCAGTGACGAGCCTGTTCTTCTTCTACTACTACTTCTTCTTCTTCTCTTTTTTTAATAGTGGTTAGCAAACAACTTTTAGGTGCATTACCGCCACCTTCCAGATTGGAGTATGGATCAACCTTAATCTTATATTCTCCCCACAGAAAAAAAGTATGATGATCGTTAGAAAATGTTGATAATGAGAAAACATGGGTTTTTCACATGTTGTGTAAAGTTGTAAAGTACTGCAATTTCAGGAAAACTTTTTCCAGTAACGGGAAAGTTATGAAAATTTAAATTTTGTTGCACAGTTTTTGAAAAGTAATGAGAGTGTAAAGTAAAAAAAATAGTGGACATTGACACGCATACAATAGTTATTGTGTAGTGTGTATTGTCTGATCTAAACCTTTTAGTGCCACATACGTTTTATTGTTAAAACTAAGAATGGTCTCCTTTATGAAAACATACTAGGCTTAAAACTATTGCCAAGCAACTTGCATATGATAAACGATGAGAGTGAGAAAGAGATCTTTACATCATATAAGGATGATCTACCATCAGGATCAACATTCAGGCAGGAAGTGAAGTTGTGGCACACAAAGTGGTCATCATCAGTGGAAAAACCCAGCTTTCTCCCTGAAATTCTAAGGATAACAAATATGAGACAAATATGGGACAGGAAAGGTTTGTGGCTTTGCTACTTATGTATGTCCACAAGGACATTCATTTAGACATCAACAAAATCATAGACATATTTGCCCAGAAGCATCCTAGAGGGTTGACATTCATAAACCCATTATCATTGTAATCATAAAGTTGAAGGTGTTGTAGACGCGGGTCACCGGGGCCCCACTCTGGAGCCAGGCCTGGAGGTGGGGCACGTTGGCGAGCGTCTGGTGGCCAGGCTTTTGCCCATGGAGTCCAGCCAGGCTCAGTCCGAAGAGGCGACATGGGTCCCCCTTCCGATGGGCTCACCACCTGTCGGAGGGGCCAAAGGGGTTGGGTGCAATGTGCAACGGGTAGCAGTGGAGGGCGGGGACCTTGGCGTTTCGATCCTCGGCTGCAGAAGCTGGCTCTTGGGACGTGGAATGTCACCTCTCTGGTGGGGAAGGAGCCTGAGCTCGTGCGCGACGTTGAGAGGTTCCGACTAGAGATAGTCGACGCACCTCGACGCACCGCTCTGGCTCTGGAACCAGTCTCCTTGAGAGGGGCTGGACATTCTCCCACTCTGGAGTTGCCCCTGGTGAGAGGCGCCGAGCTGGGGTGGGCATACTTGTTGCCCCCCATCTCGGTGCCTGCACGTTGGGATTTTCCCCGGTGAACGAGAGGGTGGCCTCCCTCCGCATTCGTGTGGGGGGACGGGTTCTGACTGTTGTATGCGCTTATGCGCCAAAAAGCAGTTCAGATTACCCACTCTTTTTGGAGTCCTTGGAAGGGGTACTGGAGAGTGCCCCTCCTGGGGACTCCCTCATTCTTCTGGGGGACTTCAACGCTCACGTGGGCAATGACAGTGGGACCTGGAGGGGCGTGGTTGGGAGGAATGGCCCACCTGATCTGAACTCGAGTGGTGTTTTGTTGTTGGATTTCTGTGCTCGTCATGGATTGTCCATCACAAACACCATGTTCAAGCATAAGGGTGTCCACATGTGCTCTTGGCACCAGGACACCCTAGGTCGTAGTTCAATGATCGACTTTGTTGTTGTTTCATCTGATCTGCGGCCGCATGTCTTGGACACTCGGGTGAAGAGAGGGGCGGAGCTCTCCACCGACCACTACCTGGTGGTGAGTTGGCTCCGATGGAGGGGGAGGAAGCCGGTCCGACCGGGCAGGCCCAAACGTACTGTGAGGGTGTGCTGGGAACATCTGGCAGAGTCCCCTGTGAGACGGAGCTTTAACTCCCACCTCCGGGAGAACTTTAAACACGTCCCGAGGGAGGCGGGGGACATTGAGTCTGAATGGACGATGTTCCGCGCCTCTATTTTTGAGGCGGCTAGTCGGAGCTGTGGCCGCAAGGTTGTCGGTGCATGTCGCTGGTGGACACCAGCTGTGAAGGAAGCCGTCAAGCTGAAGAAGGAGTCCTACCGGGCTTTTTCGGCCTGTGGGACTCCGGAAGCAGCTGATGTGTACTGGCAGTCGAAGCAGCAGGCGGCTCGGCTTGTCGCCGAGGCAAAAACTTGGGTGTGGGAAGAGTTCGGAGAGGCCATGGAGAAAGACTTCCGTACGGCTTCGAAGCGATTCTGGTCCACTATCCGGCGTCTCAGGAGGGGGAAGCAGTGCAGTACCAACACTGGTTACAGTGCGGGTGGTGTGCTGCTGAGGTCGACTCGGGACGTCATGTTTCGGTGGGCGGAATACTTCGAAGTCCTCCTTAATCCCACCAACACGTCTTCCATTGCGGAAGCAGAGCCTGAGGACTCTGGGTCGGGTTCTCCCATCTCTGGTGCTGAGGTTGCCGAGGTTGTTAAAAAGCCCCTCGGTGGCAAGGCCCGGGGGGTGGATGAGATTCACCCTGAGTACCTTAAGGCTCTGGATGTTGTGGGGCTGTGTTGCTTAACTCGGCTCTGCAGCATTGCGTGGACATCGGGGGCAGTTCCCCAGGATTGGCAGACTGGGGTGGTGGTCCCCCTATTTAAAAAGGGGGACCGGAGGGTGTGTTCCAACTACAGAGGAATCACACTCTTAAGCCTCCCTGGTAAGGTCTATTCAGGGGTTCTGGAAAGGAGGGTCCGTCGGATAGTTGAATCTCGGATTCAGGAAGAGCAGTGTGGTTTTCGTCCTGGCCGTGGAACACTGGACCAGCTCTATACCGTCAGCAGGATTCTGGAGGGTGCATGGGAGTTTGCCCAACCAGTCTACATGTACTTTGTGGATCTGGAGAAGGCATTCGACCGTGTCCCCCGAGGGATCCTGTGGGGCGTACTCCGGGAGTATGGAGTACCAGACCCTTTAATAAGGGCTGTCAGGTCTCTGTACGACCGGTGTCAGAGTCTGGTCCGCATTGCCGGCAGTAAGTCGGACTCGTTTCCGGTTAGAGTTGGACTCCGCCAAGGCTTCCCTTTGTCACTCGATTTACCGGTCGATCTACGTTCCTACCCTCATCTATGGTCACGAGCTTTGGGTCGTGATCGAAAGAACGAGATCCCGGATACAGGCAGCTGAAATGAGTTTTCTCCGTAGTGTGTCTGGGCTCTCCCTTAGAGATAGGGTGAGGAGCTCAGTCATCCGGGGAGGCCTCAGAGTAGAGCCGCTGCTCCTCCACGTTCAGAGGAGCCAGTTGAGGTGGCTCGGGCATCTGGTCAGGATGCCTCCTGGACGCCTCCCTGGTGAGGTGTTCCGGGCACGTCCCACCGGGGGGAGGCCCAGGGGAAGACCCAGGACACGCTGGAGGGACTGTGTCTCTCTGCTGGCCTGGGAACGCCTTGGGATTCCCCCGGAGGAGGTTGCCCAAGTGGCCGGGGAGAGGGACGTCTGGGCCTCCCTACTGAAGCTGCTACCCCCGCGACCCGACCCCGGATAAGCGGAAGAAGACGGACGGACGGATTATTATTATTATTATTATTATTATGTTTTATGCTTTGATTTTGCTCAATTTGTTAGTAAATAAAGCCTTTCGTGTTTATTTATTATTTTAATGGAAGTTTGTACTGTGCATGCGCAGCAGGGGATAAAACAAGGAAGCGGCTAACAGCTATTAGCATCTACAGGCGAAGCAATGAAGAAAGGTCCAAGATCCAGTGAAATAAAATATATGATTCCAAGAGAGAAAAGCCTGTAGTGTCTCTGGGAATCCAGTCTGAACGTTGGTATTCACTGAAGCAGACGCTAAACCTGCCGAGGCTCAGATGTGACACAGAGTTGACTGACGTGAGTAAATGTTCTGATACGAGGCTCTTGAAGTTGCTGTAGATCATTTATTTAATTAATAACGTTGGTCTTCATTACGCCGAGCTGCTGCTTTACTGAAAGGCGTTTCAGAGAGTCAGGCTCAGTCCGTCATTATTTATTTTTTATTAATTTATTAAACATCTGCTAATCGCGCCCGAGAGCAAATAATTTTTCAGCTCAAAAAGGATCAAGATAAATTTTTCATGATAAAACGGTTTTTCGTCTTTTCTTTATAAGCATATTACGTAACTTTATAGCTTTAAAGAAAACAAACAGGCTGCAATAATGTCTGTTAGAGGCTGTAAAACAATCTGAGCTAATTTATAAGGGAATACATGCAGCATCTCTTCCAGACCTGAAAATCGCCTCCTCAGAGATTTCTGCTGCAAAGCTGCTGACTCACATTTCTAATCAATGGGAGGAAGAGAAGCACACAGACTCTAAGTGCTGCAACGCTCTCAGGGCGTCAGGTTTCCCTGATAATGGTCTGGTAGTTCGGGTGAAGTGAAAGAGCTGACATCACTTCCTGTGGAGAGGCTGTTTACAAAGCTGCAGACCTGCTGTAGCCGTCCAGCTGATCTCAGGTCAGCGCCGATGAGACAGAAAGGCAGCGCCGCTCGATTCTGCTGCTGGATCTGCTTAAAAGGACGGTTTTTGCCTCAACAAAATCCCAGATACTGAAACAAAACAACTTAACAACAAAGATTCAGCATTCCTCAGCGATGTCAAACCACCAACTTCAAACATCGGCAGAGAGGAGAGGAAGGCTCTCACTACCCTCAGCAATGACAACTTCATCCTCATCCCAGCAGACAAAGGAAGGTAGGTTATAACCAGAAAGATTATCATGAGAAAGTTATGACACTTTTTAGTCACTTTACCACATTTGAGCCAGTGGTTACAAGAAAATGTAAATAGAGTATCAATAACTGGAGCCGAACAAGACTTTGACTGTATTCTGGACCACAGGCTGTACCCAGAGGCCATTCCTAGTCTGTAGGGTTTATCCAAAATTCCCAAAAAGACCCACTAGCCTGATTAACTCTGTCACATACAAGGTTTCCAAATATTTGTTATCTTTACTTGGTCCTTTAATTGGCAGAGGGGGAAAAAATGTGACAAATTTAAGGAACGCAACGTCTCAATATGAGACAAAGCAGATCAGCAGTAAAGCTTTTCTTAAGTTGCAGACACACAGAATTCTTCAAGAGGGTGCCATCTATCTGTCTCCAGGTTGGTTACAACAGGAACCCTTAAAAAATTTTATCAGGAAACAGTTGAGAAAGTGTCACTGACTCATGGACATTACACCGTGAGGATCACCTTCATCATCACCTTCATCAGCTACTCAGGGCAGACTAACAGTGAACGAGGAGAACAGAGAAAGCTGAGGGACCGAGACGCTGAAACACAGACTGCTGCAGGTGGAAAGACAAGAAAATCAAAGTGAAAGTAAGAGAAGAAAGTTTCTGCAGGAGGGAAACTGACTTCCTGGTTTAACGATCTGTCTGCTGTGTTTTCAGCTTCACTCAGAGACTAAATGGCTTCCAGATTAGAGGAGGATCTCTGCTGTCCGGTCTGTCAGGACGTCTTTAAGGATCCGGTTATTCTGTCATGTAGCCACAGCTTCTGTAAGGAGTGTCTGAAGAACTGGTGGAGAGAGAAAGCAGCACAAGAGTGTCCAGTTTGTAAAACAACATCCTTCACCAAAGATCCACCCTGTAACCGGGTTCTAAAGAACCTGTGTGAGACCTTCCTACAGCAGAGAGACCAGAGAGCTTCAGAGGATCTCTGCAGTCTGCACTCTGAGAAACTCAAACTCTTCTGTCTGGACCATCAGCAGCCAGTGTGTGTCGTCTGCAGAGATTCAGAGAAACACACCAACCACAGATTCAGACCCATCGATGAAGCTGCTCAGCAACACAAGAAGAACCTTCAGGAAACTCTGGAACCTTTAAAGAAGAACCTGCAGCTCAGGAAGAAAGTTCTAGAGGAGTTTGATCAGACAGCAGAACACATGAAGGTCCAGGCCCGACACACAGAGAGGCTGATTAAGGAGCAGTTTAAGAAGCTTCATCAGTTTCTAGCAGAGGAAGAGGAGGCCAGGCTGGCTGCACTGAGGGAGGAAGAGGAGCAGAAGAGTGGGATGATGAAGGAGAAGATGGAGGCTCTGAGCAGAGAGATAGCAGCTCTTTCAGACACAGTCAGAGCCACAGAGGAGGAGCTGAGAGCTGAAGACGTCTCATTCCTGCACAACTACAAGGCTGCAGTGGAAAGAGTCCAGCGCTGCCCCCTGCTGGAGGATCCACAGCTGCCCTCAGGAGCTCTGATAGACCAGGCCAAACATCTGGGCAACCTGGCCTTCAACATCTGGAGCAACATGGAGAACATGGTCTCCTACACTCCTCTCATCCTGGACCCAAACACTGCCAATCCATACCTCATCCTGTCTGAAGATCTGACCAGTTTGACTTTAGGAAAGAAACAGCAGCTTCCTGATAATCCAGAGAGGTTTGGGTCACAGTGTTCTGTCCTGAGTTCTGAGGGCTTCAACTCAGGGAACCACAGCTGGGATGTTGATGTTGGAGACAGTGAAATATGGCAGCTTGGTGTGATAGCAGAGTCTGTCCAGAGGAAGAGAAGAATAGAGTCTGGATTGTTGGTTCTACAGTTCTATAAAGGTAAATACTCAGCACGGTCTCCTCCAGCTCCTCTCATGGACCTCTCAGTCCAGAAGAATCTCCAGAGGATCAGAGTGAATCGGGACTGGGACAGAGGAAAGCTGTCCTTCTCTGATCTGGACACTAACTCACACATACACACCTTCACACACACCTTCACTGACAAGATGTTTCCCTACTTCAACGCTCTGGGGAAAGTAAAAATCCTACCGATGAAGATCTCGGTGAGCAAACAGCAGCTCTGATGTTCTCAGCATGAAGAACACAAAGTCCAGATGAAACCTTGATGATCTGATTGAAACTCAGTGATTTTAAACAGAATCTTGAAGCTTTTTATTCTGAATTACTTTGAATTTAAAGTTAGTTCTTGGGTTTCTTTATATGTTTGGGTTAATAATCAGATTTATTTGTAGGTTAATAATTATTGAAATGTTTAGTTTTTGTCAGTCAGGAAGAACTGTGGGGGCATTTCTATGAGTAAAGGGACCAGAATGCACTGGGGTGGGTTTATGGTTGTTTTTCCAGAGCAGGAGAAGCTGCAGGAAACAAAAACTGATCTTTGTCTGTTGTTTGCTAAACTGCATATAAACATAAAAACCTACCTTCAATTTTTGGACATTGGACTTTTTTTTCCTGCATATGAAATAAACCTTGAGTGGCTCGTTGATCCATGATGTTCAATTTCAATTAAATAAAACTTTATTTGGCCCTGAGAGAAGATTTCTGTCCTCAGAGAAGCAGCACAACATAAAAAACAGTAATCATTTAAAAAGTCAGTAAGTAAATTAAAAAAGCTGCACCAAAAACAAATATCAGATGCTACGTATGAAAACACAAACTTACTCATCTACCCTGCAAATCTAGACATACTGAAACTTGTACATTCACATATGTTCACAAAGGTGAACAGCATCCTAACAGGTGTTGGGCTACTGCAGGTGAGTCAGAGCTGAGTGCTAACCAGACAGAATCCTCTGTGGAGACATTCTCCATGTAGTTGAACTGCAGGCTGTCCAGCAGGGACGGCGTCCTTCATGGACTTTAGGAGGATCCTCTGGAAGCCCTTCATGATGACGGGGGTCAGAGCGATGGGACGATAGTCATGGAGGCAGGAGATGGTTGGTTTATGGGGGACAGGAATGATAACGGAGGTTGAAGATGTCCACAAAGACCCCTGCTAGCTGGTCAGCACACAATTTAAGGGTCTGGGCCGACACCATGTCTGGACCTGCAGCCTGGTTGGTGTTGACCTTCTTCAGGTAAGAGGTCACTTGGTGGAGCTGCAGGACGAGAGGCTGATGGTTCTCCTCTGGCTGGGGGAGATGTTCAGGCTCTCTGCTGCTTGGAAAGTCAAAGAAGCTGTTTAAGGTGTCAGAGCTTAACATTGCTCAGCCACTGGTCGCTGTGCTTGTAGTCCATGATGTTCCTGATGCTTCTCCACATGTTACCTGGATGCATAAACTCCGGATTTGAGGCTTGGTATGGTTTGTGCACTCCAGTGTTGGGTCGTAGTTCCAACAGCTCCTCTCTCCTGTATTGTATTAGAGCTTGGAGTGGTAATAACACGAGTAAAAACACAAAAGCAAACAAAATTAACCAAAGCCCCTTGGTGTCTGCAGAACCCTGCGCTGCCATCTTAGAAGCTGTCCACACACAGATGAATCTTAGACATGAGCTGTAAATGTTGCATTCCTCATGTCAAGCCTGTCCTGAAACAAAGACAAAGTCAGAACCGTTTTACCTGGGTGTTATGGGAGTTTTGGGTGGAATATTAAACAATAGTAACTGAGTTCCCATCTTTACTAAATGACGAGACGGTGATGACGTTCCAGCACTTTTATTGAGAAACAGAGCAGAGATTCACATAGATGGAAAGTAATCGCACCCCACGGTTCCGCTGCAGTCTCTGTCTGCCCTGTCTCTGTCTGCCTCGCTTTTCGGACTTCCCCTAATACTGCACTGTGGCCTTGGTTTGAGACATAACAAAGACAGTCTATCGTAAACAATCAGTATCCCTCAGCAGCTGCAGCATTTGGCCTTGCAATCAGAAAACAGTGGATCTTATACACAGACATCAGGTCTCCAGGCCTCCTCTGTCCGAGTGGTGTGAGGCCATAGTGACTTCAGAATAATAATTCTTATAACATTCTTCTCTTTTTTTTTTTTTTTGATGATGGCATCGTCAGCATCAAGACAAAACAAGATGACCCATCATATGAAAATGTGAACAAGGCACAGAGGAACCATTTCTGTAAACTCGTAAAGCGGGACCCAAAGGGTTCCCGTGTTGGAACCGGGCAGTGCTGGAACTTTTAGTACAGATCAACATGAATGCTTCATAGAGCTTTAACACACAAGATCAAAGGTTTAGCTTTTGTCTACAATTTAGGGTTCATCTAATTAAGTAAGGCCTGTTTTAGGTACCTATGCGCACATTATTTTAAATTTACATCAGAATATGGTAAGCTAAACCTGTTCAGTAACCAAGGTCGAATCCGTCTACTCTTCCCCACCCTGAATACCCTCCTACTCCTTTCTCCACTCACCCCTACGATGGACAATAATCCACCACTCCAAACTTACAACACCAGGAGCAAAGGCAGGAGAGGTTCAGTGCGGGCAGGGGAACCCCAGAAAAAGCTACCCCCCCAGGGGGTAGTAAACACTGCAAGGCCCCCTCCCAGGGAGATCTGCTCTCGGCCAATCTGAGCCTGAAACCCCTGTATTGAATCTAAGTGTTATCATTACCAGCTAATATTAAAGGATCTTTAGAGCCAATCCGATCCTGGTTCTTCCTATATCAAATCAAAAAGGTGCATAAACCATAGATCTTTGTGTGTCTGAAGCAAACGGTTTCCATTTTTTACCATAAAACCATATTGATCAACATGATGTAACATTAAAGTGTAGATCTCATGACACAAAAAAAAATCAAACATGTGAGTCAGTGGAACAGAGCAGTTAAACAAACAGCAACACAATATGAGAAGAGTCCAAAACGTCAAGAACGCAAAGTTAAAGAAGCCTTCAGGCCTTTCAGGCACAAGGCAGAAAATAATCTAATCGCGCTTAGGGTCTCTTCAGGCAACTCCTCCAGTTGAAGAATAAGGAATCAGAGTTCTCTGGCTTCTTCATCCCCAGTCCTCTTCTTGGTTCCCCCTCGCAGGCTGGACGATTGAGCTGGATGGTAATAAGCGTTCAGTTCTGGATGGGCACCGAGCATTTTATTTTGCATTTCTCTCTAATAAAACACTTTGTGAAGATGGTCTGCAGACACGAGTCCTTGTTTCCACTGGAGAACAGAAACAAGGTGCAATTAGTGTTCTTATCAAAACCCCATTCATGTGTCATTTATTAAAAACATCCTCCAAGCACTTTCACATTCAAGATATTTCTGTCCACAATTATTTAGCTCTCAGAATTGTGCAATTTAATTATTAGTTAAAAAGAGTAGTCTTTAAGTTCAAATGTATCTGCAGTAAATTCATAATAATTCTTAACAGAATGCTTTTAATGTGTGTCTTAACTGTTGTTGTCTGACAGTTGAAGTTCTCTGCAACATAATTTCATGTCATTTCCCATTTTATTTTGAAAACCCAACTGAGAAAAAGAAAGCCTTTCCATGTGAAAGCCTTTTCCTTCTTTCTCTCTTTTTTTAAAGAAAGAAAGTGAGGTGCTGTTCTGCACAGAGAAGACAAATATTTATACCATGCTGTTACTTTTCAAGGATACCAAGGTTCTACAAAAAAAAAAAACAAAGCCGTGAGCAGGAGAGAACAGGAGTTTTTTGAAAACGTTCTAACATTGTTGAACAACCAAAGCTACTTAAGCAAATCAGAATTAGTTCCCAAATTAATCCTAAAATGAAGTAAACCTTACATTGTGTACATTGTGATTATTTATTTATTTATCTTCTTAAACTGAGGATTAAGGACTTCGATTAAGAAGTTCTTGGATGAATTCGTCTCTGCGTTCCTATTTGTCTAGTCATCGGTAATCTGATCTATGTGTTTTGAGTGCCTGGTCAGGAAAGGTTAAGGTTCTCTGAAGCTTTCTGTTTTCAGCAACCCCGAAAACCCAGAACCCTTTACAGTCAGTGTTAGGTGTCAGGTATTCTGTGGGACCACGTCATCGTCCCTCTGGTTCCACCAGCTGTGTCAAGTCCACAGCAGCTCGTCCTGGGTGCCATTCCCCAGGGGTCTCCATACCCCCTGTGTGAAACGTCTCTCGTTGTAAGGATCTCACCTTATGTCCCATTCAAGATGTTCTTTGCACAACAGGAGTTTCAATGTGGTGTGTCTTTGCTGCTTTGATGTTCCTCGGAGAAAACCTTCATTCATTGATATCACCTTCAAGCTGTTGCCCTTTTATCATCACAGCCCCCAGCAATCCTGACCAGATCCAAAATGTCCCCATAATTTAATCTAATTAAATTAATCTTACTTATTTTCTGTATATATGACGATAACCATTAAATTATCCTTATCTAAAAGCCCTTAGGTTAACAGTTAGCTAAAACTCAGTGTTATGTGTTTTTTCCCCTAGGATGTTTAACTGGTTAAAAAGACTATTGAGTTATTTGTGTTCTAGTTGAAAGATATTAAATCTCCATAAATATTGTAACCATTTTACACTGATGCTTTAATCCTAAATTTACCCATGTTAGTTGTGTAGGATGTGTCATTATGCTAATTTTATTGCAACCTTATCCATTTTAGCCAGTAACCTTTTTTTTTGCGTTTTATTGATGCCTGCCGGATTGGCAGAAATCAGCTTACTCTAAGATGTTCATTAGATGAAATGCTATTTAAAAGTTCAGATTACTCTACGTATATAGTGAAAATGAATTAATTTATTTATTTTTTAAACTGTTGATATAATACCCACTTTAATTATTAAGTTGCTGTATGATTCCATCAAGTTACTTCGTTTCGTAATGTGTGTTTTGTTTTAATTGTGTACAACAAAATCTGAAGTGAAATGCATGAAGTCGTGTCTGCAGAACTCATCTGTGTTTGTTGTCGAAGGTTGTCCGATGCCTCAGTCATAGTCCTTCATTGTCCATTTTCAGTCCAATGTCTAAATTCAGCAGCCCAACATTCTCCTTCTCATCAAGAGTCCATCCTCCAGTCCTCACGCCTGCAAACAGAATGAATTCTGCCAGCATTTTTTGCCAAAGAAAACGCTCCATAGGTTGAAAAGAAATTACAGCAAAACAGTCACAAACAACATTTTAACTACAGTGTTCCCTCTAACATGACAAACATAAAAGAAACAAAAGGATAGAAAAAAAATAAAACTTTGTCTCTGACAAAATAAAACTCAAAACTGGATCAGGCTGAAGTCAATGACATCACCTTTAGTCCTTGTCCCAAGGATCAGCCCCCATGGCACTGCGGCACTGTTTCTGCATTCTCTCGCATCTGAAAATGTCTAAAATGAGACTAAATCTCTATGTTAGCACATTCCTATCATATTGACCAGGTTTCGCACTGCTAGCACTGTCTTCTCAGAGTCTTCTGTTGGCAGAAAGGTGGCGTCTCCTTTAATCTGAAAGCAATAACTCAGAGAAAACAAGAGTGTTAATAGCATGCAGTTAAAACCCTGGTCCCCTTAGTGTCACTTTAACGTGATGTTTTTTCTCCTTTTTTTCTGATCCTGGGAAGGTTTCTATTCTTCCCCTTTCCTTTGAAACTTTGTTCAAAACATCTCTAAAAGAAAAAACAAAAACAAAGAAATAACAGGAAAAACAAAAAAACAAAAAAGCAAAATGCTCCCAAGGAGCACAATTATGTTTTTTCCGATATGACAAAGATTATTGACTTATTATTACAAACTTTTTTATATCCTTCTGGTCCTTTGACCATGTGTATTTGCTGTTAGTAATACTTTTATTCATATATACCTTTTCAATCTAAATTGGTCAAGTGTGAAACTTTAAAGCAATGATTTTTCCCTTTTAGTGTTTTTTTTTTTTTTGCTACCAGTGTTTCTCTATAACTGATAAGAGTTTTCCCCGTAAGCACATTAAGAAGACTACCCAAAACAACCCAAGATTAGAATTAGAGTTTAACCCTCCAGGAGCTGGCTTTATTTTATTTTTTCCCTCTGACATAGTTTTCGTGCTCCCAGGCCAGAACACACAGACCCAGCCTTGCCATAACATTCAGATGTTTACATCATGGTCAGATTTGTTTATCATATCTATTGTCCTGTTTCAGGTTATACTGTCCCTCTGAGGATCGCCTCAGCGCAGCATAACTAATAACATCAGATGATTTTGTAACTGTTGACGCGTGTAACGTGGCCTTCTGATATTTTGACACTTTTCAAAATTTCTAATTAGTTGCATTCAAATTCCAAGTAAAAAAGAAATAAAATAAATGAATAGAAAACCCTTAACAAAGCAATTCATATTTAGTTCCATACAGTTTGTTCAAAGCACAGTTTTTTCCCATCTATTTAAATCAAAGATCATGTATTTCTTAACTTCTTTCACATGGACTGGTTTGTGATGAATCATTATTATTATAAGCAATCTCAGTAATTTTAAATTACTTTAGGGCTAAAAAAACAAGTTATTCAATTCAATTCAATTTATTTATATAGCGCCAAATCATGAAACATGTCATCTCAAGGCACTTTACAAAATCAAGTTCAATCATATTATACAGATTGGGTCAGATTATACAGATTGGTCAAAAATGTCCTATATAAGGAAACCAGTTGATTGCATCAAAGTCCTGACAAGCAGCATTCACTCCTGGGGAACCGTAGAGCCACAGGGAGAGTCGTCTGCATTGTACATGGCTTTGCTGCAATCCCTCATACTGAGCAAGCATGAAGCGACAGTGGGAAGAAAAACTCCCCATTAACGGGAAGGAAAACCTCCGGCAGAACCGGGCTCAGTATGAACGGTCATCTGCCTCGACCGACTAGGGTTACAGAAGACAGAGCAGAGACACAACAAGAGAGACAAAAAAGCACAGAAGCACACATTGATCTAGTAATCTGTTCTACATTAAATGGTAGTAGCGGGTGAGCCGTCTTCTCTGGATGATGTCACAGTTAACAGAACGCCAGACCAGGTGTACCTACTATGAAGAAAAAGAGAGAGAGCAAAAAGTTAAAAGCTGAAATGACGACAGTCATTTCAATGTAATACAATGCAAAACTGGAGAACAGTAGACTGAAGAACAGTAGAAATCAGTAGAGTGAGAAAATTAGACCCTGATGTCCTCCAGCAGCCTAGGCCTATCACAGCACAACTATAGAGATAGCTCAGGGTAACATGAGCCACTCTAACTATAAGCTTTGTCAAAAAGGAAAGTTTTAAGATTAGTCTTAAAAATAGATAGGGTGTCTGCCTCACGGACCAAAACTGGGAGTTGGTTCCACAGGAGAGGAGCCTGATAGCTAAAGAATCTGCCTCCCATTCTACTTTTAGAGACTCTAGGAACCACCAGCAGACCTGCAGTCTGAGAGCGAAGTGCTCTGTTAGGAACATACGGGGTAATCAGAGCTCTGATATATGATGGAGCTTGATTATTAAGGGCTTTATACGTTAGAAGGAGAATTTTAAATTCTATTCTTGATTTAACAGGAAGCCAATGAAGGGAAGCTAAAATTGGAGAAATATGATCCCTCTTGTTGATTTTCATCAGAACTCTTGCCGCAGCATTT
Source organism: Fundulus heteroclitus (assembly GCF_011125445.2). Taxonomy (NCBI): domain Eukaryota; kingdom Metazoa; phylum Chordata; class Actinopteri; order Cyprinodontiformes; family Fundulidae; genus Fundulus; species Fundulus heteroclitus. The sequence continues at coordinate 2,575,199 of NC_046380.1, read as the reverse complement.
TGGATCAGCTGAAGGCTTTGAACTGCATTTTGTGGACTTCCTGATAGTAAAGAATTACAATAGTCCAGCCTTGAAGTAACAAATGCATGGACTAGTTTTTCAGCATCACCCCTGGACAGAATGCTTCTAATTTTGGCGATATTCCGGAGGTGAAAAAAGGAAACTCTGGAAACCTGTTTAATATGAGATTTAAATGACACGTCTTGGTCGAAAACAACACCAAGATTTTTAACTTTATTACCAGAGCCCAAGTTAATGCCATCCAGATTAAGTGATTGATTAAGAACTTTATTTTTTAATGACTCTGGCCCAAAGATTACAACTTCTGTCTTGTCAGAATGTAAATGCAGGGAATTTAAAGTCATCCAGCTTTTGATGTCATCAAAACATGACTGCAGTCGAAGTAACTGATTGGATTAATCAGGATTTATGGATAAATATAGCTGAGTGTCATCAGCATAACAGTGGAAATTAATCCCATGCTGTCTGATAATTTTGCCAATGGGAAGCATATATATAGTAAATAGAATTGGTCCAAGGACTGAACCCTGTGGTACTCCACAGGTGACCCTAGAGTTTGAGGAAGATTTATTATTAACATGGACAAACTGGAATCTGTCCGACAGATAAGATTTAAACCAGCCTAATGCTTTTCCCTTAATCCCTACAGTATGCTCAAGTCTTTGTAGGAGAATATTGTGATCAACTGTATCAAATGCAGCACTGAGATCTAACAGGACAAGTATAGACACAAGTCCATTATCTGAGGCCATGAGAATGTCATTGGTGACCTTCACCAGAGCTGTTTCAGTGCTATGATGAGCTCTAAAGCCTGACTGAAACTCCTCAAGTAGGTCATTACTTTGTAAATGTTCACATAGTTGATTAGCAACTACTTTCTCAAGAATTTTAGATAAGAAAAGAAGATTAGATATAGGTCTGTAATTTACCAACTCATCTTGATCAAGAGATGGTTTCTTAAGTAAAGGTTTAATAACAGCTACTTTAAAAGCCTGTGGTACATATCCATTTACCAAGGATAGATTAATCATGTCTAAAATAGGACCACTGATCAGAGGGAATACCTCCTTAAACAACTTGGTTGGGATTGGGTCTAACATACAGGTAGAAGGTTTAGATGAAGCTTAAATTTTAGAGCAGTAGAGCTCAGAAAGCTCTACTGCTTTTAAACAGTTCAGACACTGCGCAGGTTCTAAGGATTCCTCCAATGCTGCCTCACTTACTGAGGACGATGTAATCATGTTTGGGAGGATGCCAATTATTTTATTTTTAATGGAATCAATTTTATTTATGAAGAATCCCATAAAATCATTACTGCTAAGAGCTAAGGGTATGGATGGATCAACAGAGCTGTGGCTCTGGGTAAGTTTGGCAACTGTACTGAAGAGAAATCTAGGATTATTCTTATTCTCCTCAATTAATGATGAAAAATATGCTGCTCTAACTCTGCGAAGGTTCTTGTTATACAACAATAGACACTTGGTGTGTAGAGCGCCATTTTCCCTCCAATTTCCTAACATTGTGCTTCAAGGAACGCAGCTCTGAATTAAACCAAGGAGCCAGCTTCCTGTGAATAATCACCTTCTTTTTCAAGGGAGCTACATTGTCTAATGCAGAACGCAATGACGAAGTCATACCGTTTACAAAGACATCTATTTGTGAATTGGAAGAAACAACATTGCTGCCATCTACAGGGCATTTCTGCAATACGGAGGATATTAAAAAGGGGACAGACTCTTTAAGTTTTGATACAGCATTATCCGATAAAGATCTACTATAATGGAACCCTCTTTTGGGGGTGGAGAACTCAGTTAGATTAAACTCAAATGTAATAAAAAAATTATCAGATAGGACAGGGTTGTGAGGAAATACTATTAATTCTTCACAATCAATGCCATATGTCAGCACAAGGTCTAAAGTATGGAGCCAAGAGTGCGTCGGTTTATGCACATTTTGAGCAAAACCAATTGAATCTAGGATAGTTTTAAAGACTACACTAAGGTTATCACATTCTGTGTCAACATGGATGTTAAAATCACCCACTATAATAACCTTATCAGTATTTAACATCAAATCAGATAAGAAATCTGACAACTCATCCAAAAACTGAGTGTAAGGGCCTGGTGGACGATACAAAACAACAAACAGAAGAGGTTTTATTGCTTTGCAGTTTGGATGAGGGAAACTGAGGGTTAAATGTTCAAAAGAACTGTAATTATTAATTGGCCTGGGACTAATTAATAAATCAGACTGAAAGATGGTCGCCACTCCTCCTCCTCTTCCCACAGGTCTGGGAATGTGGAAATTTAAATAATTGGAGGGAGTTGACTCATTTATACTAACGTAGTCCTCTTGTAGCCAGGTTTCTGTGAGACAAAACAAATCAATCTGTTTATCAGAAATTAATTCATTAACTAACAAAGTCTTTGGAGGGAGAGACCTTATATTTAATAGACCACATTTAATTGTTTTATTTTTAGGTTCAAGGTGAACCGTATTGATTTTTATTAGGTTTTTATGATTTGTTCCTTTTAGATAAGTTTTTGATCTGTTAAGTTTTGGCCGTGGGAAAGACACCGTCTCAATAGGATAATGGATGGGTAACAGTACAGAAGCTGCAGAGAGGTGTGTTAAACTACGGCTCTGCTTCCTGGTCTGGACCCTGGGTTGTCAGCATTTAGGAGAACTAATAAATCCGGTCAGATTTCTAGAAAGAAGAGCAGCACCATCCAAAGTAGGATGGATGCCGTCTCTTCGGATCAGACCAGGTTTTCCCCAGAAAGTTCTCCAGTTATCAACGTAGCCCACGTCGTTTTCAGGACACCACCTAGACAACCAGCGGTTGAATGATGACATGCGGCTAAACATGTCATCACTGGTCAGATCAGGCAGGGGACCAGAGAAAATTACGGAGTCCGACATTGCTTTAGCAAACTCACACACCGAAGCAACACCAACTTTAGTGACCTCTGATCGGCGTGACCGGGTGTCATTACCGCCAGCGTGAATAACAATCTTACTGTATTTACGCTTATCCTTAGCCAGCAGTTTTAGGTAAGATTCTATGTCGCCCGTTCTGGTCCCTGGTGTCTCTAGTGCCAAGTTTCTGACTATTGAGCTCCCAATAATCAGGGTCGGCTTCTCAGCGGGTGTGTCGCTGAGTGGGGAAAATTTGTTAGAAACGCAGACGGGTTGGTGGTGAACTGGGGGCTGAAATCTAGAGCTATGCTTCCTACGAACTGTCACCCAGCCGGCCTGCTTACCCGGCTGCTCGGGTGCTTCTGGAGGACCACTAAGTGAACTAACGCTAGGTCTATGTGGCTCCGCGCTAGCAGAGGGGCAGCTATTAGCTAGTCTTTCCATAGCACGGAGCCGGGACTCTAATTCTGACACCCTCGCCTCCAAAGCTACAAAAACACTACATTTATTACAAGTACCATTATCACTAAAGGAGGCAGAGGAATAGCTAAACATCTGACACAGAGAGCAGGAGATAAGGGGAGACTTAGTCAGAGACGGAGAAGCTGAAGTAATAGTAGGAGAGGAAGCCATTGTGGAGCTGACATATGGCATTGATTAGATGGCGCAAGTTTAAAAACAATAGTCTAACCTACTGGACCTAGCTAGCCATAGACATCATATACGTAGACGCCCCATTGTATGCTGCCGGCTGCTGGGCTGACGTGCCTACAGAGCGGCCATCTTGGGTCAGACCACAGATCAGACATCTGCTGTCAAAATGAATAGGAGGCAGCTCAGATTTAATTTAAATCATATGTTCACAATGCTGGTGACCTTTTAGATATATATATATATATATATATATATATATATATATATATATCCACTGTGGCTCTACGCTCTTTCAGGAGGAGTGAATGCTGCTTGGAGAGACTTGATGCAACCTGCTGGGTTTCCTTAGAGAGGAAACTTTCTCACCAACCTGGAGGATCTGATGGAGTCTGACTTTAGAAAGAGACTTGATGATGACGTGTAGTGAATTGGCACTATATGAATATAATGAATTGAATTATTTGTCAGACTGTTGCAGCAGAACATCAGTAAGCTTTTACAAAACAAACAGACCAATGAATAATTTATTTTTTCAAAGGGGCTAAGTTATGCAAGGCATGTTACATAAGGATATGGTTAATGAGAAGGTTAGGAAAATAGTTTTGAACAAAGCTTCTCAATCTTCTAAAAATAATTATTTATACATTTCTTTGCAAACTGGACCAAGTGTAAGTTATTTGGTAAATATTTTTCTAACCTAAAAAAATCTGAAAATTATGGTGTTTATTTAAACAAATGCCCTTCAAGGCATTCCAGATATGCCAGCTATCTCTTAAATCTACATAATAAGGAAAGGGTTAATAATATATTCCATGTATATAAAAGCATCTCTAAAAAACTTTGAACATTGAATATATTTTTTGACACTGTTAATGTAGCATTATTGGCCTAATCCTGCTTCGCTAATAAAGGCCCATTTTTACCCCGGTTTAAGATTTGACAATAAATGAGAAAAGCATTGATCAGAGGTAAAACATTGTAATATGCATATTTAATTCATAGAAATTAAATATGGAGACAGAGTTTACATTACCATTATCAGATGATTTCACAGCAGTAGAAGTCTGTCTGACGGTCACAACTCTGAACAAATTTTTAAAGGGTAGGACACTCCCGTGTTTTCTTAGGAGGAGGGAGAAATCTGTTTCGGACAAAGGAACTCTCTTTCTGACCCCCCTCGGCAATAAAACGCCATGTTTTGTTTACCTTACCCTGGAGCAGGGAGAGAAAGACACCACTCTGCTTTCCTCAGTAACCCCAACTAAGATATATTTTTTTATTCTCAACAGCACCAATAGCTATTAAGGCAGGTGTCAGCGATACAGACACAGACTGCAGAAGAGGTTATTGGTGCTGCTCCAGCTCCCCACACACCGTCAGCATTGCAGCACACCTGTACTGGTTCCAAAGGAACAAATTACCCTCTGGAGAAAAGGAACTGGGTTACTTAATGATCTAAAGTCCTCTTTTCAGATAAAAGTAAATTCTGCATTTCATTTAGAAATCAAGACCCCAGGTGCTTGAATGACCTACAAATGGGTCTGACCAGAACCTTGTACAGAACCAATGTAGTATTGTCCAGAAGAAAGATGAGAGACACCAGACCCAACAAGGTAGATTACTTGAAGGTTGCTGTCAAAGCAATCTGGGCTTCCAGAACCCCTCAGCAGAACCTTAGGCTGATCGCCTCCATGCCACGCAGCATTGATGCAGGAATTCATGCAAGTGCTTCAACCAATAGGAGCATAGGAACAGACATACTTTTCAAAAGCCTAATATTTGTGCTTAAATGCTTTTCTTTTGTTCTATTTTTCTGGGACAATTAATTTAGGGTTTTCTTCTATCTCAAATCAGGGATATTCAACATGTTGGATTGTGTAGGCCCGGTGTCCTCGAGGACAAACTTGCACGCAGCCTGTTGAATGTGACGTGTAGCCAATCAGAAAGCGAGGTGAGTGACACCTCGAGGGAAAAAACCCTCCATATCATAAAGAAGCAAAGGAATGTGATGAGAGAAAACACAAATAAAATGTGGGGACCTTTATTAAAGACTTAAGATGGCTTATGGACATTTATTTTATTTATTTGAAAGTTTACTGACTTTTAAGCTACTATGAACTTATTTTAATTCAGAATCATTAAAGAGACTCATCTTTTTCATGAATATCATTCCATGAGATTGATTTGATTCATTTCTCTTTTGAAAAACAAGTTCTTTTCTTATGAGAAAAAAAAATATTTTAACCAACCACATACTTAACCAGAAAAACTAAAAACCCGAAATGAGTACTGTGGGTAAACTAATACCATATCCTGTGAATTTATTTTTCTATATGTTTTCTTTGTAGATGGAAAACAATATTGAGTAACGGGTTGAAACAATAAAGTAACAATAATTTCACTCAAACATTTAAAGAATTGAATTAAAACTTCTAAACGGAAACATGGGAGATTCGTTTTTTGTCTGCACGCAGTAACGACATCTGGCCACACGGGGCCGACACCGGCTACTGTTTTACCAACATTGACAAAGAGTTAAAAAACGAAACAGGATGTACCACTCCGTTATTTTCTAGCAACATATTTTCAGAGACAACCAGCGTCTGAAAGCTGTTTAATCGCTTTTACGTTATTTCGTTAATCTTCAGCTTTCATTTTGTTCGATTTAATAGTTATTTTTTTATGTTTCGTCTCCACAGTTCAGTCCCACTGAGCAGATAAAATATTTTAAGTGGGTTAAAACTAATATTTACAAACAGCAACGAATATGAATATACCAAATCTTATTTTTACCGCCTGATAACGTTGTAAACATAAGCTTATGTTCATATTAATTCAGTAAATTTCAATCAACCTGGCACGCTCGTCAAGATCGCATTTTGTCAAAAAAAACAAACAAAAAAAACAGAAAACTAGTTTCTAAATTAGTGACAGCGTGACACCTCCTGCTCTTAAAGCACTGCTAGGTAAGTGCGCATGCGTAGGTAACTTTGATGGCGGCAGAGGAGACACGCTGCTGCAGAAGTGTCACGGCGGTGTAGATGGTGAGTAGAGCCCGTCCTCGGCCTCCTGCCAGCGAACAGAGATCTGCTGCAGTGACCGCGGAGCAGCGAGGAGCTCCGCGTCGCTCCTCCATCACCCGGTAGAATTGTCTCATGAGAACCGAGTCAGAAGGTCAGAGTCCTGTAGCCTGTAATGCTCTTAAACCTCTCACCACGGATCTTAGTTTACATGATTATGGTTTAAAAGTAATAATAATAAAAAAAAAAACAGTCTCAAGAAATGAGTGTATTGTGACAAAATTAAATGCTGTGTTCGTAGAAAGTTTAGTGGAAGGAAAAAGGGAGGAAGGAGTAGATGCAACAGGGAGAGCTGCAGCTTTGAGAAGATTATCAAGCAGAATCCTTTCAAGACTTGGGAGAACGGCTGGCGGTGATGGTTAATGAGCAAGACCCATAAACGTGGGTGACCCGAGTTCGATTCCGGCCTGAGGTCCTTTGCTGCACGCAGCCCCCATCCTGTGAGCCTATTTTATGAAAAATCAAGCCACTAGTGCCGTAAAAACCCAGCAAAAAAGAGTTAAAAGAAAAAGAGAATTTGGGGAACTGAGACTGGGTCATGAAGAGCAGCTACACACGGAGGGCTGAAGAGAACCAGAACCACATCGTTCCTCAGTGGTCCAAAGTCCTCTTTTCAGATGAAACTAAAGTTTTAACTTTTAGAAATCATGGTCCCAGAGTCTGGAGGAGGAGTGAAAAGGCCCCAGAATCCTGACGTGTCTTCAGGTCCAGAGGGAAGTTCCCACAGTGGGTGATGATCTAGTGGCACCGTGTCCTCTGCTGGTTCTGGTCCACTGGGTCTTCTGAAGCTGGCAGACATCTAGCAGGACGTTTTGGAGCACGGCCATCTTTGCATTCCTCTGCAGAGGCTCGCTCTCCAGCTTCTTCTGGAACACCTTCCAGATGTTGCTCATCTGCATTCAGAGTTCCTTTTGGGTTCTCCAGAACCGTCTGGCTGTTCTGGTGGAGAAGTCCTCAGGACTTTAGATCTGCGCTGTAACTGCTGAAGATGAGGAGCAGGTGAGGGAACATGATGACTTTAAGTCTCGTCATTAACATCTGTACCGGCAGATGTTGGTCACTGGTTAACAGATCGCCGCCATGTGGCGTCTCTTTGGTCATGTGACCTCCTGCAGTTTGCTGACCGTTACGGCGTCTCAGACCTGCTCCAGCAGACCCACTGTCCTCTAGACAAGGCAGGCAGCACTGTGAGGATCATCTTCTTTGATTTCTCCAGAACTTCTAACCCAGTCAGCCTGATTGGCTTCATCAGAACCTCCAGCAGACTCAGGCGGACGCCTCAGGACTGCCTGACACACCGACCACGGTAACCCCCAGATTCCACATCCTGGACGTGTCCGTGAGTCCGTGAACAGCAACGCCTGCTGCAGACGTAGTTCCTCCGTCTAGCTCCGCTCTGAGGGAACGAGAGGAACAAGTTCACGCCATAAAAAGGAAATAAAAGGAGCCGGAAACAAAACAAACTTCATTAATCCTTTTAACGGCGTCTGAAAAGTTCTCTGTTGCTGATTTTACGTCAACTCAGCGTATTTTATATGGGTGGCCACCTAAACCTTTTATGTTTATGTATTTATATACAAAGCTTTTAGCTAGGACCAAAGTACTGTACACAATCATAAAATACAATTCAATTATAAAACAGAAAGGATCGAATATAAACAGGGTTCCCACACCTTGGTGAACATCAAATTCAAGGACCTTTCAAGGACTTTCCAGGACCAATTTCCTTAAAAATCAAGGACCACACGTGGCGGCATTTACCTACTGTGACCGCTGTATAGGTTATCATATTTTAATACAATGCAAATTCAATAAAAGACTAAACGGCATAGAAGTTGTTGGGTCAGAAGCAATGCAAGAAAGTGGACTTAATTTATAGCCTACATTGATATTGATCATAACCATAGCCTACATTTATATCCACAGTACATGGCTATGCCATACTACATCACATATAAGATGTACATTAGCCTACCGTTTCATGGAGTTTTATGGAATAAAGTGCAGCATTGAGATGTTCAGAATTATATCAATTTGTTTCACTTACTTTCATCTTTGATTAAGCTAGTTTTTGACTTTGACTCTGAAAAGTCGCTAAATATAGCGACAAAGTCGCTGAGTTGGCAACACTGCGTGAATGTAACCACGTAGGCCTAAACCGTAGCCTAGCAACTAACGAAGAAGAGCGAACGTACTTTTGCAAATTGAAAGTCTGCGGAATCAACATAATTTTAAAAGATCGTGTGGTAGTAAAATAATGACACATGAGTCGTCATCCGTGTGAACTTTCAACCCCACAAAACAATTCAAGGACTTTCAAGGGCCTTGAATTAATTCTTTCAGATTCACAAACTTTCAAGGATTTCAAGGACCCGTGGGAACCCTGTATAAAATTCTTATTAGTAAACAGACACAATAGAAAAAAGTGAAACCTCTCAGATTGTGCCAAAAGCCAAAGAAAAAAGATCGGTCTTAAGATTGATGATTGAATTTGACTTTGTAAAGTGCCTTGAGATGACATGTTTCATGAATTGGTCATATAAATAAAATTGAATTGAAGAAGGGACTTATAAACAGCGAGTGAAGAGGCCTCTTATGCTCAAAGGCAGATCATTGCATAGCTCAGGAGCTGCCACAGAAAAAGCACGGTCCCCTCTGATAGTGCACTTTGTAGTTACCAATCTCTCGTTATCATATTTTACTTTGACAAACGGGATGTTTTTAGCGATTCCTTTCCACTCTGCCCACCTCAGACCTCCAGAACCAGACAGACTCCTGTCATCTGCATTGTTGGATCTCAGATGGACAGATTCCTAAAAGTCGCCTCCAGTGACCATTTTCTCCTCCTCCAGTCTTCCAGGCTGCAGAACATGAAATGGAAAGTAGAATGAGAACGGACGGAGACAAGGCAGAACCTTCTGGTTACCAACGGGTCGTGTTGAAGAACGCTGCGCCGCATCAGTACCTGAAGGTCCGCCTGTAAGTCTCCGTGTGTTCAGACGACCGTTTGCTCTGCCTCCCCCCCCACAAAGTCACCTCCTGCTGGGTGTCGTGTGTTCAGGGAGCTGGAGGACGAGTCCACCAGGCTGAGCGCCGTGGAGCTGAAGACCTTCATCATCGCCTGCCTGAAGGGTCTGCATGGAGAGGTGGGGCCGTCACCGGAGCTGAAAAACACCGAGGCAGATTTTTAACTTCTGACCTGCACAGATATTTATTTATCCCTGAACATGGAAGGTTATACGTCACATGCTTCTGCTGAGCTCTTTGTACGGATGTGCTTCAGGTTGGAGCTGCGTTGAACGTCGACGTGTTGAAGTACGATGAGGAGACGCTGAGCGCTCTGCTGCGCGTTCCCAGCCGGTACCGTCACGGAGGGAAGCTGACGCCACGTGGGGACGCTGCAGCTGGGCGAGGCTTCATCCTGTTTCTGTTTCAGAGGTTTGGTGAAGCTGTGGAGCTCCCTGACCCTGCAGGGATCCTACAAGAACCAGACCTGCGCCTTCAGGGTTCTGCAGGTCAGCAGATCTAAGCTCTGATCTCATCATAGTCAAATTCGGCCCGGTCATCAGTTTTTTTCAGGAGATCCAGAACCAAGAACTCGTTTAAAATCTAAATAAACCATCATGCTGCGTTGATCCGTGGGATAGATTCATGCAGGATTATCCTCGGGTCCAGGTAACCTTATTCAGACAGGCGGGTCCAGGTCCAGTCCTGCATCCCTTCTCCAACACCTGAATCACATGAACGTGTCGTTAAGCTAACGAGGGAATTCAGCCTTTTGGATCAGGGTGTAGAGCAGAGATGCATCCAGAAGCTGCTGCTCAGTAGTGTTACAACCCCTCCCCAAGACAACAAAAGGGAAATTCTGGCACTGGGTGTAACACACAAAACAATCAGTAATCCTAGTTAGTAGATGTCAGTAAAAAAGAGAGTTATTTATAATGTGGGTAGAACTTCAATTACAGAAGTGCAATACAAGGAAGCTTTAAGCTTCAGGGTCTCCAAGGCCAAAACAACAAACACCCCCCCCCCCCCTTATAATTATAAAATAAAAAGAAAACACTTGCTAGGGGAGAACAGAAAAGTACAAAACCTAAACTCCCTGGCTATCCACAAAACAGGAGAAAACAGTTAAATAAAAAGGCAGAGAACCCCGACCAGCTTCCACTGTGAAAAGGAAAAACAGACTTTAGTTAGACATTTGGTTGCTCACAGCCAAAACCATTTAAGCTTCCTTACAAACAGCTGGTTTACAAACAAGATCACTTCAGATCAAGGCCCAAGGAAGAAGAAAAGAGGGGCCTGGCATCTCTGGTGTGAAGCTCTTTATGGAGTGGCTGACGAGCTCCAACACATTGCACCTGTGGCAGCCAGGTAGAACTGAAACACAGAGAGAGCCCCTAGAGGTCAGTGACCGTAACAGGTAGGTCTGCAGGACTAGACCTGGTCACAGGTAGATCTGCAGGACTAGATCTGGACATCCTCCTGCCGTGCAGCTCGGACCTGCGGTTCCAAAGCAAACACGTCAAACATCGTGGGATCAGATCTAAAAAGCCTGAAATAAAGACGTAATCATCCTGTCATTAAAATATACCATAAATATGTTTAAAGTGAGAGTTTTACTGAGGTTAGTTTTGCAGTTATTAGCACATCTTTCCCCGTGTCTAAAACACGGAAGCAGGAAGCTCACAGCTCATGAATATTCCCAATCTAGATTTTAAGTTGGGGATTTATTCATATTTATAAAACATTAAGGAGTCAAAAATGGTCTAAGGACATCAATAGAGATGTTAAGAAGTCAGCAGAAACTTTGCCATGTCCAAAGGTCCACAATGATAGGCTGATATAAGCCAGAAAGGTCACATGACAACCAGAGAATAGCCAATCACAATCAAGCAGCTCATTTTGAATCTTATATTTAAGCTGCTCTTCTGGCTTTTGGCCACCAGAGGGCAGCAGAGAGGCCTGTGGTGAAGCGCTTCATGAAAAGCGGCTTCAGGAAGCTTCATCAGGACGTTGCTGGTTTCTGGATTTAACGCTCAGCTGAGGACGATGGCTTTCTCAGGTTCTGCACCAGAACCGACCGGTCTGGGTCCAGTTCTAGCAGCACTGGGTTCATGGCAAACATTATAGCTTCTATCAGCTGGGACAGCCTGGCTGCCCCTCCCAGCCAAAGGCCTCAGGGTGGGTCCGTATCTGCGGTGCCAACTTCAGCTCGTACCGCTCCTCCGGCTCACACTCCAGTGCAAACAGGCAGACCCAAAATGGACCTGGCTGAGACGAGCTGAGCCTCCCTGCTTAAAGAACCAGGTAAAACCACATGGATCCGTGTTCTGGACCGAGCTGCACGTTCTAAACTGAGTTTCTGATGTGAGTGAGGGAGAACTTAGAGGACTTAAGCAGGTTTTAACCAAACTAAACAGACTTAATGAATACTTTTTAATTAATTACACATCTTCAAACATGTACAGTCAAACACATCTTCACCTCATCCCTGCCATTCACGCCTTTTTATACTATCCTATTACCTGGGATGCTGTGATTCCTGGAAACAATGCTTATATAATCATTATACTGGGAATACATGAACATATCAACAATGAATCTTTCTCTCCGTCTTAAAAAGCAAAAACAGCTTCCAGTCGTTTCCTGATTTCTGCTGCAGCAAAACAAGCGTTTCTGTTGCTACTTCTAAACGTTTCAGGAGGGGCGTGAAAACTTCTTATTCTACTATGAGTGGTTCTTGCTATGGTTCTGCAGAACTATGAATGTAGTTCTTTAACTACCCTACAGACTTTAATGTTCTTTGATGTATAAAATTTTCAAAAACACTCAAGGTAGCCAAAAAAATAACTGGTTCTGACTTAAATAAGCTTGTAAATATGCTTTCTGTTTGCATAAAGCATTAACTTTATGTGAATTTATTTAAGTAATATTTAATGTTTTTTAAACTTTTTGAGAAGTTACTTTTAAATTGAAATCATGTTAATGTAGTTTAAATATCTGTTATGTTTAGTTGTTTAGCTGATTTAAAAATAATCTAAACCAATAACGTGTGGTTTAGGTTTTATTATTAAAGAAGCAGTTTGATGTTGAACTTATTGAAATAAATTGTTCCTTAGCAGCAGATCAGACGTGTTGAGTAGAAATAAACTTTTTGTGCATAAAGACTGTAAACCGCAGTAACGACTGTCCTCTCGTGGTGCATTCAGGTGTCTCCGTTCCTCCTGGCGCTGACTGGAAACAGTCGGGATCTGCGGCTGGACTGAAGCACGATGAGTTTTTCTTGGAGCGCGTTCGCCAACAGGCTCCGCCCCTCCTCCCTGGCGGCTCCGCCCCTCAGACGGCTGCTCCACGTCGGCCAGCGAGACTCCATCACCAAAGCGTTCTCCTCCCGCGACGTGGCGCTGTTCGCCGAGCTGACGGGCGACACCAACCCTCTCCACGTGGACCCGGCCTACGCCAGCACCACGGCCTTCGAGACGCCCATCGTGCACGGCGTCCTCATCAACGGCCTGATCTCCGCCGTGCTTGGCACCAAGATGCCCGGCCCCGGCTGCGTCTTCCTGTACCAGGAGATCCGCTTCCCGGCGCCGCTCTACGTCGGAGAGGAGGTTCTGGCCGAGGCAGAGGTCCGTAAGATCAAGATGTCGTTCGCCTTCATCGCCGTGACGTGCTCTGCGAAGGACAAAGTGGTGATGGAGGGGGAGGTGATGGTGATGATGCCGGTGGAGCAGCAGGACCGCTGAGGAAGAGGAGGTGCTGATGGACCGATGAAGAACAGCCAGGTGGCTGAATTGGGTCGGTTGGAGCTTTTCTCTTGGGTTTTCCTTTTATTTAGTGTTTAGAGACAATCATGTCTGATGATGCTTGTTGTATTTTGCTGCTGCTCTCAATTTAATAAAAAGGAAATATTTACATTCAAATTAAAGGAAGTCGTGTTTTATTTCATCCTGAGACTAAAACTCAACGCTGAAGCCGTATCTGGACACAATGTAAGAGCTAAACTAGCCCCACATGCTGGGAAATGAAAGCTCTGGTAATAAAAACATCAACCGCACCAGAATGAAGGATTCTGGGTAATCAATGATCAACTTTGATGGAGGAAAATGACTGAATGGTCGGGATTCTTCTCTGTTTCAAAAGTTTCACCAAAGTCGGTTCATTAAGCACGTCGATGGATCATGTTTCTAATTTAATATAATTATGGTGAACAGTTCAGAGTAAATCAGGATGCCTGGAGATTCTCTGAGAGAACAGAACCGTTCACTGGAGAACAGAGCGGATCCAGACACTCAGAAATGAAGGCAACACTCAGAGTTTAGTAATGGTTAAATGTCTGGATTGTGATTGGTCAGTTCAGCTGTAGATGATCAGTGTCGGCGGTTGTGGTGCTGATGACCAGAGTTCCTCTTCCATTGCTACTCAGAATCCTGGAGCACAACCAGTGGCTTCTTGAAGCTGCTCTCCAACGGTTTGTGGTCATTTTAAACCTTGATCTTTGTACCATAAACATACTGGTGGAACTTTTCACATCAAAATACGATGGCTAGGCGCTCCTTTTCAATCTGAGCATATTGACGCTGACATTCTAAGCGTTCTAGATGCGTATGCCACAGGTCGTCCATCCTGGAGCATCACAGCTCCAACACCTTCAGAGCTGACATCCACAGACTGCGTTACGTCTTTGTTGACATCGTAGTATTTCAGAGCGCCAGAGATTAGCTTTTTACATTATTTCATATTAACTTATTGCTGCTGTTCCTACTATTGCCGTTTAGATTCCTCAGTGTTGCAGACGCCTCTGACAGGTTTGGACTGAATCTGGACAGATACATGAACCTCATTAATGCTCGTTTGTCTTCATCTGTTAACTGGCACAAATCTTTTCATCATCAGGCCGTAGTCCCTCTGCTCTGAGCATGTGGCCAATGTACTTTACTTTTCATTCTGAATTTGCACTTTGCTTTGTTGAATCATTTTCATCTGCTCTTTGCAGCAGCTTTAGAAATCTCTGATCATGTTGTTCAAGAGAGTCACTCCTGACCAGCAGATCATCTGAGATGTTCACCAAACCATCAAATCCTTCCATCATCTGTGCTACAGCTCTCTGAAACACCTCACTGGCGGTTGAGATCCAAAGGGAAGCCGCTTGAAATGATATCTGCCTAAAGTGTGTTGAGAGTGTACATCTTGGAGCTTTCCTCGTCCAGCACTATTTGGTAAATTATAAATATATCGTTCCTATTTATAGCAATATTCGTTCATGATCAGCACACCTGGATCTGCTGTCAGAACCAAACTAAGCTCCACTTTCTCCACTTTAATTCAATTAAATTTTATTTATATAGCACCAATTCATGAAACATGTCATCTCGAGGCACTTTCTAAAGTCAAATCAATCATATTATAGAGATTGGTCAAAAATTTCCTATATAAGGGAACCAGTTGATTGCTTCAAAGTCCCAACAAGCAGCATTCACTCCTGGAGAAGCGTAGAGCCACAGGGAGAGTCGTCTGCATCGTTGATGGCTTTGCAGCAATCCCTCATACTGAGCAAGCATGAAGCGACAGACTTCATGACTTCAGGTCTTAGTTTGCAGCGTCAGGACAGATTATCAAGCAGAACTGAAACGGACCTGAAAACAACCAGATGATCAGATCATCTCCAGATTTCTGTGTCACTGTGATTCCATTGTTGGTCAAACCCACTGAGCTATATAATACACTGGAGTGCTGATTTTGATGAAAAACAGAAGTCACTGGCCGCCATCTTGCTACTCCCTACTCTCACACATAGGATTTGGTTGCAACAACAAGCAGTTTTCTGGCTGTGTGAAAACGTTTCACAGGTAATTCTACAGTCAGTGGATGTACTAACACTATCAACTACTAGGAAATTAGGTGCTGAAATATTTTACGTTATTCATATTAAATATATATATGTATAAATAAGTATGTGTACACGTATATATGTATATATATATGTATACATATATGTAAATATATGTTTTTGTATATTGTTATATATTTATAAATGTTATATATATATATTTAAATGAATAAAATGCAAAATATTTCAGCACATGACTTTCTCAGTACTTGATAGTTTTAGAACATAACATAAAAGTATATGGCATTTGACATTTTAAAAGTTTTTAGCCCCCCCTGAATATGAGAAAATCCTCGTTATTCGATGCTGTAGCGCACATATTCCCTAGTTACTGGGAGGAAATAGGGAGTACCAATATGGCGGCTGGTGGCTTCACAGCGACTCGTTCTAACAGACGGTGATTAGCACTCCAGTGTATAATATAGCTCAGTGGTCAAACCAAACATCCTCCTTCTCGTCCATGTTTCTCTGCATGTATGGATGTGAACATGTGTGAATGCAGAAGTTTCTGTATGTGTAGATCTGCAGGATGGGTGGGTAACTCTGTGTTTTCATATGTGGCATCTGATATTTCTTTTTGGTGTAGCTTTTTAATATAATTACTGATTTTTATATAATGATTCTTGTCTGTTTTTAATGTATTTTATGGGTTCATCTTTGTGCTGCTTCTCTGAGGACAGAAATTGTCTCTCAGGGACAAATACAGTTTTATTAAATTGAACATCAAGGATCAACGAGCCACTGCTGCACTGAGAGTTTATTTCAAACACAGGAAAAAGAAGTCCAAAGTCCTAAAGTTGAAGGTAGATTTTTAGATATTTACCCAGTTTAGCAAACAACAGACAAAGACCAGTTTTGTTTTGAAAAACAACCATAGACCCACCCCAGTGCATTCTGGTCCTAAACAGTCCCTTTACTCATAGAAATGCCCCCACAGTTCTTCCTGACTGACAAAAACTAAACATTTCAATAATTATTAACCTACAACTAAATCTGATTAATAACCCAAAATATAAAGTAACCCAAGAACTAACTTTAGATTCAAATTCAGAATAAAAAGCTCCAAGATTCTGTTTAAAATCACTGAGTTTCAATCAGATCATCAAGGTTTCATCTGGACTTTGTGTTCTTCATGCTGAGAACATCAGAGCTGCTGTTTTCTCACTGAGATCTTCATCGGTAGCATTTTTACTTTATCCCCAGTGAGGAAGTATGGAAACATCTTGTCAGTGAAGGTGTGTGTGAAGGTGTGTATGTGTGAGTTAGTGTCCAGATCAGAGAAGGACAGCTTTCCTCTGTCCCAGTCCAGATTCACTCTGATCCTCTGGAGCTTCTTCTGGACTGAGAGATCCATGGGAGGAGATGGAGGAGACCGTGCGTAGTATTTACCTTCATAGAACTGTAGAAACAACCATCCAGACTTTATGAATCCCTTCCTCTGGACAGACTCTGGTATCACACCAAGCTCCCAGAATTCACTGTCTCCAACATCAACATCCCAGCTGTGGTTCCCTGAGTTGAAGCCCTCAGAACTCAGGACAGACCACCAGAACCTAAACCTCTCTGGATTATCAGGAAGCTGCTGTTTCTCTCCTAAAGTCCCACTGGTCAGATCTTCAGACAGGATGAGTTCTGAACCAGCAGTGTTTGGGTCCAGGATGAGAGGAGTGTAGGAGACCATGTTCTCCATGTTGCTCCAGATGTTGAAGGCCAAGTTGCCCAGATGTTTGGCCTGGTCTATCAGAGCTCCTGAGGGCAGCTGTGGATCCTCCAGCAGGGGGCAGCGCTGGACTCTTTCCACTGCAGCCTTGTAGTTGTGCAGGAATGAGACGTCTTCAGCTCTCAGCTCCTCCTCTGTGGCTCTGACTGTGTCTGAAAGAGCTGCTATCTCTCTGCTCAGAGCCTCCATCTTCTCCTTCATCATCCCACTCTTCTGCTCCTCTTCCTCCCTCAGTGCAGCCAGCCTGGCCTCCTCTTCCTCTGCTAGAAACTGATGAAGCTTCTTAAACTGCTCCTTAATCAGCCTCTCTGTGTGTCGGGCCTGGACCTTCATGTGTTCTGCTGTCTGATCAAACTCCTCTAGAACTTTCTTCCTGAGCTCCAGGTTCTTCTTTAAAGGTTCCAGAGTTTCCTGAAGGTTCTTCTTGTGTTGCTGAGCAGCTTCATCCATGGGTCTGAATCTGTGGTTGGTGTGTTTCTCTGAATCTCTGCAGACGAGACACACTGGCTGCTGATGGTCCAGACAGAAGAGTTTGAGTTTCTCAGAGTGCAGACTGCAGAGATCCTCTGAAGCTCTCTGGTCTCTCTGCTGTAGGAAGGTCTCACACAGGTTCTTCAGAACCAGATTACAGGGTGGATTAACCCTTGAAGATCTTCTCCTACAAACTGGACACTCTTGTGCTGCTTTCTCTCTCCACCAGTTCTTCAGACACTCCTTACAGAAGCTGTGGCTACATGACAGAATAACCGGATCCTTAAAGACGTCCTGACAGACCGGACAGCAGAGATCCTCCTCTGATCTGGAAGCCATTTAGTCTCTGAGTGAAGCTGAAATCACAGCAGACAGATCGTTAAACCAGGAAGTCAGTTTCCCTCCTGCAGAAACTTTCTTCTCTTACTTTCACTTTGATTTTCTTGTCTTTCCACCTGCAGCAGTCTGTGTTTCAGCGTCTCGGTCCCTCAGCTCTCTCTGTTCTCCTCGTTCACTGTTAGTCTGCCCTGAGTAGCTGATGAAGGTGATGATGAAGGTGATCCTCACGGTGGATTCTCCGTTAATCTCTGACACTTTCTGAACTGTTTCCTGTTTTTTTACAGGGTTCCTGTTGTAATCAGTCTGGAGGCAGATGTGTGGCGCCCTCTAGAGGACGTTCTGTGCATCTGCTGTTTTAGAAAAGCTCTGCAGCTGATCTGCTTTTTCTGATATTTCAGTTTATTTAAGTTTAAGTGAAGGTGGTGTTGAGGGAAGTCTTGCTCTGGGAGATTGCTGTGGTCGGTCTTTAGCTCCTCCAACCAGTTATCGGTCTCAGGTGATGCCTCCTTCTCTCTGATGCTCCTCCAGTACCGTTCAGGTTCAGCTCTGTCAGCGTCTAGTTTCCTGTTATTACCGTGTAAGAACATTTTAAGTTTGAATAGTAAGGGTCCGGTACTCCATACTCCCGGAGTACCCCCCACAGGATCCCCCGGGGGACACGGTCGAATGCCTTCTCCAGATCCACAAAGCACATGTAGACTGGTTGGGCAAACTCCCATGCCCCCTCCAGAATCCTGCTGAGGGTATAGAGCTGGTCCAGTGTTCCAGGCCAGGATGAAAACCACACTGCTCTTCCTGAATCCGAGATTCAACTATCCGACGGACCCTCCTTTCCAGAACCCCTGAATAGACCTTACCAGGGAGGCTTAAGAGTGTGATTCCCCTATAGTTGGAACACACCCTCCGGTCCCCCTTTTTAAATAGGGGGACCACCACCCCAGTCTGCCAATCCAGAGGAACTGCCCCCGATGTCCACGCAATGTTGCAGAGCCGCGTTAACCAACACAGCCCCACAACATCCAGAGCCTTAAGGTACTCAGGGCGAATCTCATCCACCCCCGGGGCCTTGCCACCGAGGAGCTTTTTAACAACCTCGGCAACCTCAGCACCAGAGATGGGAGGACCCGACCCAGAGTCCTCAGGCTCTGCTTCCGCAATGGAAGACGTGTTGGTGGGATTAAGGAGGTCTTCGAAGTATTCCGCCCACCGATGCACGACGTCCCGAGTCGAGGTCAGCAGCACACCACCCCCACTGAAAACAGTGTTGGTACCGCACTGCTTCCCCCTCCTGAGACGCCGGATAGTGGACCAGAATCGCTTCGAAGCCGTACGGAAGTCTTTCTCCATGGCCTCTCTGAACTCTTCCCACACCCGAGTTTTTGCCTCGGCGACCAGCCGAGCCGCCTGCCGCTTCGACTGCCGGTACACATCAGCTGCTTCCGGAGTCCCACAGGCCAATAAAGCCCGGTAGGACTCCTTCTTCAGCTTGACGGCTTCCCTCACCGCTGGTGTCCACCAGCGGGTTCGAGGGTTGCCGCCGCGACATGCACCGACAACCTTGCGGCCACAGCTCCAACTAGCCGCCTCAACAATAGAGGCGTGGAACATGGTCCATTCAGACTCAATGTCCCCCGCCTCCCTCGGGACGTGTTTAAAGTTCTCCCGGAGGTGGGAGTTAAAGCTCCGCCTCACAGGGGACTCTGCCAGACGTTCCCAGCAAACCCTCACAGTACGTTTGGGCCTGCCCGGTCGGACCGGCTTCCTCCCCCGCCATCGGAGCCAACTCACCACCAGGTAGTGGTCGGTGGAGAGCTCCGCCCCTCTCTTCACCCGAGTGTCCAAGACATACGGCCGCAGGTCAGATGAAACGACAACAAAGTCGATCATTGAACTGCGACCTAGGGTGTCCTGGTGCCAAGAGCACATATGGACACCCTTATGCTTGAACATGGTGTTTGTGATGGACAATCCATGACGAGCACAGAAGTCCAACAACAAAACACCACTCGAGTTCAGATCAGGTGGGCCATTCCTCCCAACCACGCCCCTCCAGGTCCCACTGTCATTGCCCACGTGAGCGTTGAAGTCCCCCAGCAAAACGAGGGAGTCCCCAGGAGGGGCACTCTCCAGTACCCCTTCCAAGGACTCCAAAAAGGGTGGGTAATCTGAACTGCTGTTTGGCGCATAAGCGCAAACAACAGTCAGAACCCGTCCCCCCACACGAATGCGGAGGGAGGCCACCCTCTCGTTCACCGGGGAAAACCCCAACGTGCAGGCACCGAGATGGGGGGCAACCAGTATGCCAACCCCAGCTCGGCGCCTCTCACCATGGGCAACTCCAGAGTGGAAGAATGTCCAGCCCCTCTCAAGGAGACTGGTTCCGGAGCCAGAGCGGTGCGTCGAGGTGAGTCCGACTATCTCTAGTCGGAACCTCTCAACCTCGCGCACAAGCTCAGGCTCCTTCCCCACCAGAGAGGTGACATTCCACGTCCCAAGAGCCAGCTTCTGCAGCCGAGGATCGGAACGCCAAGGTCCCCGCCCTCTACTGCTACCCGTTGCACAATGCACCCGACCCCTTTGGCCCCTCCGACAGGTGGTGAGCCCATTGGAAGGGGGGCCCATGTTGCCTCTTCGGGCTGAGCCCGGCCGGGCTCCATGGGCAAAAGCCCGGCCACCAGACGCTCGCCAACGTGCCCCACCTCCAGGCCTGGCTCCAGAGTGGGGCCCCGGTGACCCGCGTCCGGGCGAGGGAACACGAGGTCCAATAATATTACTCATCATAAGGGGCATTTTGGGCTGCACTTTGTCTGGTCCCTCACCTAGGACCTGTCTGCCTTGGGTGACCCTACTAGGGGCTTAAAGCCCCTGACAGCATAGCTCCTAGGATCATTGGGACACTCAAACCCCTCCACCACGGTAAGGTGGCAGCCCAGGGAGGGGTGGCAGCCCAGGGAGGGGTCTCAGGTGATGCCTCCTTCTCTCTGATGCTCCTCCAGTACCGTTCAGGTTCAGCTCTGTCAGCGTCTAGTTTCCTGTTATTACCCTGTAAGAACATTTTAAGTTTGAATAGTATTCTAAAATATGCAGAAATCATCATCTGTAAAAAAGCAAAATGTACTACAGTTTGGCAGAATTTAAAAAACCGTTAAAATAATTACCTAATAATGTAGTATTACATCATTAGGTAATTGTAATGATGTAATATTTTATGGGCTAAGCCCCTGATGATGAGAATGTCTTGCTCTGCTTCTGGTTTATACTAATTTACAAATGGACAGTGTGGAAATCTATGTACAATAAAACCAATGTAAATAGTGTTCCTCTCTTTTATTTGTCTTTATCCTAATTCTAGAAGTAGAAATAGTCAAATAAATAGCAGTATTATTTTGTGGAATCCTAATCATGCTATTATAAGGGAAAAACACTGAGTGTTGACGGTGGTTAGAAATCCTTATAAGTAAATTAAAATGATTAGATATGGTAATATATCTTAGTATATTAGATTCTAACACAATAATATATATAATCCAATATAAGGCTAAGGGCTAGAATGTGTAAATTATGTGTGGTTCAAAGTTATATTGGGAAAAGTTCCTCTCAAGACATTCCTCTCAAAAACAGGGTTGTTTTAACTACCACATTCACCCAATGTTGTAATATTGCAACAATTACAAATGCATGTTATCTAAGCCATTACAAGGTCTTTGTTAGACAGTAGTATAAAGCTTGTTACTCCACATTACTCCAGACTTTTTGAATTGAGAAGGCTTCCTGGAGAGGAAGTGAAACATCTTCAAACTACGTAAAACAAGTCCAGTTGCTTTGATTTTTACTTTTTTTTTTGGAACAGATAATATTTAGTTTCTTAACTGGGACCAGTTTTGTAGCCTGATATTAAATATGGTAACGGCAGTATCCCAGTATGAATCAAAACTGAAATCTCGCGCTCCAAGCATGCAAGAACATGCACGCACACACATGCAATAGAAAACAGCCAATCAGGAAGCAGGAAGGTGGAATTTAAGGCAGCAAAACCAATGAGAGTGGAGTTAAACAGCACACAGCACAGTCCGGTGTGCGGCAGATTTAAAGGGACAGGAAAGAAAAAGCAGGCAGTGGAGCTGCGCACAGCAGCGTTGAAATGACACCGTGGGAACGCCGAGCGCTTCAAACGGAGGCGCTCCAGGCGAACCTGTACATGTACGCACGTCTGGCAGAGCTGAACCGACACGCAGGAATCAGTAAATTTTTAGGGGTGCTGAGCTAAGATTTATACCAACTCCTGTTTGATCCTAGTTACCTTGTGAACCTGAACCTAACCAAGTTCCTGTGTTTTAATTTCCTCCTAGCGCCTTGGATCCTACCAGAGAGACACATTGTGAATTTCTCCAACGTGAGATCAATAAAACCTAGTTTATCTTATCTTATTGCCTTGCTCCACTGCCTCTGGACCCACGTCAGACAAACTCCCAGCAACCAGCCAAGAACAAGAGAAGAACCACGGACCAGTCATCTGCTCAGCCCTCCTGCCTTCGCTCACCTGCCTGTTCATCCTCCAACAAACCACCTGAGAGAGAGAGAGCTACCGGATCTGTACCGACAACCCGGACCACTGGACAGCACCGTCCCCCAGACCGAACCCAAGCCTCCTCCTCAGTGAGTTCATCCTCCCCACATTATTTCCACCATTCCAGCCCAATATATTCACCAGCCTCTTCATCTTTCCCAGCAGAACCCGGAAGACACCTTGTTCTTGTTTAAACTACATCCTGACAATAAACACTTTAACCAAACTGCCTGCCTCCGTAATTGCTCTTATTTAGAGTCTTTTGTCCTTAATTATGACAAAGTGTATACAAAACGACATTTCATTGCATACAACTTATGACAATGTAATGATATTGCAGTTGGAATAAGATAGCATTACAATGTCAAGTGCAGCAGTAATAAGAATTTTACAATGCAGGAGAAAAACTGTTTGTTTGTTGTTGTTGTTTTAAAGTGTGCAGAAGAATATTCCACCATGTTTATGGTGCAAAAATAATGGTGCAAAAAGGCATTAATATGAAAAGTTCACTGCAGTGCAAACTAACATGGTGCAAAAATGCAGAAAACGTTCAATTGTGTTCTTTTAAATTCAAATAAATTATAAAAGTTCTTTAACGTTGGTAGTGCAAAATAATGATGCAAGTGTGATGCAGAGTCCAGCTTAGAGTTCAACAGTCTGATGGCAACAGGGAAAAAGCTTCTGCAGAACCTGGAGGACCTGCAGCGGATGCTGTGTGGCCTCTACCCAGATAACAGCAGGGAGAACAGTCCATGGTGGGGGGTGAGGGATCTCTGATGATGTTACGGGACACACAGCGCTGAGATGAAATGTCCCTGTAAGACCCACTGTTGCAGAATTACAAAAAAAAAAAATTGTCATCCCAAAATAAACATTTATTTATTTATTTATTTTTGGTTCAACTGCATGAACATACTCATTGGGTCATGATGTTTGGTCTCACAATGCTATTGGCTCCTACATTTGTATACAAGACCTGCCCTCAGATGAAGAAGTCACACAACCTCCAGATTTTTGCCTGAGCATCATCCCCTCAATTTACTGGACTGGATTTATCTAATTGAAGTAAGTAAAAAGCTTTGCATATTTTTTCTGTGTTTATTAGAGTGTCTACAACATGTAAATATGAAGTTATTGTGGAAAATGTGTCCTACATTTTATCTAGAGCTTGTTTTGTAATTGTTGCAATATTACAACATTGGGTGAATGTGGTAGTCAAAACAACCCTGATTTTGAGAGGAATGTCTTGAGAGGAAGTTTTCCCAATATAACTTTGAACCACACATAATTTACACATTCTAGCCCTTTGCCTTATATTGTATTATATATATATTATTGTGTTAGAATCTAATATACTAAGATATATTGCCATATCTAATCATTTTAATTTACTTATAATGATTTCTAACCACCTTCAACAGTCAGTG
Organism: Fundulus heteroclitus; assembly: GCF_011125445.2. NCBI lineage: Eukaryota > Metazoa > Chordata > Actinopteri > Cyprinodontiformes > Fundulidae > Fundulus > Fundulus heteroclitus. The sequence goes on along the minus strand of NC_046380.1, from coordinate 2,551,108 downwards.
TTTTCAGATTAAAGTGGGGTTGATGTTCAGGAATGTAAGGTGTGGCTGTAAGTTGGAGGCTACTTGCATTCCTATTTTGATGATAATCAGAGTTTAGAATTGGTCGGCCACACAGTATTGTGTGACCCGTGAAATGTGTGAATGGGTTACTTCAGTGCAATGTGTAAACACTTCAAATTAAAATCAATCTCTCCACCACCCCGTCTTTTCCTGCAGGTTATATAGAATCTAAGTATGTGTACTATTTATATATACATTTGTTTAAATTTTATCTTTTCCATTTCAGAATGCCAGCAGTAAGGAAAGATCCTCGGTACAGTTTGCAGGATATCATTGCAATCATCCAAGATGGAGAGAGTGATGTGGACGTACCCTATGATGACACTGATGCGAGTGACGAGGAGTCAGACAATGATCCCTGTGTGGACAAAGAAAACCAAGAGCGTCTGACTGCCCAGCCAATGTGGACATTAAGCCCCAAGAACATGAACGCATCATGCCCCGTGACAGATATTGCTGGCAAAAAAAGGATTTTATCAGTCCCAATACCGATTTTTCTGGTCCACCTGTCACAGACGATGTAACCTTCCTCCACACCCCACTCCAATACTTCCAAAAGTTTGTGTCAGAGGACGTGATTCAAGCTCTGGCTGCAAGTACAAATGAGTACAGCGTTACACGGCCAGATACAGACAGATACACGGCACCCCCCTATTGCTGATCTGATGCCACGCAACAGATTCCAATCTCTGTTGACAAAATTAGATTTTGTGAACAATACTGAGGTGTTGGGTGTTATTTGTACTGAGGAAGTTGTTTGCCCAACTACAACACTGCAAAAAGGACCTAAAAGTAAGTCAAATTTTCTTGAACTTAGTGTATTTGTCCTTGGTTTGAGCAGGTAAATAAAATGATCTGCCAATGGAATAAGATTTTTGCACTTAATATTGGAACAACTCATCTCCATCATCTTATTTCAAGTGCAGTATATCTAATTATCTTATTTGAGGCGTCAAAATGTTCATTCCACTGGCAGATAATCTTATTTACCTGCTCAAATCAAGGACAAATAGACTTGTTTGAAGAAAATTTTAGTTACTTTGTGTTCTCTTTTTGCAGTGAATACAGCATAACTCCCTGAATTTTCAGCCGATTTTCACACGGTTTGGTTTGATACAAATGGCAGAGATGTGGTTATGATACAGGACGCTGTCACACATAAGAAAACATGTTTTAATGCTGAAATACGTTGTTTAAACAACATCTTTCATAAATGTATGGTCTTTAACAGACATACATTTGGCACATTAATGTATAAATACGTGATTTTATACTGAAATACTTTGTTTTATGCTGTTTAACAACGAGACATGTGGTATCACAAATCAGTACATCTTTAATAATACATTTTAGTAAAAAAACAAGTTGGATTTAAATTTGTTTCACTCTCTCATATGTACAAGCCTGAGGCTTCTCTACACCAACAAAAATTTCGTCATATTTTGTGCGTGCTGTGTATGCACACATGCATACACAGTTTTTGAGGTGTTCTTTAAAATTGTCAGGTCATTCCAGTGTCTTACTGCTTGCAACTACGGCTTGAGTTTAAGACCCTTGAAAAATAACAGTTTTGCAAAGTTTATTGCATGTGATGGTACTTTGTAACCAGTGTTGTATAGTAACAAAGTAAAAATACTTCACTACTGTACTTAAGTATATTTTGGAGTACTTTATACTTTTCTTGAGTATACAATTTTTTGATAACTTTTACTTCACTATATTTCTGAACTTAATTGCATACTTTTACTTCAATACATTTTCAATGTTTGCTTTAGTTACTCGTTACAAAAAGAGTAACTAAACCATGTTCTTAGTATACACCCCCTGGTCTAAATTTTGCCTGCACTTGGTTGTGTACAATTTTAAAGTGCATAGCACTGACTTGAAGAAGGAAAACTGAAAGCTCACAAAAAGGTTGTATTTTCTATTGAAACTTGGTCTAAATTTCTCCTGCACTTGGTTGTTTGTTATTTTAAGTGAATTTGACTTTCTAAGTTTACCAAAATCTAAAAAATGTCTTTCAAACTGCATTTGCTTTGTTTTACTTTTTACTTACACCTTTTATTATATTACTTGAGTACATCTATTTTTACAGTAATTGTCATACTTAAGTACAAGACATTTCAGATACTTTAAGACTTTTACTCAAGTAACATTTCAATCAGTGACTTGGACTTTTACCAAAGTCATATTTTAGAGAGGTACTTATACTTTTACTTGACTCTGAGATTTCAGTACTTTATACAACACTGTTTGTAACTAATGGTACTTAATTTGGCAACGTGATTCAGCCTTAGTTGGTGAAATATATCAAGAACAGATTAATAAGCATAAAATTATGGTCCGTCTGTTAGGATTCTGCATCATTTTCACCAAGTAAAAACTCATCATCATAGTTATTCCCGGTTAGTACAACCGTAAACTGCAGAAAATACGGATAAAGTTGCTGCCTCTCAGTTTACTCCCATTGGCTCCTAAGACAGCCTTGAGAAGGAGAGACCCACCCAAGATGGCGGCGACGCAGGATGCGCTGCAGCACGTAATGAGGCGTCTGCGTACATAACCCACTGAACAAATATCAGTAAGTGGAGGAGGTGGCGCCCTCTGGTGGAGCCTAATTTCTGACCTCTAAACAGAGGCGCTGGTTTATTCTGACGGTCCGTGAACGCATCACGGCGGTTTCTCTTTAAATGCGGATGAAAGGCTGCGTGAGGCTCATGGTTGCGTAATTTGGGTGAAAGAGGAGAACGTCGGAGAGGGAAGGTTGAATGGTAGATAGAACCAGGAAGAGCCGGACAGGTACGGTTCTTGTGCTGCCAGACAGGTGGATTTTATTCAGGTGAGTTTTATGCAGGTGATGTTTGAGGTCCCAACGGTTTCTGTCTTCCTCTGTTCTGTGTTTATGTAACCGGCATTATTCAGCATATTTTGGGCTTCCTATTGGTTGAAGGGAATTAACTTTAACGTGAATGAGGCTGTTATAAAAGCGAAATACATGAAATTAGAGCAACGTTTCCTGTTAACTCATAATATCCTTCAGTTTATAGCAGCTTATAGCAGAACCGTTTTAAATCAAATCTATATTTTAGCTCCTCTACTTTTATCTGTCTTATTACAGTTGGGCTCATAAGTTTACATACTCCAGCAGAGTTGCCTTTTATTTGTTGTTTCCATTTTCCGGTTCTGATATAAAAAAAAACATTTTATAGAGCTTTTCTTTTGCGCAGGGTTATTTATTACTATTTGAGTGAATTCATTCATTCTAAAAAAACACGTTTTATATCAGAACAGAAATGACCCAACTTCCAACATCGTCCCTTTAAAGGCAGCTTGAAGTCTGTTGTGGTTGTTGAGGAGAAACTTCCTGATCCAGATGGTGAAGCTGTCCATCCTCCTTGGAACAGGATCTCCTCTTCCTCCTAATTATTGTCCTGCTGTGGTGTCCAGAGACTGAGCCGGTCCCTCCAGAACCTTCACTGTCCCCTGCTGCCGTAGACACAGGCCGACTGTGATCATGTAGTTTAATTTGGATCTTCTCAGTCCTAAGAACTTTATTCCAGATGTTTGGAGGCTTGTCTCTGTGCCGTTTGGTGTAACAGCTTTCTTCTTTTTAAAAGCTTCCTTTTTGTGCTTCTCGAAACTGCTACAACACTTATTTTCAGAAAGTACGGTATGTCAGCTGAAATTTAACATCCTTTAATCAGATTTTCCTGTTTTATAAAGTTCAGATGCACTATGATGTCAAAAACATTTCCTCATCCATCCATATAATGGGGACACAGGTTAGGGCTCGATACTGTTAAGAACCGTATAATTTAATATGATCCTAAATCAATTGGATATTGATTTAAATAATTAAATATTGTTTTATTTTGTAATAAGAACACTTACACGCAATTATTTTAGACTAGATTTTAGATATTTATTTATTTTTGTCAGTATGAACAGCCATTTTATACCAGTCCATGTATTAATATATTTGAGCAATTAAAAATTGGTATGGAGTACAAAAATAAAATCATTACAATACTGTATTAACACTGAAATAAAGTGCATGTAAACCTAAATTATTCTCCTTTCCACTTAGAAACAGGGATAATTCTCATGTTGGTGGTTAGACACCTTGGCGTAGCCCAGCTCTTCCCCCCAGAAGTGATCACCCTTAATAATAAAACTTATTTTGAAAGGAACGACTCTCAAAGTAGGAGCTAAAATTTAACACCTTTAATCTAAATAAGCCAGATAAATGTTTACAGAGATCTGAAGGAATGAAGAAGAGCCTGGAATAATGGTAGCATGGTGTCAACACTGTAAGTGAGCGTGCTGCTGGCTGTTCCATTTATTAATTCCTTTATTCATATCTATGTATGTTTCCTCTGTGACGTACATATAGTGTCTGTATGAATCATCTGTTCATCTATTTTCTAATAACTGCTTTCAACAGCTCTAACTACCTGTAGCTTCATGTAATGTATAACACTTAACAATAAAGCATCTGAATATGGATAATAATGATAATATTATATGACCTTATATAATGTTATAATATTTGATGACTTTTATTGAAAAACACAGGCATGTATCAGTCACATCTAATGTGATGATTTTTATCCTCAGATGGAGAATATAATATACAGCAACAACTAACACTATATAGTTTATAAGGTAAACGGTTTCTTTCCTTGCAACAAAATAATTTATAGACTTAAACGTACCAAAATAAAGACCTGGAAAGATGCTGTATTGATAAATTATAGTGTTCGCCTGATGAGTCTTGCTTCAGGATGGTCCAGTTCTTCAGTCTGTGGGAACAAAGAGGAATTTAGACTGCAGTAACTTTAGAAAGTTGTTCTAAAGTTCTAATAAGCCATCAGAACCTCTTTTAGTACTCGTGTGTTTCTGACTACCTTTTTTGGGGGGTTTCTGGACGTCTTAACGATTTATTCTGTTTCTACTCTTTAATCTAAATTAGAATTTTCAGATCATCAGACAAATTTAGATCTCAGACAAAGATAATAATAAAAATGCAGTTTTCCAGCCAGGATTTGGTTTATTAAGCTCTGGTTTGGGAACTGTTGTGTAAGGTGGATGTTTATCAGCAGCAGAGCGTTTCCTGTTATTTTAGTTAACTTAACTACATTTCTCTTGAATGAAACAGACCTGCTCTGCTTGTAATGTTTTAGTTTAACACATTTTAATTTCTGCTGAGTTTAGTTTTTATTTAATACAGATGAATAAAGAGGAGAAAACGAACTGACCAGCTTACCTTGTTCCCCCAGGCGTCTGCAGCAGGGATGGAGCTCAGCGTGGCTAAAACCTTAATGCTAACAGGAGGGATCGTGTTTCTTCCTGTTCTCGTCTTCGTTACCTCCTATGTGTTCTGGCCCGGAGTTCTCCTGAAGGCCTATAACTGGTAAACACACACAGAACACGTTTCCATTTATACCTCACGTTCAATAGGACCATTTCCCTCCTGGAGAAATAATTAAATGTGTGAAAGGTCAGATCTCAGGTGTTCCTTTTTCTTTGGACTTTGTCCTGCATAAAACTAAAGCAGCCGGGTCAAGTCCTGGATAAGCTTTAAATCTGTTGAACTTTAACATGTTTCATATCCGTAATATTTGTCTTAATGGCAGAAAAAATGGAAGTTTGGGAATATTTACAACAGAAGCAGAAGTCCTGCTGCCTGCAGGACCTCATTAAAAACACACTGTGTGGGTCAGGAGTTTAGTTTTCAGCAGCTTGGCCACATGATTAACAAGTTAAGTCATGGATGAAGGAACCTTAGAGCTGAAATAGTTCAGATATCGCAGATCAAACTTCAAAGTTGAGCCGTTGCTTCTCTGGATTGAAAGGAGTCAGTTGGGGAGGTTTGGAGATCATTTATACAATAATTAGGAAATAAAGAAGCACTTGGAGCTTTTGTTCCACAGTAAATTGCTAACGTAACAAATTGCTTTTTAAGCAGCAGGATGTAATTCAGACATGATAATATCTAGGCCTTCACTCCTGATCAATGCAACATGTTAAATAAAGATAAATTAAACTAGCACAAGGTTAGCAAAATAGAGTTTTGAACAAAGCTTCTTAGTTTTACATTTTTTGCAGCCTGAACCAACCTGTTCTCTCCCAGTAATAATTGTCATCAATTAAAACACATAAAAAACAAGGCGATGAAACTTTGTCGAGCTTATTAATATACACCTTTCATGGCTCCCTGTTTTTATCATTAACTTTGTCACATTTTGCAACGTCACAACTTATGTGACCGACTAACACAAAGTAATGAACAACTGATAGGTGGCAAGAAGTTAATAAATAGTTTTCCAACTTTTTCTTTTTTACAAATATAAATCTGAAAAGTGTGGTTATTTTACGCTAATACCCTTCAATAGATTAAATTATTCCATAGAAACAATTTCCCTCCAGAATCTACATATTTAGGAAGTAGTTATTATTATATTCCATATATAATATTTCAGTCCTGGCCTCAGAGGATCTTAAGAGAACATAATGGAACCTTCTGCATCATGGAGACCAGGGAACCCAGCAGACGGGTCAGGGAGGAAGTTCTGGTCCAGTTTACAGCAGGTCAGGTTCTACAGAACCTCCCAGAGTTCTGATCATCATGTGGACCTGGAGAGAGGATGGACCACCTGCAGACCTACCAGGACATGGACGTCCACCTGGACTGACAGGCTGGACCAGGAGAGAAGCAGGAGGACCATGGTGGCTCTGGAGGAGCTGCAGAGATCAGCAGCTCAGGTGGAGGATCTGTCCACTGGACAACAAAGAAATCATAAGGTCCTGTTTGCATTTTTCTTTACAAGCCTTGCAGGAGACTCTGCAAATATGAGGAAGAAGAGCTGCTATGATCAGAGGAGACAACAACCACAGTTTTTGGACTACATACAAACCTCTCGTCTGGTGGAGAACCATCGATGATGGACACCATCTCAAACACTCTGTAACACACGGTGGAGGCAGCATCATGCTGTGGGAAGCAGGTCAGACATGATGGAAGATGGATGGAGCTAAATCAGGACCATCCTGGAGGAGAACCTGTTAGAGGCTGGTTCTGCTGGTTCTCCGTCCAGCAGAACCAGCCTGAACCTGCAGCTGGAGATATTATGGGATGTTTAGATCAGAGCAGATTCATGGTTGAGGGGAAATAATATGTTAGTTAACTTCTACTTAATCTTGACTTGCTTCTCTGTTTACATCCAGACAAATAAATGAAATGAGATGCTGAGGGATGAGAGTCATGTGACCCATGGTTCAGGTGTTAAACAGGTGAACATCTGGACCAATGATAGGCTGAACAGAGATGGTGAAGAACTATCAGGGAATCACAGTGAGAACGTACAGAAATATTGCTACAAAGGTGTAATAATGACTGAAACACAAGAAACATGAACAGCTTTTCTCTTTCATGAGATAAATATTTTTTACTCATCCTGTATCAGTTTATCACCACAATCACAATTTCATGCTGTGTTCTAGTTCCTAAAGACATCTTTCTTGTTCAGTTTTATGTAATATCGCTTTTTACAAGGACACTCTTTGATGTAAAAAATATTCAGCTGCTTCATTTTGTAACGATTTATGAAATTACATTTCAAATGACTGTTTGTTCTGGTTGTTTTTAGCAGCAATGAGTTTAATAAATTGCCCTGACTGTGTTGCTGGCAGGCAGATCTGTGGCTGCAGGGTTTCTAACCAGCATCCTCTGGTAAATAACAGCTTTAGTTTGGATCCACTCAGCAGCTGCAATCAAACTCAGATGACCTGATGCATGCACATATAATGATGACATGTGCAGATACTGAACAAAGAAAAGCAATCAAAGTCCAATGAAGAGCGTCGAGAACGTTTGAAGGACTGAGGAACTGTTGATCAAGACCAGATTAGAAGATTAGATCATTAGAGGAAAGCTTGGCTGTTTAGAAGGAGATGCTGGACCAGGTTTGAACATGGCTGCCAGATTTAACCTGCTGTTATTCCTCATCAGGTACTTACGCCGCAGGCAGGGGATGGTGGTCCGTTACGCTCACGTCGGACGTTATCGCTTCTGCTATTCCAGCCGCGGGACACCAGGAGGCGCCACACCGTCTCTGCTGCTGATGCATGGGTTTGGCGCAACCAAGGACATGTGGCTGCCTGTCATCACTGTAATAAACATCACTTCTACTACACACACATTTAGAAAATAAGGAAATACTCAAGACATTAGATAACTGAGGTCTGATGCCTGAACTCTGACTGGAACATTTTGGTAATTGTCCTTTTCAGCCGTTCTGTTGTGCGTTTGCTGCTGTGTTCATCATCCTGTTGATCATCCATCCATCCATCCATCCATCCATCCATCCATCCATCCATCCATCTATCCATTGTCTTCCTCTTATCCGGGGTCGGGTCGCGGGGGTAGCAGCTTCAGTAGGGAGGCCCAGACGTCCCTCTCCCCGGCCACCTGGGCCAGCTCCTCAGGAGGAATCCCAAGGCGTTCCCAGCAGAGAGACATAGTCCCTCCAGCGTGTCCTGGGTCTTCCCCTGGGCCTCCTCCCGGTGGGACGTGCCCGGAACACCTCACCAGGGAGGCGTCCAGGAGGCATCCTGACCAGATGCCCGAGCCACCTCAACTGGCTCCTCTGGACGTGGAGGAGCAGCGGCTCTACTCTGAGTCCTCCCCGGATGACTGAGCTCCTCACCCTATCTCTAAGGGAGAGCCCAGACACACTACGGAGAAAACTCATTTCAGCCGCTTGGATCCGGGATCTCCTTCTTTCGGTCACGACCCAAAGCTCGTGACCATAGATGAGGGTAGGAACGTAGATCGACCGGTAAATCGAGAGCTTCGCCTTTTGGCTCAGCTCTCTCTTCACCACAACGGATCGGTACAGTGCCCGCTTCACAGCAGACGCTGCACCAATCCGCCTGTCGATCTACCGCTCCATCTTCCCCTCATTCGTGAACAAGACCCCAAGATACTTGAACTCCTCCACTAGGGGCAGCACATCCTCCCCAACCCGGAGAAGGCACTCTACCCTTTTCCGGTTCAAGACCATGGTCTCGGATTTGGAGGCACTGATTTTCATCCCGGCCGCTTTGCACTCGGCTGTGAACCGCTCCAGTGAGAGCTGTAGATCACGCCCTGATGAAGCCAATAGGACCACGTCATCCGCGAATAGCAGAGACGCAATCCTAAGGCCACCAAAGCGGATCCCCTCAACACCTGGGCTGCGCCTAGAAATTCTGTCCATAAAAGTTATGAACAGAATCGGTGACAAAGGGCAACCTTTGATGATCCAGTTTAGCAATAATTTCATGACTGCTAGGTACTCAGATCCTGAGTCCGCAAAACAAGAGTGGAGCGTTAACCCTCCACCACCGACAGTTTGCAGAAGGTGTTTTTCTTGATCTGTTTGGTTTCTACAAAAACGGTGCAGAGAGTCCAACATGTCTACTCTATGTCTCCTGAGGAGGAGTTTAAGTATCTTGATGTCTTGTTTACTGGTGATGATGGGATGGAGCGGTAGGTGGACAGGCGGATCAGGGATTCTTCTGCAGACCGGGCTTCATCTCCTGTAATGTGGACCGTGCTCTGATCTGTTGTGGTGAAGAACGAGCTCAGCCAAGAAACAAAGCTCTCAATTTACAAGTCTGTCAAGGTTCTGACCTTCAACTAGGAGCTCTGTAATCTGGGGGAGTTTCAAAGTAGAGCTGCTGCTTCTCTGCTTTAAACGGAGCCAGTTGAGGTGGTTTGGACCTCTGGTTAGGATGCTCTCTGAGCAACTCCCTTTGGAGGTTTTCTGTCCTCGTCCCACTTGGAGGAGAACTGGGAAAATGGTCGTCTGTGGTTCCCTCCTGGACATGCTGTTTCACGAGCCAATCTCAGATAATTAGAAGCTGATGGATGGATTTCTTCTTTAGTCTCATCTGTCCAGAGGACGTTGTCGCAGAAGTCTGGTCCTTCATCCAGATGCAGCTCTGCTAACCTCAGTCCAGCAGCCATCTTGGTTCTAGAGAGAACAGATTTTCTCCTTCAACCCTTCCAAGCAGTCTGGTTCAGGGCCAAGACTTTTGACCTTTAACCTGCTAACTGAGGCCTGTAGAGTCTGAGGTGGACCTCCTGGGGTTCTGGTCATTTCTCTGAGCTTCACGCTCTGACTTTGGGCTGAACCTTCTGGACGTCCATCCTGGGAAGGCTAGAAGCAGCTGAGATGTTCTGGTTATGATCTTCCTCTCTGCAGGATGATGGACCTCAGATGATCTGGACCTGATAACTCTTCCCAGGTTGATGGGGAGCAATAGTTGCTCCTCTAAGGTCATCGCTGATGTCTCTCCATCTTGTCATGGGTGTTATAATAATTTAAACTCGGTTTCTGCATTCTGTGACAGTTTTTGATGGGAAAAAAAACACAAAGTAAAATGTCACAAGTTCTTCTTCACTTTAAGACAATAGCAGGACTGAACATTTTCATTATTTGTGTGTTTCCTTCCAGCACCTCCCTAAAAACCAGCATCTGGTTTGTGTGGACATGCCTGGACATGAAGGGACGAGTCGGACTGGTGCAGAAGATTATAGCATCCTGGGTCAGGCCAACCGGATCCATCAGGTTGGCACAATAGGAGAAGCTTTTTTAATCTCCCTTCAGATCGAGCCGTCAAACCATGTACTGGTGGAACAACTTGATAGCAAAACAAAAAAAAAAACAGGCAAAGGATGTGAAGAGTAGGCGTAGTGATACTAAAAGTTAGTGGCTGAATAATCATACAGAAAAACTGGAGACGTGGAAATAAACTGAGGTACAAAAAGCACCCTCATCACTAAAACTCATAATACAAATAAACCAAAAGTATCAATACTGTTTCCCAAAGAAGTTTCCCTTCTTTTAACACCTTAATTAAAACCATGACTTGATTTAATGTGAAGTTCACTCATGTAACAGGAGCCACTGTTTCGTGAAGACTCTTTGCTCCCCTGCCTGTTTCTGCCGACCAGATGAATGTCATAATTTAGCCAGAATGAAGCAATTTTTTCATAACAGAATGAATTTAACCCTTCAGGTTGTTGTAACGTTTAGTTTATATCAAAGACTTCTGCAGCCGCGTTGGGTTCTCGTGTTTGAAGGATTGAATGATATTGTTTACATCAGGGTATTTCACACAGAAGCACAACGTTGGAGGGCAAAAAGACGATTCTTATACTTTCCAGCCATAGCCGCGCTGACGCAATAGAACAATCCCTCGAACAAAATTAAACCTGGAGATATAGGTGTTGTGCAATTATACACTGTTTAAAAGTTATTTAACGTTTAATAAATAACTCTCTGTCTGTTAGGTATTGTCGGGTGAATATTAGCTCTTAAGCTGATATCAGGACAATAGTTGAAAGGAATAAGTCGAGCACCGCCGTTTTTTAACAGCAAACTCTGCGCACATATAGAATAAATGAGTGACAACTTCTTTTCCAGTTCAAGAAATTAATAACAGAAATAAATGAACATCCAGAGAACATCACTATATAAAGCTATTTATCTGAATTAACGCTATATTACAATCAACAAATCCTCTCTACTAGGCTAGTGAAACTTAATTAAACTAATAAGCAAAATTAAGATAAAAAGAAGCTAAGGAACTATGTACATGTAAAAGAACACAGAAGACAAATAAATATGGTTGATAATCATCAGAATAATTAAGTGAATCCTGGTTCACTGCAGATCTGACTTAAAGAACATGGAATAGAGTTAAATCAGCTTAACTAATTTAGAACAACATTTGGTATGTGGTTCAACCCATTCACAATGCAAATCCAGACTTACAGGAAATAGCATTTTAAATAATTATTTGCTCAGTACAATCATTAACTTTAGGGACGCTTGACTTCATTAATGCGATCATACCTTACAGGAAGAGCAGCGGTCCAGAGAAACCGTTGATTCTTTCAGCAGCGGGCTTCCGCATCGCTGTGGGGATCGGCCGGTCCGAGGCCCTGCAGCCCCGGTATGCAGCAGGCGATTTCAGCAGATTTTGCCCTCGGCTTGGGAAAGTGGGTCCTGTGCCGGCTTTTCAGCTCCATCTGGAGTACGCTGAGGAAGCAAATCAAAGCTGGCATAGACAGATTCCTTCACTTCGGCATCTGTTTTAAGCAGAAGTGAGAGACTTTTACAGTTTCTCCGATGCCAGCAGGAACTGAGTTTCAGAGAGGCTAATTTTTACTCAGCTTGTGGGTCTTTCGGGCCCCATGAGGCCCCATGAGGCCCCATGGTGGCTGGGGCCTCATGGGGCCTCATGGGGCCTCATGAGCAGAAGTAGATTGTGAGTCCCATGTGGCATGGCTGGCTTATCAAGGACGGACTCTCTCTCCTTGGGAGTCTCAGGAAGAAGGAGTGAAGAGACTGAGCGCCACGTGAGGGGGGGGGGGGGTATCCTCCACGTCTCAGTAAGAATGTGTAGAAGAAACTGAGGGGTGTAGTCTGTGGGAGCAAGCTTTTTAGCACTGATCGCACCCTGCTGAGACGTGGGAAATTCCTCTGCTCACAACTCCCATTTTATTTGTCCTCCGGTAACATGTTGTTCAAAATTCAATCTGAATTTTGCCATGACGCGATGGCATAACACATCAATATCCCCTCAGTGGATATTCACGTCATATCCGTGTGGATATGACGTTTGTTATAACCATAAAAAAAACACTCGAAATCACATCGGCAATGACGTGGTATCAAAATGCTAGCGGAAGCTACGCCGTTCAGCTCCACGTGTTTTAAAAATATAATAATAATTAAACTTTATTGATCTCACAGTGGAGAAATTCACTTCTGCATTTAACCCATCATCCTTGGGGAGCAGTGGGCTGCCACTGTGCAGCGCCTGGGGAGCAATCTGGGGTTAAGGGTGCTGGCTCTGGGGATCAAACCGGGTACTTGCATCCTTCTCTGAGTGCAAGCGCGCTGCTCTAACCACTAGGCCAACACTCCCCATACACCGAGTCGCAGCTCGGTAGACAATTTGGGGTTGAGTGCCTTGCCCAGGGGCACATCAACATGTCTGCTGCCCAGACTGTGGTTTTGGATTATTGAAACAAACAGTTTCAATAATCCAATGATGACAAACAGTTGCAAACAATTTCTGAACTTAGCTTGAATGATAATGTGACTAACAAAACGTTTGCCTTGCAACGATCTATTTTCATATTAATGCGATTGTTCCCACCACTGTGTAACACCCAGGTGGGCTACGTCAGGTATGAGACTTTGTTTATGTTAAACCTCGACCTGCGCAGAGCGTAAGGAGACGTATTTACTTCCTTATTGCCACTGCAAACTTTAGTCTCCCTTCACCTCATTGGTTTAAAGGTCCTAAAGTCAGCTTCTGATTGGTTTATCAGTCTCTAATGTTGGATCCTTACCAGGAAGCAATGCTGCCAGGGAAGCGGTGCTTAGTTTGATGACACAGACAGAACCGACCTTCATGAAAGCTTGTATCCACCAAAGAACCTGGACCCGACCCGGTCCATACAATACTTAAGTAATTAGATGGCATTTACACAGAAAACAATAGGAAACCAACATGTTGAAAGTGACCATCTGTGTGTTTGTTCTGTGTCTGAGCAGTTTGTGCAGAGTATCGGTCTGGATAAAACACCCTTCCACCTGGTCGGCACTTCCATGGGGGGGAACGTTGCAGGCGTGTACGCCGCTCGTTACCCGTCTGACCTCTGCAGCCTCACCTTGGTGTGTCCAGCAGGTAAACTGCAGCCGTCAGAGTGTCTTGTGATCCTTTAAGGCAGGGGTGTCAAACTCATTTTGGTTGAGGGGCCACATTCAGCTTAATCTGATCTCAAGAGGGCCACACAAGTAAACTCATTGCAAGATTAAATAGAACTAATAAATGTGGACTTGTTGTTGATTTTTATATTAAATTAATTTTACTTTTACACAATATATCATGAATAACCTTAGCGTTTTTAAGAAAAGTATGTACAATTTCAACAATACTTTTACTCAGTTAAACATTTACTTGTGCATTATGCATAAGAACTGATCACAGTGATTATACAATGTTAAAAAATATGTATTCAGATTTTTTGGAACTTGAAAACACTGTCCTACATGACAAAATACATCAAACAGATAAAAATTAAGAAATGATTAAAATTTTTCCACACCTGAAGCTTAATCTGCTAATTAAAACACAGCGCCCCTCGTGGACAATATAGGAACTGCACATTTTCAATTAAACGAAGTACATGGTTTTTTCAATAATTGTTATCATTCTCTTCCTTTTATCTCCTCTTTCTTTCAGCTTTTGTTTTTTTTCTTCTTGTTCTTCCTTTCCTCTCCTACTTTCCCATTGTAGTGTCCATATCATTTGAGATAATCCCCGCAAGAATCATAATAAAACTATTCACATTCATAAATCAAGCCGAGCACTATGGCAAAAGCAGTACTGCTCCACTTGTGAAAGTCAAATCTGATGAGGTTTTTTTGGCATTAAGACAACAATTCTTATTGCCACATTGCCAGACAGGACACTGCAAAAAAGAAAAAAGAAAAAACATTTTTTTTTTTAAATAATGATAATTCATTTAGCCACAGGGTCTGACTAAATTGTTCGGCGGGCCGTATCCGGCCTGCGGGCCGTATGTTTGACACCCCTACTTTAAGGTGATCTCGATCAATGTTTTCAGGCCTTCTGAAGGCCTTTGGGTTTTTAGGCCTGTGGCTGCATCTTCATGTAGTTTAAGCCTCATTTTAAGTCATGAGTGTTAAATACTTTGAGTTTTGTATAAACTGGTGCTTTACGGAGCATAGGTGTTACAGATGCTCTTCTTCATCTCTTCCCCTCAGGTCTGGTTTATCCGAAAGAGTCTGAGTTCATCAGCCATCTGAGGGAGCTGGAGAAAAACAAAGAGGAGGAGTCCAACCCTCTCATCCCCACCACTCCTCAGGAGCTGGAGACCATGCTGAAGCTGTGCTGTCACAAGCCTCCCAACCTCTCCCAGCAGGTACAGAACTGAGATCAGCTGGTTCTGAAAGCAGCTTCCTCTGAGTTTTAGTCCAGAGAAATGTTGATGATGTGTCTGATTGATTTGTCAGGTCATGCGGGGTCTCCTGGCCAACAGGATCCCAAACAACGACTTTTACAGAGAAGGTCAGTCTTCGTTCCTGAGGTTTAAGCTATTTTAACAACACTTCAGAATAAAGCCTCATTGTAGAAAAAAGTTGCTAAAATGTGCTTTTGTCATTCGCTAAACTCCCTGTATGTAAGATTTGTTGATAGAAATGTGAAAAACTGTGTTTCCATTATCATTGTGTAACAGCAAACTAGTATGAAGTAAAAAGAAATCCACAGAAAAGATATCAGCAGTTGGTGTTAATAGTTAGCATACCAATAAAAGGGAGATTTTTCTCCATGTCTCTACTTTAATATTTAATGATATGCTGATGATATTAAGCTATATTTACCCCTAAAGTGGGATCCAACAGGCTCATTCAGGTTTATGGTTTTTCAAGTGAATCTGAACAATTATTCACTTTATTAAGGTCCTTGGTATATTATTTTTCTGAAAGTTTCTGACGGCTTTAACTGCTTTGTTTCTGTGTTGGATTAATATGTGGAAATATGTTTGTTTAGCATTCAAGGAGATCGTGGGTGAGAAGTCTCGCCACTCGCTGCAGGAACACCTTCATCAGATCACAGCACCCCTGCAGGTCATCTGGGGGAAGCACGACCAGGTAAATAAATCTGCCTGCAGAAATTTTATTTAAAATGTACAGAGGGTCCTGGAAAAATGCAACCCAACACATTAAATTATCATATTTACAAAAATCAGAACACATATAAAAAATTGACCCTGAACCAAGTTATACAGTGACGATTTTAATTAAATCTCTGCTAATTTTCACACAATTTTTTATCCTAATTTGTCACTAAGTCAGCTTGAAGGTGTTTGTCTGTCTGCTTTCAGGTGCTGGACGTTTCAGGAGCCACAGTGATCCAGACGGAGCTGCCTCACTGCCAGGTGGACCTGTTGGATGACTGCGGTCACGCCGTTGCTTTGGAGAGGCCAAGAAAAATGGCTAAACTCATAATAGACTTTGTGCACAGTGAAGCTAAGAAACACGCCTGAAGAACACCTTGCTGAATGGATAATGAGGAAGCTACAACTTAAGCGTTAAATTTGATTGAATGCACACTTTTCACTGAATTTGATGAAATTGTTTGAAGCTAATATTTACTTATTTTAATTCAAACTCTCTACTGAGACTCATCCTTGTCATTAATATCATTCCATGAGAGGGATTTGATTAATTTCTCTTTTGAAAAAACTGCTTAAATTTTTTTTCTTTTGGGAAAAACCTATTTTAACTTTACTGTAGGCCGAAGGCCACTGAATCCTGTGTGAATTTATTTTTCTATGTTTTCTTTGTGGATCAAAAACAATATTGATCAATGACTTGTAACAGTAACACAACAATATTTTCACACAAACTTTTCAAGGATTGAATTAAAACTTCAAACAAAGTGGTTTCTGTTTCTTTGCCTGCAGTAACGTCACCCAGCCACAAGAGGGGGACAGCAGATACTGTTTTT